>NC_134018.1:29621191-29946548 GCF_040712315.1 Castanea sativa
TCATATCGCTGTTTTTCCTTAAGAGGAGCATCTAATGAAGGAAAGCTAGGACATGGTTGAGAAAGCACATATTTGTACTCTTCAGTTGTTTAAACAATGTCCAAATTTCTTTTCTAGTCAACATAGTTGGATCAAGTCAGTTTGTTTTGATTAAGAATAGAAACAAGTGGCTTAAATGATGCGTGTTTAAATCTAAAAATAATAAACATGAATATAATAAGTAAACTGGATATTATCAATTTAACATATAAGCATATAATATGGAATCTTAACAAAACCATAAAATAATATATGCAACGACAACCCAATCCCATGTTTAAAATTCCTTGGAAGCAAGTAAATTATAAACACTATGATTGATTGAGAACTATTTTCATTATTAGTGATATCATGATAACTCTTAGCGAACACTAATTATATGCCGTTTTTCCTTTAGCCTCTAAGTAATAATGACATAGCTCCGAAGGGAGGTTAACATTAAACTTAGTCTAGTGTACACCATTGACTGAATTCTATGTGAGTCATTAAGTAACTCCACAGGAGCGTGGTCGTTCTTAATGTAAAAACACATATTATTCATCATTAAGAAGTTTAACCTGTAGTACCATGAATTAAACGCCCTCTGAAGGGAGCAAGGTATATACGCTAAGGTGAGGTGCTAAATAACACTATTATAAACCGTCAATGGAGGCCGTGAGATCCAACCTTTGTATCTCTCTCCCACTAGATGTTTTAAAATAAATGTTTTTAAATTTAAAACATGCATAAACTAATTACACATTGCTTTACTTTTTATATATATGTAAAAACACTTAGGAAAAATTCTGAATCCACAATCCTCGATCGATCGAGAAAAGTTCTGGCTGCCCAATCGATCCTCGTCAGATTCTCGATCAATTCTCGATCGATCGAGAGATCTTCTGTTAGCTCGATAGATGCTCGACAGATCCTCAATTGATCGAGCGTCGCGAATTTTGAATTTTCAAGAATTTTTCTAAGATAGTTTTTCTACGTTTTCATGTACAAAATAACCAACATACGATCATAATGAATATAAATTGATATCAAAACTAAATTACATTGATGCTATAGCCTTGAAGTTCAGTTTAACATACTTAAACTAAAAATTAAACAACATCATAACATCAAAAACAGTTTTTATAAAACAATAATTTCAACAAACATGCAGAAAACTATTTTCTAACAACATGAAATCATTGCCAATAATTCCAAAACTATAAACATGTTAAACAGATACGAAATGAAGACCACTCTGACACCATTTGATGGAAAAATGCATGTGCGCAGTGAAAAAATAATGGGTCTACTTCATTCATAAAAGTTAATATGTACTATATAAGTTTCAGAATTTAAAAATAAGAGAGTGTACCTTGGAGCGGTGAATTCAAAATTTTTCAAAGATCAAAATCACTTGGGAACACTTTCAATCTTCACTCCAATTCCATTAACGCCCAAGATGTGTGGTCTCTCAATCAGTTCCAAAGGGAGAATGTCAAAAAGTGTCTAACACACTTTTTGCATCACTTTGTAATAGTTCTTACAAAATTATCTACAGAAAATTCTGTATGTTTCTCTCTTTGTGTCTAACCGATTATCTAATTGAACTGACCTTTTGGGCCTTTCCAATTGGGCTTAAGTGTGTGGTTTGGAGTGGGACCAATAAGATACTAGCTCCAATGGACCTTGGGCTTTTCTGTCAACTCTTGACAAGTCCAAAGTTACCATTAACTATATCTAATACCACTATATAAATATAGTTGCACTCTAGGCCTTATTTACAAATTATATCCCAACACTTTATTGTACATGCAACCCCTTCATAAAATATTCGTAATAATATAAAGTCATAAAAGAAGACTGTCACTTTGTAGATTATTACATCTTAATTCTTTGAGTACCCGGTTTAATCCTTTAAAGTTATTTATTATATATTTATGAAATCAAATTCCATAAATATATATACTTTAGTAACTCCTTACTAAAGTGGTTAGGCCTAACTCTCTGAATAACAATCTCATTAAACTTATCTCAAGGGAATATTTTGTATCTCTGTTAAGAGACTATGAATTCCATCTTGAGAATATATGTTCCATCAACACTAAATGTGATTGCCCAACATACTGAGATTTTGACCGTTACTCTAAATCTCACTCCTGATATATCAAAGTAACCTACACCTCATGATCAAGTCCATTATTCTCTCAGGATTAAGAGTTCACGCAAATATAAGTCGTGAGTTTATTATTCATATGACAGTCGTTGGAAGAATAATAAATCTCACACGATCCAATTCAATATGTTTTAACTTTTAAAATATATCAACATACCAACTAGAAATCTCTATTTCCATGATCAATACAAATCATGTTAGTTAATATGTTATAGTCTTCGCAGATGAAATGCCCAATTTTCATCACCGACTACGAACTACATTTTGAGTTTATAAGAAATTTGTGATTTACATCTTCTGTGACTAAATCACATACAATGTATCTTATGGACTATATGATAATGTCTCAATATTCATGTTACCATTATTTATAGATAATAATAAAAACAACTTTATTAAACACGACATTAAGTCATACATAATGTCATAAATAATAACATATACAACATTATACAATAGGATTTAAGGGCACTAATCTTAACAAATATAATCCCAAAGAAATTGAGAATGAGAATTTTATCTTGTATATGAATAAAAAAGAAAAAAAAGAAATAGAGTGTGAGAGAGAGAAAGAAAAATATGTGATACTAGTTGCAAACGGTTGTCTTTAATCACAAACCAAATGAAATTACACCCTCATCACTGAGAAAAACAATGAAAGAGAATCAAATAAACACCAACTTCATATGGGGAAAGAAAATGAATAATTAATATTTTTTTTTAAACAGTGAATAACCAACCTGGAAAATGAATAATTTGTTGGATATATTTCAACAATTTACTTTTGTGATTAAGCAAAAAGGAACAACATGCAGATCTAATTATAAGTAATAACACAAATAGATGTGATAAGCAAAAACAATAATTAAATACTATATATATAAGAAGAAATATGCAAAAAAATTAAAAATTCACAGACCAAATGCATGAAAGATGAATGATACAGATCAAGTCTTGTGTTCGACACAATCTCCTTAAAGTAGATTTCGCCCCTCACACAATATGTGGTACTTTGAGACTCACGGACATCTGCCTCCTAGGATAAAATAATCTACAGTACGAAGAAGAAGTACACAAGGTTTGTGCTCTGCAAACTACTCTATATCTTTTTCTCTCTCTTTGACTTAAATGAATGCACAAAAAATTCTCTCTGGGAGAGTTTTTTAGAAAATTATTTTTCATGAATGAGGGACTATGAATATATACATTACTAAACAAACACACTGTTTCAGTTAATAACTGCTATATATAGACTTATTGACTCAAAAAATAAGATAATAAAATATTATTATTATTTGGACAAGAAGGCCCAGTCCACACATGACTAAAGCCCAACTCATTGTCCAACCCATGAGCATATAACACTCATATTCTCTATCATTTACAATGTGGGACTTAAGGATTCTTATCACATTAATAGCATCTTCAAGTAGACACATTATGAGTCAATTTCGTATTCACTCCATACTATTTTCCAATATAATTACATATAAAAAAAAATCAGAGAATTACCAACTTGGATTGGAGATATAAGCCTCAGAATTTTCTATATAGGTCATTCCTTCTAGAGAGAGAGAGAGAAATGGGTGTCCATAAAAATAAAAATAAAAACCAAAAAAAAAAAAAAAGAGAGATAGATGAATGCGTGCGACTGGTGACGTTTTAATGGGATAAGTGATAAGTCTTCAATTTGTGGAAATTACATTTGAGTAGTTGTGGTTAATTTTAAATTTTAAATAAGAGTGGTGAGACATGAAATGACAGAGGAAAATAGATAAGTAGATTAGTGGGAGGGAAGAGAGGAAAACGGAGGAAGTTGGGTTTTTTTTTTTTTTGTGAGTGGTTTTATTTGTGTAGTTGGTAAATTGCTTAATGTTAAGATATTTTAGAGAGTGTTGATGCCCATTTTGACAAAAAGGCCTAATGGCAAAAGAAACCCAACAATATGAAAAAGAAAAGCAGTAAAGTAAAGATCATTGAGCCAGAATGGCAGGAATAATTGTCCACAAGCTCATAAGATAATAAGTGGCCTCAAAGAAAGCAAAATGGGCGTAGGAAGCCCCATAGGATGAGGTAGTAAGCCCATGGGAAGCATAAGAAATAGAAGGAAAGCAAAAGCGGGCCAAAGGAACCCAAAGTAAGGAAGTAGTAAATGGGATTGGTTCAAAGGCCAATAAACCCAAAGACAAAGGATGTGGTAATTGGGTCAAGGAAGCCCAAAGGATTTAGCAAACGCTCTTGGGAATGTAAGAGGTAGGAAAGAATGAAATGGGCCAAGGATGACCAAAGAATGAAACAGGCTGAGGATGCCCAAAGAGTAAAAATGGGTCAAGGAAGCCTGAGGTGCTGAATGAATTGGCCCAACAAGAATGCTGGGCAGTAAAGACTAAGAGAAGGAATGATGTTAGAAATTGGCATGGCAGACGCTTTAGCCCGCAAGCCCAGAAGTAATGATAAGACAAGTAAGGATGAATGATATCATAACAAGAACAATGCAGTGGCATGGCAAGAGCACCAGCTAGCCCACAGACAAAGAATGAAAAGGGACATGGGCCGAATTAAAGAAGGGAAAGCCCACACCCAAGCAATGCCCATCTTGAAGAAGAAATGAGATGCAAGGAATGAAGGCCCAAAAACTCATTCACACCACAAGAGTTAAATAAACACCAGAGTGTGCAACAGAATCAGACAAACCTGGAGGCAATGGCAAACGCATAAGAACCAAAAAAGCAATGGACTCATATGGAAGCAAAGCATGCACACAAGGCCCAGGCACCACCTACGTATACCCAACCAATACAAGGGAGGTGGATCACGGGTCAAAGGTAAGAGAGGGTATAGTCTAGCGGTGGGGAGAAAGGGGAGCCTATTTTAGGGTTCTCGCTCAAGCTCTTTTGGGGGAAATATCCTACTGGGATGACATCTCATCCAAAAGAGGTAAACATGAGTTGAAGCCACTAGATGCATGCTATAAAGGTTGGTGAAGGAGAGGATTAATCCTTATTCGAATGGGAACACCAAGGGAGAGTAAAAAACAAAAGAAAATCACTTTTGTCTAAGAATGAGGCATGGCACAGCCAACACAGAGTAGTGGTGGTAGCTGGGTAGCCAGCAGACCAGTGGACAACCCTGAAAAGACACCCACAACGGGCCAAAAATGGTTAAAGGGGTAAAAATGGTAAATCTTGTCACGAAAAGCAATATAAAAAGGTCATAGACATGCATAGTAAAACAACAACAACAATGGAGGGGAGAAGGAAAAAGAAAGAAAAACAGAAAACCAAGAGTAATGAAGAAAAGTCTAAGTGATAGGTGTAAAAGCATGCATCAATAGACTACTCACTTCTCTCTCTCAATGGCCCACTCTCTAACAAGTCAAGACTCTAAGACTAAGTCATCTGAGTCCATTTTCCAAAGTGAGTAACTTCTACAGCAAGATCTCCCTTTGAGGTTACCTACATTGGAGATTGGTTCCCTTTTGGACTTCAATCTGTTAAAGGGTCAAGTTTATTCCTTTAGTAAACTACTCCTCTTTTCCTTAGACATGGTTGAGTAATGATTAACATTACACCTCATTATTAATCTATTCCTGCCTTAATCGCATACTAATACTTCTTCCTTTGTGAAACTGCTCACGTATTGTTGCTGTTAGCAAAGAAAGATATTTTAGTTAAAGTATTTTAGCTATCTTGCTGTATTGTATTTTCTTGCTATAACACTTGTAAAAATTATTCCTACCGTGGGCACGTGAATACGCTCAAGATTCCTGTCAGGACGCGTCAACACAAGAAGGGCCTAAAGTATGCACAAGCTAGCCTAAGGTGCATCTCAATTACGCCAGTCCCAACTCCCCTACCCCAGAATCATAGGGCCTTGTCACAACAAAAGCAATTTTTCCCAAGACATAAAAAAGATCCAGCACATTTAAATTGGTGACTCCACTAAGAAGTTATGAAAAATACAAGGCAAATAGACAAAGCCCTCACAAGTTATGCCCCCGAGATCAAAGACGATGCGAAACATGGGTGTCGTGCCCTTGTAGGCAGAGTCAAGACCAGCCACGCCCCACCAACAACAGCCCAATCAAGCGGAAGGTGTTAATGGAGCGAGGGTTGGGTCGCAGCAGTAATAAAGAGTTCCTGCTGACAATACCAACTATTTTATTGAGGTGTTGCAATCTATGCAACATTTCCAGCAGCAATTGATGGAAAAGATTCACCAGATGAAGGCATACAAGACGAAAGAGAAAGGAAGCAAGCATAACCCAGAGCATGCAGCAGACAAGGAAGAAACCCCTGTAGGGGGTGGCCCACAGGGCACATAATAGCGTTTCATTACTATGGCCCAAGTAGCAGCACTTCTACAGCAAGAAAGGGCCAAAGTGCCCAAGGAGAGATTCTAAACACGAAGGCCTCCTTATCCGCTGATGATACTCAGTAAACCATATCCTAAGAGATATGAACTGCGAACCTTTACATGATACAATGGTAGAAGGGGAAGTGTTATTGAGCACGTGAGTAAGTTTATTGACACCCTCATTCCCTATGCAGTAGACGAGGATTTGTGTCTTTGGGAGTTTTCCAAATCCCTATGTGACTGGGCTTACACTTGGTACACCAATTTGAAGCCAGGATCAATCCTGACGTGGGATGACATGATGGCTGTATTTTGCACCAAGTACTTTCATGGAGAAGAAATAGTAACGCTTGCAACTTTGCAAGGAACTAAGCAAAGGAGTGGCGAAGACCTGATGGAGTTCATTAAGAGATTTAGGGACATAGCCTTGATTGCTATGATCACTATAAAGAGAAGACATTGGTGGAAATGTGTATGGGTAACATGATCATGGAATACAAAGCTGTCATGGAGAACTTGGAAATCTTTCAGTTCGCACAGCTATTGCGAAAGGCCAGGAAGACCACCCAAACAATAAGGCCAAGCTCTAATAGACCCAAAGAATGAAGATCTACACCGCAAGCTATGGTGGCATCTACTGGTGAAAAGAAAAGGAAATCAGACTAGAGGGAGTATGAAACCCCCCGTCACTACCATGTTCATCAAAGGAGTTAGATGTGCTTCTAGACAAATGGATTGCAGATGGGGTCTTCAAGCCTAATCAAGTTTCCAGAGAACCCACTGAGGAAGAGTGGAGAGACCCACGCTTTTGTCGTTTGCATAATTAAGTGCAACACCCTACCACAGAATGCTAGGCGCTTCGCAACTAGTGCATTGCAAAATCAAAGTGGGAACTCTCAAGTTGTCCCAGCCAGAAGTACAAAGAAACCCACTCCCCAACCACAAGGGAAAGGGAGTAGCAGTATTCTTTATTTGCACGGATTCAGGAGAAGACAAAGAAGAAAGGCTGGCCCTACCTACCGCAGCCATTACCACTTTGCAAAGAAACTCTCAAAAATTTGTTTGATTAGTTGGAACTCACAACCAACGAACGGAGAATTGCCATAGAGGCTATAATAAGCATTACCTCAGGGGCAGGAGTAGAATGCCTGTCGACAGAAACCATAGCTAACAAAGCCTTCCTACAGGACACTAACGAGATCACTTTCAGTGAAAAAGACATGAAAGTAGGATATTCAGACCAAAGGAGACTTCTCTACTTGGCAACATCCATAAACCAAATCTCCATCAAGAGAGCCTTAGTTGACATAAGTGCTTCAGTGAATCTCATTCCGCTTAGCACGCTACAAGCAGCAGGTTTTTCAGAAGGAAAATCTAGGGATGCCCAATGGAAGTAACGTGATTCGAGAGAAGAGGTGAGTACACCGTAGGCCACATTCAGCTAGGCCTAAAAGTGGGGCCAATAGCCTCCTTGGCTTGCTTCCATGTAGTGAAAACATAAGTTTCATATCATATATTATTGGGAAGATCATGGTTGCACAAACACAGGTTGGTCCCGTCTACCTATCATCAGTGCATGAAGGGAAGATTGAACAGCAGAATGATACAAATAGTGGCAAACCTATCACCCATTGAGCAAGCAAAAGCCCACTTAATAGAAACCATGTTCTATGATGAATGGGCAACATCTAGTGAAAGTTTGATGTCCAAACCGCAAGGCACCTTCGTCTCTAGGTGGGAGGACTCCAAGATTACCTAGAGCTTGATTTGAGAGAGTTGCTAATGCAGAGGAAAAAATAAAGGAAAGAAACGCCCACTTCGGAGTCAAATGGTATGCCATGATGCGTCAGGGTTCAAACACCTGACGGCAAAATAGTCTACAAGTTATGAAGGTGCGCGGGCCCAGTTGCAGTATGTGAGGGAGTCCCAGAAAAGAGTCACAGCATAAAAGTTTAGTGTACTGTGTGGCCCAAGAAAATTTGAAAAAAGAAAGCGACACGAAAAGTGAAAAGGAGGTTATAGCAAAAAAAGACACACAGGTAGTAGCAGAAGAGAAGTTAGAAGAAGTTGATTTGGGTACAGATCCGCAAAAACCAGGTTCCATTTCAATAAGTTCAAAATTGTCAGAGTTTGAAAAGACAGAGTTGATCCTGCTGTTGAAAGAGTTCAGAGATGTTTTTGCATGGGATTACAACAAGATGCTTGGGCTAAACCCAGGATTGGTGGTGCACAACTCAACGTAGATCCCGAGGCTAAGCTAGTGGCTTAGCCTGCCAAAGTGTTTCACACCAAAATAGAAGAATAGATAGTAAAGGAAGTTCAAAAGTTGCTGGCAGTTGGCTTCATCAAACCCATCCAGCACCTGCAATGGTTGTCCAATATAGTGCCAATGAAGAAGAAAAATGGGCGGACAAGATGCTGTGTGGACTTCAAAAACCTCAATCAAGTTTACCTAAAGGACGAATTCCTGCTAGCCAACATAGACTTATTGATAGACTCTGTAGCAGGGAATGCCATGTTTTCCTTCATAGATGGGTTCAATGGGTACAACCCGATTCAAATGGCGCCAAAAGATGCGGAGAAAATTACCTTCAAAATGCTCATAAGTAATTTCTACTACACTGTGATTCCCTTTGGGTTGAAATAGTCAAACGCAACTTAACAACGCACGATGACCGCCATATTCCATGACATAATGCATCGCGAGCAAGAAGACCATGTGGATGACATAGTCATGAAGTCGAGAAGGCGAGAATACCATGTTAAAGTGTTAAGAAAGGTATTTGAAAAGTGCAGACTTTTCAAGCTGAGAATGAATCCACTAAAATGTGCTTTCGGGGTGTTTGCTGGGAAGTTTCTGGGATTCTTGGTCCATAGCAGGGGAATAGATCTGGACCCTGCTAAAGCCATAGCCATAGCAACCATGAGGCCATCGGCCACAGTAAAGGAATTGAAGAGTTTTCTGAGGAAGGTTTCCTAAATTTGAAGGTTCATTCTAGATTTAGCATCACTCACTTCAGCCTTCACCAAATTGCTGAAGAAAGGACAAGGTTTCAAGTGGGAAGAAGCACAATGGCGGCCTTTTGAAGGCTACAGCAGATCATGACAAACCTCTCCATGGTGCAAACCCCAATTTGCAAGAAGCCACTGCTGCTCTATTTGGCCTCAAGCCCATCTTCCATAGGTGCTTTGATAGCCCAAGAAGACGGAGGCGGTGTCAAATAGCCAGTTTATTACATAAGTTGTGCCTTAAGGGATACGGAGACCCACTACCCCAAAGCCAAAAAGGCGTACCTGGCAATAGTTTATGCATCACAAAGACTGCATCATTATTTCTAGGATTTCATGATACACTTGATGACAAAGTTTCACGCCATCAAAGCCCTTCTCCGATAACCTATTCTCTCCAAAAGGATATCTCAGTGGTTATTACAATTGTTGCAATATGACATAGCAGACCTGCTAGCCCAATTTTTGGGCAAAGAGGAATTTTTGTTGGACAATGAAGTTCCAAGAGTGGTGCCTACAGTAGAAGTAACTAGAGAGCAATGGGTCATAAAATTCAATGGCTCTTCTAAGCAAACTTAGGGGGTGCAAGAATGGTCCTCTATCAGGAGTCGAAGCCAACAAACCAGGAAAAGTAACGGTGTGGGGAGGGTTGAAGAGTTCCCATTGAGGACGCCCTGTTAAAAGAATGAGAGCTGGCAGATTTGAAAACATTAAAGGACTCCATCCTGGTGAAAGGGGAGCTATATCGCAGAATGCCAGGAGGAATTTCGTCAAGGTGTGTGGGGCACGAAAGGCCCAAAAAAACTTAAGGAGGTGCATGGCAGGACCTGCGGGTTTTGCGGTGAGATCAGCCTTTACCGCAAACTCCAGGGAGCGAGTTTTTATTGGCCAAGCATGGGTAAGGATGCATAGCTAATCCAAACCTAGTGCGAAGCCTGCCATTTGGCTACAGGTAGGCAAGAAAGTTATGTCGTGATCACCAGTGAAGCCTGGAGAAGTCCATTCATGTAGTACCTAGCAGAAGGTGTCCTGCCACAGAAGCACATTGAAAGATATAAGCTTAAGAAGCTGGCATCCCGCTACTTTTTACATGAGGGAATCCTTTTCAAAAAGGGGTACAACGGGGACTTGTTATGATCCCAAAGAAGCTGGAAAAATGATAAAGGAGGTACATGCAGGGGAATGTGGAGAGCACTAAGGAAAGAAAAAGTTATATCGGTGTATGTTGTAGATGGGCTATTATTAGCCCACTTTGGAGAAGGACACGGCAGAATTCGTGAAAAAATGTCATAGTTGCCAAGTACATGCCAACTTAATGCACACCCACCCACAAAGCCTACAGAGCATGGTCACCCCCATGGCCCTTCCATACTTGGGGGCTTGATTTAGTGGGACTAGTTAATCCACCTTTTCATGGGTACATATAGATCCTCATGGCTACGGAATACTTCACCAAATGGGCAGAGGACATACTGCTCTGTAAAACCATGGGAGGAGCTGTGGCAACCTTTCTCAAGGAAAACATAATTGTCAGATTTGGGGTACCTTATAGGATCATAAGTGACAATGGCACTCCATTTGTCAACAATGAGGTAACAAACAAAACCCTTATCAAAATTATCAGCAAGATGAGTCAGGAATACACTAGAGGATGGGTGACACATCTGCCAGTTGCCATTTGGGCTTACCAAAGTTCGCCTAAGTCTGCCACATGATTTTCTCCCTTCTCCTTAGTCTACGAAATGGAGGTAATAAGCCCAGTGGAAGTAATGATGCCTTCTTTAAGGGTTATGTAGCTAGGCAGGAAGGAAAGAAAAAAAGAAGGAAGTCTTTGTGACAGAAAGATGCGAGGACCTAGAAGGGTTAGACGAGAAAAGAAAGGAGGCCCAAGAGTGCAGCCGCAGATATAGACAAAAGATGACCAAAAATTATGGCAGAACAACTAAAGAAAGGGGGTTCATAGAACGACAACTTGTGTTGAAGACAGCAGACCACGTCAGGTAAGGTATGGCAGGACCATCTAAATTCTTGCCAAATGGGAGGGACCCTTTGTGATAAGGGAAGCACATGCAAGCCCAGATGAATGGAAAAGATTTAATGGACCCCATTAATGGCAAATGGTTAAAGTGTTATTATGCCTAAGAAACATTATGTAGTTGTTCCTTTCTCGTGTTTTGTTTTTTTTTTTCTTTTTTTTTCCTTCCCCCAAGTGACCACCCTTGAAAGGGATAATGTCAAAAAAAAGTGTTGTAATGTGCTTTCACTTGTAAAAAGTAATGAAGACTATAGAGTATTAGCAAAACATACTGTATCATGATCATAGTAATAGCTATAGCAAATGTAGCATAGTAGATTACAAACCTAAAATATATAAGTCATGTTAAACTTATCAAATAAGTGCTAGACTAATAAAGAAGTGTACTGGGCAGGGAGAAAGGGGAAAGAAAATAAACATAAGGGAAGGAAACAAAAAAAAAACGTAATGTAACAGTCTAATCAAAGGCCTGAAATAAGGGTTTGATCTCCAAAATGGCTAGAGCCAGCGATGCCAGAAAAGAGACGCTCATGACTTGCCTATAGATCCGCCACCTCCTTCTTCAAAACCTCGAGGCAAGCATCTATGGCGTTCAGAGCAGGCTAAAAATTCTTCATAAAGAAGGCTTGAGCAATCTCTCACAAGTGATCCAACATAAACTCCACAGCAAAGCCAACTCTGATCAACTCCTGAATCGCAGCCCTCCACTATAGAATGCTCTCAGCAGACATAGTATATATGAAGTTATGCTCAATATCATTCATCATGCTCCCCAATAGCTTAAGAAAATGCTCCCTTGTGGATCGGCCAAAGAGAAACCTCTGCATGAAATCCCCACGGCTATTGTAAACTGTCTCCAAGTGAGTGATGCACTGCCTAAGAACCCAAAAACCATGGAAGTCAACATAGGGAGTGCCAGCACCCCAGAAGTTTGAAGGATCAAGATTGTTGGTCTTGGGTTGGTCAAATCGGATGAAGAAGGAAGCAGCCTCACTTGCTAGATCAAGAATGGTGGTAGAACTGTTGCCAACCTCAAACCAAGAAGATAGAGCCACCTTAACAGGAGTTAGACCTGGAAAGAAGTATGAGATAGAGCATAAGTTCATAAGAAATAGACAAAGTGAAGAGATGAATCCAATAATGAAGATCAAAGAAGGTACAGGAGAAGGGAAATTACCAGAACCCATAGGAGTGGGGGCTACGGGTGTGGCAGAAGCAGGAGCCGTAGGCATCGCGATGCCTGCCGTAGCCTTGGGATCCTCAAGAATGTCTATGGCTACGAAGAATGATATGTAAAGTAATCAGAGAGTTGCATTAGGAGATGACAGGAAGAAAAGAAAAAGAAGAATTTCCAAGGACAAAAGACACATACCCATAACCTCGGTTTCTTGCTCACCACCATCATTGTCCTCATCGAAATCAGAAACCCCCGTCTTCATGACAGGCTCATCCTCAGAATCCTCAAGAACCTCTTCAGATCCATCATCAGAAGACAAGTCTGCATCAGGCCCTCGAGTGGCAGAGCTAGAAATGAATGAAAGAGTGAACACCAAAAAGGAGTCATCCTTCACGGCCTGGAAAAGGGCAACAAAAGGATCGCTGGCGGAGATGACAGGAGCCGCAGCAAGAGTAGCACTCCCAGTCTGTGATACACATGCAAGAGTAACTTCTTTCTAGGGAGTAGGAATCTTAGCAGGAATGGGGATGGACTCACCAAACCTCTTGGCTTGGGTACTCTCCTCAACAAGAACGAGCTTGGGTGGAGGAATTGGAGCCTTGGCAAAAGCTCCCTATGCAGCAGCAGAAGAAGAGGTCATGGCCTCAGCCATGATATCTGCCCCATCAAAGAAGCCCTCCATGGGCATGCCTATAGCAGCAGGAGCTTCCCCACTTGTAAGGTGATAAACAAAAAGGGGCTCGGGGTCAACCTGAGAAAAAAAAAAAGAAAGGAAGAGAAAGAAAGAAGGTGGATGTTAAGGCAGGAAGAAGAAATAAATAAGCATGTAAAAGAAAGAGAAAACGCATGGAAACACGTGGCAACGCAAATGCATGTATGGGAAAAGAGTGTATCTCAAACTTGGGCTCATCAAGCAATATAGGGCGAGTGGCAAAACTGTCCTTCTTATGCTTAAACTGCCAAGGAAGAAAAAAAAGGGAAAGAGAGATGAATGAGTATACATGTGGAGTTAGCCGCAGGGAAGCCCCATAAATAAGTAAAATAAAGAAAGATATGAAGTTTAGAGATTACATACTCCCCTCTTGGTAGTGGCAGATGGGGTTGGTGGAGATGTCTTCCTCTTGCTGCCACAGGTCTTGCTAAAAGAAGGAGCATCCGTAATTGGCCTTAGAGCTGAAGGCTTGGGCTTGCTTGTAGTAGAGCACTTGTTGGAATGGGTGCGAGTAGAAGGAGGAGGAGAACTCTCAAGAACTATGTTTCCAATAGGAGAAAGGCCACCCTTATAAGGAATGATGTTAGAACAGGTCTCAGAAGAATCATCCACCCTCTTAGCAAATTTTGGCTTATCGGTCCGAGACACCGAGCCTTTCTCCACGAGCGCAGGAAGGTTTAACACCCTCACCTTCTTCTCCCAACCCGCAGGATACTCACCAGCATATAAATACCACCCTTTATACTTCTCTTGCCACTTAAGTATGGTGGACTAGCTCTATTTCCTAGCATACGTCACCACGGACTTGATGGGGAGTAACAGCTATGGGTTGGCAGAAATAATAGCATGAAGACCTTTGAGAGGAATAAGAGGAAACCCACAGCCACCCAACAACTTCTGCCCAAAAGAAGTCATCACGACTTGCCAATACCCATGCATTGCAGCCGTGCAAAGACCCTCTCTTTGTGAACCCGGAATGGTGACTACTATGAAGGCACTAGGACACAAAAATGGCCGAACAGAAGTAGTGGACTCTAGAATGGCAGTGAAATCATCAAATATGTCCTGATCTAGCCCAAATTGTCTCCTTACTCTGTTGGCAAAATAGTGCACAAAGCGAATGCCCTCATCGGTAAGGTAAGGCAACCACCCAGCATGCTATCAAATATGTAACCCCCCCTCTCATCAAAAGCAGTCAACGAGGTGGTGGTCCTAGCAGTGTCTGTAAGGGGGCCCATAACCGAATCAGCACTTGTGAAGCTAGTGCTTAAGTTGTATGCCCTCCAACAAAATCCAACTCCCTTATCAAATAATTCAACGACAAGATGCTTAAACAGCTTCAACCCAACCCAGCGGTAAGCCAACGAAAAATCAAATACGAAACGACCACAAAAATTAGTATTAACTTTCAAACAAGAATGGTACTTCTCTTTGGCAAAACGAACAGACTTGTACTTAGCCAAATGCCTGGCACAACACTCCCACAGCAGACGATGCAATATGGTACTATGGGCAAAAGTAGTAACTTTGTAGCACGAGCCTACTTGCCTCTCATCACTCTGCTAAATATCCAATTGCACATATAGATTACCTAAAAACATAGGGGCCAACGACAAACTCACCCCTGAAGAAATCTTTATGGCTAAGCAAAAGTAAAGAAGTTTTACAGCATAATGAGGGTGAGAGCCAAAGATAAACTTACAAAGCCAGAACGCAACAAAGGTCGCACGGCGAACAACATCAGAAGCCTTAGAGAAAGCCCCAACCCAATGCGACAACTTCGTGTTGCCACTTATCCCTTTTCTCAACTCGGCCTTCACGGCCTCCTCCTTGAAGGAAAGTTCAATGTTGCTTGGGTCCGCGTCGCCAAGGATAGGCAACAGTAGTTGGTTTGCCATATTCTCCAAGGTCACGGTGATCTTGCGGCAAGAAAGGAATAAGTTATGGGTGGCATTGCACCATTGGCAAACCAAATAGCAGAGATTAAACAAATCCCTATAGTTGGAAAAGCAATGAGACAATACAATAGTGTTCAACACGCCGGCCTGTTGCAACGCCACCATGAAACCCCGTGTTGAACAACTCTTCGTCTACCCACTCCTTCCAACCCAAAAAGGTACCCGAACCAAATTCGTAAAGAATGGGCACAGGAAGCGATGTCCCTTGGTGTGTATTAAGATTAGTAATGGAGGAAGTCAAAGGGGACCAAGACATTGTATCACGACGGCAAATGGGGAGCCACACACGGCCCGGCAGTGGAGGCAAATAATCACTAGGCACTATGGGCAAGTGAATGTGGGCATCATACCATGGATTGATAAGGGGAGGGCACTCGCTATTTGGGTGGCGACGCCTTTCCTCCTCCTCGGAACAGTCCAATTCAGAGAGGGGAGCCTCTTCGCTTATGGTCTTGGCAGGAGGATCATCGGCGGCAACTTCTTTCCCCTTATGGCAGGAAGAACCTTCATCTCTTGTTGGCCATATGAAGGGTATTTGAATGGAGAAGATTGATGGTGAGGTTTTGAGAAACAAGACATGTTGAAGAGAAAGGACGAGAAAAATGTTTTGAACGAATGATGGGAAAGGAAATAGTTTAAGTACTAATGACAATAAAGGTGACGTGAAAGGATGCAATGGGTCAGCCATCAAAAGAAGCATCGTATTAATGAAGCAAGGGTTGTGTTTCCGAATAACTGCTAAATTGGAAAATTTGAAGAGACAACATTGTTCACAGCAAGAAAGAAAATAAAGTGGACCCAATGCTCAAAAAACCCGTGAAAAAAAAGGGAGAAAAAAGGTGAAAGGAAACTTCGTTTTTCGCATATGAACCACGGAAGCAATTCATATGCTCAGAGGGTTGAATGTTGATGTCCATTTTGACAAAAGGGCCTAATGGCAGAAGAAGCCCAACAATATGAAAAAGGAAAGCAGCAAAGTAAAGACCATTGGGCCAGAATGACAGGAATAATGGTCCACAAGCCCACAAGATAATAAGTGGCCTCAAAGAAAGCAAAACGGGCCGAGGAAGCCATAAAAGATGAGGCAGTAAGCCCATGGGAATCATAAGAAATAGAAAGAAAGCAAAAACCGGCCAAAGGAGCCCAAAGTAAGGAAGTAGTAAATAAGATTGGTTCAAAGGCCAATAAACCCAAAGGAAAAGGATGTGGTAATTGGGCCATGGAAGCTCAAAGGATTTAGAAAAAACCCATGGGAATAAAAGAGGTAGGAAAGAATGAAATGGGCCAAATATGCCTAAAGAATGAAACGAGCCGAGAATGCCCAAAGAATAAAAATGCACCGAGGAAGCCCGAGGTGCTAAATGAACTGGCCCAGCAAGAATGCTGGGCAGTAAAGACTAAGAGAAGGAATAATGTGAGAAATTGGCATGGCAGACACTTTAGCCCGCAAGCCCAGAAGTAATAACAAGACAAGCAAGGATGAATAATATTATAGCAGGAACAATGCAGTGACATGACTGGAGCACCAGCCAGCCTAAAGGATGAAAAGGGACATGGGCTGAATTAAAGAAGCCCACACCTAAGCAATGCCCAGCCCGAAGAAGAAATGAGATGCATGGAATGAAGGCCCAAAAAGCCATTCACGCCACAAGAGTCAAATAAACATCAAAGCAAGCAGCAAAGTCAGACAAACTTGGAGGCAATGGCAAAGAATGAAATGAGCCGAGAATGCCCAAAGAATAAAAACGCGCCAAGGAAGCCTGAGGTGTTAAATGAACTGGCCCAGTAAGAATGTTGGGCAGTAAAGACTAAGAGAAGGAATAATGTGAGAAATTGACATGGCAGACGCTTTAGCTCGCAAGCCTAGAAGTAATAACAAGACAAGCAAGGATGAATAATATATAGCAGGAACAATACAGTGGCATGGCAGGAGAGCCTAAAGGATGAAAAGGGACATAGGCTGAATTAAAGAAGCCCACACCTAAGCAATGCCCAGCCCGAAGAAGAAATGAGATGCATGGAATGAAGGCCCAAAAAATCATTCATGCCACAAGAGTTAAATAAACACCAGAGTGAGCAGCAGAGTCAGACAAACCTGGAGGCAAGGGCAAACGCATAAGAGCTAGAAAAGCAATGGACTCATATGGAAGTGCAACATGCACACAAGGCTTAGGCACCACCTACTTGTACCCAACCAATACAGGGGAGGTAGGCCACGAGTCAGAGGTAAGAGAGGGTGTGGTTTGAGGGTGGGGAGAAGGGGGAGCCTATTTTGGGGTTCCTGCTCAAGCTCTATTGGGAGAAATGTCCTGCTGGGATGATATCTCATCCAAAAGAGGTAAACATGAGCTGGAGCCACTAGATACATGCTATAAAGGTTGGTGAGGGAGATGATTAATTTTTATCCAAATGGGAATACTAAAGGATAGTAAAAAAACAACCACTTTTATCTTTAAATGAAGTGTGGTACAGCCAACACAATGTAGTGGTGTGACTAGGCAGCCGGCAGACCAATGGGTAGTCTTGGAAGGACTCCTACAACGGGCCAAAAGCGATTAAAAGGGTAAAAATGGTAAATCTTATCACAGCATGCAATATAAAAGGTCATAGACATGCATAGTAAAACAACAATAACAACAGAGGGAGAAGGAAAAAGAAAGAAAAATAGAAAACCAAGAGTAATGAAGAAAAGTATGAGTGATAGGAGTAAAAGCATGCATCAATAGGCTACACACTTCTCTCCCTCTCAATAGCCCACTCTCTAACAAGTCAAAACTCTAAGACTAAGTCATTTGGGTCCATTTTCCAAAGTGAGTAACTTCTACAACAGGATCCCCCTTTAAGGTTACCCATATTGGAGATTGGTTCCCTTTTGGACTTGAATTTGTTAAAGGGTCAAGTTCATTCCTTTAGTAGACTATTCCTCTTTTCCTTTGCCATGGTTGAGTAATGATTAACATGACACCTTGTTATTAACCTATTCCTGCCATAATCATGTACTAATACTTCTTCCTTTGTGAAACTGCTCACGTATTATTGTTGTTAGCAAAGAAAAATATTTTAGTTAAAAGTATTTTAGTTATCCTATTATATTGTATTTTCTTGCTATAACACTTGCAACAGTTATTTCTACCATGGGTACGTGAACATGCTTAAAATTCCTGCCAAGATGCGTTAGCACAAGGAGGGCCCAACTTTTGCACAAGCTGGCCAAAGGTGCATCTCAATTAGGCCAGTCCCGAATCTCTTACTCTAGAATCATAGGACCTTGGTACAACAGGAGCAATCTAGCCCAAAAAGCAAAAAAGGCCCACCACAGAGAGTTGGAACTAAAATTTAGGACCAAATAGTTTGTAAGCTTTTTTTTTTTTTTAAATTTAGCTAAAATTTATAAGTTTTTAAATCAGCAATTTTACATATATATAACCCTATTATTTAAGCTTTATGAACTGATGAATTTGAAGGTATTGTGAGTATCAAAATTGAAGATTCTAAATAGGAAAGTACCTAAAATAGTAGTATAGATAATAATACTAGACACTGAACTGAACCTAATCTTTAGTAAATACCATCATTTGTTAAATTTTTCTTTATAAAATATTAAGATTTTTTTTAGTTAAATACTATTCTTTAGCGAGAATAGTACGTTCCAAAAAATAAAAATAAAGACTGCAATCGTAAATGTTTATACTTTATAGCATTCTCATTTGAAGTAAAAGTTTTTTTTTTAAAATTTATAAAAGAAGTAAAAGTTGAAACCCATAAAAATGTTCACTTAAAACAAAACCATAAAAATGGTTTTTTTAAATAGATAATGCTGAACAAAAACTCCTTCACCTGGTTATGCATTTTATAAAAATTTTACAATTTGTTATAATGCTTATGTAAATAGCATTGTATAAAACTTTTTTTTTTTTTTTAATTTTATAATCTCTCTCTCTCTCTCTCTCTCTCTCTCTCTCTCTCTCTCTCTCTCTCTCTTAATTATTTAGTACGTTATATTGTAAAGGGTCTAGATAATGAGTGCCTTTAGAGTATTTATTAATGAACAATTTTAAATAAGTTTTGATACTTTCATGAGAAATATAAAAAAATTATCCAAAAAAAAATTCCCCAAAATTTCTAAAAATATTTCATAAACCAATGTCCTTTGACTTTTCCCTATTGTAAAATGAAGACTCAATGTAGAGTTTATTGTTTAGTGGTTATGTAAAAGTAATAAAAAAAAAAAAGACTTTTTTGTAGAAAAAAAAAAAGACTTTTCATGATGCAAAATGAAAGAAGTCTCGTAAATTTATGAAAATTCTTAGAAGTTAATATAATTTTTACACAAATAGCTAGCTCCTTCAAATTTGAGAGAGAATTGTAGCATTTTTTTGTAAAATTTGAGTAGTAATAATAAGCTGAATATAGAGACTTTTTAAGAGTATCAGTTGTGAATTCTCTAATACAAGAGTATGATAGCTTTTGTATAAGATTAATACATCTTTCTCTTCTTTTGGGTATCAGTTAACTCAACTGATAAAGTCTCTGATAGTTGAATAAAAGATTTGGGATTCAATACTGGCTTACACTAAAAACCAACTAATGTCTTAGTCTGATAATAAAGAACTGTTATCAAGAGCAGACACCATAAGTTGGCGAAACTTTCTCAAAAAAAAAAAAAGTACACCTTTCTCCATTGTACTAATCTCTCTTCTTGTAAAAATAAAATAAAATAAAATAAAAAAACTTATCTTCTTCATCCCTCTGTACTCTCTCTCTCTCTCTCTCTCTAGAAAACTAGATGTAAATGCTCTAATTCAATAGTACGATAGTGTTTATATAATATTAAAACACCTTTTTATGTCATTCCTGTCTCTCCAAAAAATAAAAACCCATCTTTTGCAGCTGTACTCTCTCTCTCTCTCTCTCTCTCTCTCTCTCTCTCTCTCTCTATATATATATATATATATATATATATATATAATCATAGCTCTTGCATCTCTCTGTACTATGTATCTATCTCACACTATATATATATATATATATATATATATATATAGGTCCGATTAATGTGTGCTCTAAGGGCACAATAACCATTCATTTTTAGAAACATTTTATGAAAAATTAAAAAAACTGTAAAAAATTTCAATTCTCCATAAATTTTTTTCCAAAAATGGTATACTATTGTACCCTATAGGCACAAGTTAGTAAAATCCTATATATATATATATATATATAATCACAGCTCTTGCATCTCTGTGTAATATGTATCTATCTCACACTCTTTTTTAACTCTTAAGGTACCTCTCACACTGGATCAAGTCGGCAGCGTGTGGGTATGGATGGGCATTGAGGGTGAGTGGTCAAAGTGGCGCAGTGGTCGAATAGGAATGAGCCCCAGTCATCTTCTCTTGGGAATTTTTTTTGATGATAGGTTATGCTCTTAGGAATATTCATGCTTAAAATATATGTAAAATTATGCAAAAGCATTAGCACAAATGGCATATAATTGTGACTCAAAAAATAAAAAAGCGATATGGACATACCTGTAGTAATCACAATGTACAGTCAAATTTTCTGTTCAAAGAGTTTTATCTCAATGCACACATCCAAATGGTGAAAGGCTCAATCTAGACCATATATACATGTTAAACATGTACAAGTACAAGAAGGGGAAACTGATTCTTGATTTCCCTTCCTATAAACATTTCCAAGACATTTCAGAAGGGTAGCCTATATTTATCTATCCAAATGGACAAAAGCTGACTAAGATTGTTTGTTTCTGTATATATTACATCACTGCAAACCATAATTCTTGAATCCGAGCAGATAATGTTAGCATTGTGAAGGGTGAAACCATGAATGACGGGCAAAGGAAAACCTTGTACAAGGTGTGAGTTTGCATACGGCAAGAAAACCGTTTGAATAATTGTCCACATCACAGGCTGCAACAGAAGACGATATTGAAACTTTATATTAATAAACATGCAAAATAAAATTTTATTTTAAGTAATTACTATGTTTAAAAGTACCTGAACTAGATATAACCGCAAATTACCAATATTGCTCCACTTTAATGACATTGTGAAGTCATTTAATTTCACACTTCCAGTAAGGTTATTCCCTGCAACTTTAACTAAACCTGAGGCCCGAATTACCTGCACCAATAGAAAGCAATAGGGCAATTCTACTCATGAAAAATGAATATTAAAAAATAAAGAAAGAGCATCGCATTCTTCATATTTACATTTTAAAACACCCCCCCCCCCCCCCCCCCCCCGGCGGCAAAAAAAAAAAAGAAAGGAGGGGAATGGGGTGGAGGCGAACATTTTTCAAATTGCACAAATTCAGAAAAGGAACTACAAAAAGATACACATGAACAAGAAAAAAAAGCCATATATTACAAACGTAACTTGCAATTTAACATGCATAAACTACGTGTCTCACAACAGTGTGCAAACCATATAATTGAAAAAACTGATAGCTTCAACTGATCATGTTTGACAGAAACCAACAGGTGCTCATTTCTATGTTGTAATTTTACACAGGACTTAGAAGTTACAGAGCAAAACTGGGATTAATCCAGTTTCCAAATGTACAAAGGTGAAAGAAGGATTGCATCTTGGCATGGTGCTCGTAAATGCCTGATTTCAGTGCGTCAAGGTTCTATCATTTTGTCAAAAAAGAAAAAAAGGGTAATGAACTAAGTTTATGGTGTCCACGCTTAGCAAGGGGCAATTTCTTCAATTTAATTTTTCCCATAGGTGAATATGTGGAATGCTAATGACCACCTGCTACTTATATCTCATAAAATAGAAACACATTGCCTAAGATGAATTATAAAATTTTAATTCTGTTGATAACGTAATTTAAAGAGACATATGCAGATGTCCCTCAGCACTCCTCTCAGCTGTGCCCTTCATGTCAAAAACCAGTGCCAACCCCATGTCCATGACCAAATCAGCCACTTACTCTCATCACATTACCATTGATAATGATTATGCAAAATTCAAGCATTACAGGATGATGGAGACAAGAGAAGGATTTGAGAAATGATTAGCGTATCAATCAGCAACAAGATAGGAAAACAGAAGCAAATAAAAGAACATAATACAAAAACAGCGAAGACAAAGATCAAAATTGTTATTTCATCCATCAAAAAGCTTACCAATGAGATGCATGCAACCGGCACTACTTCACCTGCTTCCAAAACATCTATTACCAAGTCTACATTAATGGTTGCATCAATTTTGTTCTCTGCAATAATTACAACTGGAGGAGAAGATAAAGAAATATTCAAAGTCATATCATCATTGGGGTATTTCTTGTACAGTTGGGGAACAATGAATCTCCATCCGCCAGTGTTCAAAAGAGACTGATCCGGCAGTTTGTCCACAATCCATTGCATAAATGCTGCCTAAACAGAGAAAACATGTTTATTTAAGAACAGAATATAAATCAGGAACAACAACTATAAGTAATAGCAATATATTGCTGTTACAAAAGAGCACATGCTTACTCATTTCAACAATATAAGCAAGAATATTTAAAATGGATCATACAGAAACATAATCTTTGCAGAAGTTCCAGACTTACATTATAGTACAAAGCTGACGCAGAGTTAAAAACAGCCTCATCTAATGAAATTCCAACCATTTTAGATGAATCTGGGCAGAAAACTGATGTTTTTGAATTTTCATGATGGTATCCAAGGACTGGATCTCTTTTTCTTTCTGTGAACAACCCATTGATCTCAAATCCAACAGAAGCATTACTCAACAAAGGGTCATTTACAAAAGTTACATTCAGAGAAGCATTATCATCCACTGGGATTTCTTGTGGAAGAGCTTGCAGAAAGGTATCAAGCTTCAAAATCCCTTCTTTAAGTTTCTTAGTAATAGCACTTTCCACTGCAGACCCTATTTGCTCTTCAAAAGCATCAATCATCCTGCCAGATTACAAGAAAAGTGTTAAAGAACGGTGAGTAAGCAGACGACCCTCGTTTTTGTCTGAACTGTATGCAAAGCATATTCATCTGCAAAGTATGTACTGAGTTCTTTCATTTTTTGTGAGTGAGTCACTCTGAGGGAAAAAAGGGCAGGTACGGGGGGAATCAAACTAGTGACCCCAGCTCAAGAGGCCAAAGGACAATTGGAATTTAAAGGAGTAATAACACCCACAATGCCGCCACAATAATAATGCACATCATACAGAGAAATAAAATAAAGGAAGGGAAAAATAGCAATCTAAAATTGCTTGTATGGAGAAGCAAGGCACCCAGCATTACTTTAATTTTACCTACCCATACAAAACAAAAAGATTTCTTTTTTTTTTTTGGTTGTTGCTAACAAGGGTGTCTAGAGCTACTCGAGCATCTGACTATTCTCCCAGAAATGTGTAGACTAGTCCTCCTGTCCTATACATGCCAAGTAATTACCCAGAGGAATCCCTTGGGGTTGAACCCAAGATGCTGTCTAAAAAAATGAAAATATTTAAAACCACAGGAAATATAGATACACCAAAAAAAATATGATACACCAATGCCTAATAAACAAATTGAGTTATAAGAGAAAATTCCATACCCTTGATAGAGCCAGGACGCTCCTCCATCCAATTTAATTGAAATATCTTTAACATAACAACCACAGTCCAAAAGGGAAAGCTTCAGAGTCCCTTCCTGGTTGCCCAAGCCTAAAGTAAGCCCCACTTCCAAGCCTTCAACCTTACCCAGAAGCAGCACCCATCAAATTCCCTTTTTTAATGGGCACATGAGAAATGAACAGATAAATACAAAAGGCAAACCAAACAGGCTAAGAGTCCTACGAAGCACTTTTTTTTTTTGTTTTAATTTCACAAACCAGTCCTAGATTAAGGAGGGTTGTGGTAGGTTGACTGTCAAACATGAACCCAAAGATAAACTCCCTAAGATAACCGAATTCAGAGAAAAAGAAAGAATCTACATCAATGTCAATATCTTTCAAATTCATAAGACAACCATTTTTTTTATAGGTAGATAGTGGGGAAAGGGGAGGTGGGGTTCTAACCACAGACATGGGGTGCCACAAAGGAGATCATTACTGCATGGAAAATTCACAGACAACTTTTATAACCCAAAATTCAAGGGGAAAACTTTCAAATTCATAGACATAAAGGGCATGTCCAATTACTCTAGGAACGACAAATCATCCTCAGATTCCAGGTAATTGGCACACAATAAAAAAGGTAACTACCTAATGCTGGTAAGTGGCATTATTGTCGTGACGATAACCAATTTGAAAGTTCCCAATAATTCCAACTATATAACACACAATAAAGAAACTAAGTTCCCTTCCAAGTACATTTAATGAATTAAACCATATGTCATGTTCTAAAAGATTTGCATGAAATTAACCCATCAGGAAAAAAAGATCTGATAAATCCAAGCCAACTAATAAACAAGAAAAAACCAGCCAAACAACTACCATTTACCAAAACAGAAGCACAACCTACTGATAGAAATCATGCCGTAATTGAATATAGTCTCCCAAACAATTATGAATTTTCTAAGTTTAAGAGACCAGTCATGCCAACATTATTAAAAAAAATAATAATAATAACACTATGAAGCTGCCTAATTAACATTCAAACGCGCCTAACAAATGAAACCCAGATGCAAATCTCAATACTTGCATCAAATTTAGCTACAATTAAGTCCAACAATGAGAGCTACATCCGAACAAAAGTACCGTAAAGCCACCAAATTCCCATTCAAACTCACCCAATGAACAAATCTCAATTGCTCAAAGTCAAAACTCTAAAACTTGAGCAATACCTGAACAGAAGCAGACCCTCTATCCGAAATCTCAACCGGCACAAGCCACGTACTATAAGAATAATACCAATTCATACTCAAATTACAAGTAGCCCCTGACACAATAATCGAAACCCCCGCATCACCAAGCTTCGCATAAGACTCGGAAACATTGATTTGGTATATTGTAGTATCTGAAAGGACCATATCAACGCTACCCACAAATGGGATCTTTATAGATTTCTCAATCTTGGGCAGTTGGAGTGGGACTATTGAGGAAACGGCCTTTTCTATGAGCAAGTCTTTGACAAAATCAAGGCCTCGTTGGGATATGACTATGGAGGTGAAGGCTTCGTCGGTATTAGGTTGGAAATGGGATTGGGTTTGGGATTGTGTGGGAGTGGGAATGAAGAGAGAGGCTATGCCTATGAGCATGTAGAGAATACTAGCGGGTGCCATTGGTTTTTTCATGTTTGAGACTGAGACTGAGAGGTCTAACAATAACTGATGTGGATTTGGGTTTTTGTGGGGTGATACTTGAGAGGAAGACTATTGATCAAAGTAGTTTAGGTGTGACAAGTAATCAGAAGATTCAATTCAAGACACCTTTTTTTAGTGTAGTACAAGTATCAAACTCCTTTTATCAAATGTCAGGAATGCCCCCATATATATATATATATATATATATATATATGTGTGTGTGTGTGTGTGTGTGTGTGTGTGTGTTTTTTGTATATAATTATATGTTTTAGTACACTTTATTCATTCAAAATCACTCTATGCATTGGAAAGACGTGAGTTTTAAACCACAAACATATGCTATTCCATTGGACTGTTCAGTTTTAATCCTCTCCACCTTTCCTATCTGATTTTCGTGTAGATTATTATTATTATTATTTTTTTTTTTTTTTGTAGTGGAAATGATAGCATTAAAAAAAGAAGAGAATACAACAAGAGATCCTGCAGAAGCAGGATGTTACAATAAGGCAAAAAGTAACATAAGGGAAAAAAAATAAAATTTAGAGCATTCATATCAGTATATATTGATGACGCGAAGAAAATTAATAAGCTGGATGTTTCGGACTTGAAAGGACTACTAACTGTCTTGATGGCCTGAAAAATGAAGAAAAGCAATCAAAGGTGACCGGGGTCGCCGACCAAGAACCCTCCGATGGCAAAGTTAATTTTTCTCTCACAAATTTTGGAGTTCCAACTTTTTAGGATGTGTAAAAAATGTACCTTTGTTTGGTCTGAATAAGCATTTATATAGTGTCCTAAGAATAGTTATTAGACTTGCAACCTCCCCTGGATTTGAGAAGGTATGAGGGTTCAGGGATAACTTCCTCAACTGTTTAGGAGTTACATTTTTCTCACATAACGGTCACTGGAAGTTATGTGTGTGATATAGAGTTGTTGTACATACTCGGAAATTTTCCCAAGTGTCAAGGGCTCGTCTAGGGGTCCTCATCCAGAGGACCTCTGGACGAGCATATCTCGCTTCTAAGGGAGGTCATTCCTTTATGGACGACCCTCTTATGGACGAGGTTGATGGTTTCCTTGGACGGCACGGTGTGGTTTTGTAAAACTGACCACACAAAGCTTTGTCCAAGCACCTTCCTGCATGGACGAGCTTTTTATGGACAAGGTTCTCACAGCCTTTGCTTTCTTGGTCTAGCTCTGGACGACCTCCATGGACAATATTGGAGTTTGTACCCCATCATATATATAATAAAAAAATGTATTGAATCTACACAATTTTTCCTAAAAAAAACTTATATCATTCCATGTATAATTATGTAAATTTACAAGTTTGTTACAATAATCGTATAAATTTACATTATGCATGTTGTATTTAGGCTGCGTTTGTTTTAGTGTAAAATATTTTTCGGGTGAAATAATTTCAAGTGAAAATATTTTTGGGAAAGGAAAACAATTTCTAGTGTTTGATTGCATTTTAAAAATTATATTAGAAAATAATTTCAAGTGTTTGGTAACATTTTGAAAATGCAAATTTTCTACTAGTTTCTCATGTTTTCTCAGCATCCAACAAATTTTATTACAGAAAATTTCAAAATATACACTTAACCAAAATATACACTTAACATAACCAAAAATCAATATAAAAACATTGTAGGAGAGGAAGAAATAGCGAGATCGGAGGGAGAAAGAGTGACAGAGTGAGGGACAGAGAGATAGATCGGGAAAGAGAGAGATCAGAGTGGATGGAGAACGGCGGCAACCAGATCGGGTGGGTTTGGAGGTGGAGTGGAGTGGGTTGGTGGTTGGTGGTGGCCAGATCAGCAACGTTGAGTAAGAGGGAGAACAAGATCGGTGTGTAGAGAACGAGCTCGGTCTTGGGTGGATCGGTCTTGGGTGGTGACGATCTAGATGACGACGTCAATGAGCTTCCAGTGGCGACTATGGATGCGATCCAATTCTAGGGTGCGATCTCAGTGGTGCTATGGGCAGCGCGATTTAAGCGGTGCTTCAGGCGGCGCAATCTCGCCGATGCTGGAGTGCGACGAGATCGGTGCGATCTGGGGTTGCTTCTGGTCCTTGGTCTTCTTGTTGTCTCTCTCTCTCTCTCTCTCTCTCTCTCTCTTTCTCTCTTCTATTTTCCAGGGGTGGAAATCATTGGAAGGTAAAATAAAACTTGAAATTCATTTCCGGCTTGCTGGGGTTATTTTACAGTCAACACGGAAATTGATTTTCATTTGACCCAATTTTCTATGTTTACCAAACACATAGGCTGGTGTAAAATGATTTCCTGAAATCATTTTCAGTCAAAACAAACGCAACCTTAGTTGTTTATTATTTTTTTACATATCTTGAAGATAAAGGAAGAAAGTGGATAGTAGTTGTTGTGTATGAAGAAAGATAAATGATGATGCAAAGAAGATCAGTAGGCTGGATGCTTCGGACTTCAAAGGACTACTGGTTCTCTCTGCGGCCTGAAAAAGAAAGAAAAGCGAATCAAAGGCGACCGGGGCTGCCGGCCAAAAACCCTCCGATGGCAAAGTTAGTTTTTCTCTCTATGTTATCTGAGTTCCAACTTTTTTGGAGTAAAAAATGAACATACCTTTGTTTTGTCAGAATCAGTGTTTATATAGCGTTCCCATAGACGGTTATTGAATACTGGAACCTCCCCTGGATTCGAGGAGGCAAAATGATTAAATGTAACTGCCATACCATTTAGGAGTTACATTTCCATTTCACAATGGATATATGACAGTTATGCGTAGAATAAGGGATTGTCATATTATATTCGGAGATTTTCCTAAGTATGATGTCCTCGTCCTAGAATTCCTTCGACGAGTGTGCCTAGTGATTCCAATAGCATCCTCGTCCACCAATCTTTATATGGACAAGTCCTCTCGGGATAAACCGTGCGCATCCCATGGACGAAGGGTGGAGCTTCGCCATCATCCTCAAGACGGCCTTGCCTGTTACCCTCGTTCTGAGGATAACTCATGGACGGCTAGGTGATGACCGTCCAGGGATGGTCAGCGTTTTCGTCCCAAATCAGTTGCCCCCTCGTCCAGGAGTTATGCAACGTATCGACAGATCTTAGGACGAGTTCATCCCCCTTTATCCTTTTTTTTTTTTTTTTTTGCATTGCGTGTCGCACATCCATAGGGGACCAGTCATCTGTTTTTATTCCTTCGAGGCATGCACCACGTGTCGCCTTTTAGTTGGTTCCGTCGTTGTGGTTACCGAGACTTTTCTGCCTATAAATAGTGGTTTCCCTCTCATGCCCCTTTCACTTTTTCAAATTTTCTGCTTTGACACTCTCGTCCGTCGCTTCGTCTAAGAAATATCCTCAGCGTCCTTAGTGTCCTTCGTCTAGAGCCAGGTAATCTTTCTATACTTATTTTAGCTTTCCTTTTTAAGTGTTAGAGCATTTTCAATGGCCTCCTGCTCGTCTAGTGACAGTGTGGCCAAGGCCATAGACGAGTACCACGACGACTCTAGTTATGAAACTTCTAGTAATGTCAGTAGTAGTAGTGGTCATACAACTGAGGAATACACATCTGGCGTTCCTGGAATCCCCGTAGAAATCTTTCAAGAGAGTGTTAGGACGAGGACAGCCTCTGGGGCTGACACCTCGACGAGCTCCCCGCCGTCCTCCCCTTTGGACGAACGGGAAACCGTGTATAGTTGTGCTCTAGAGGTTCCTTCTAGGACGGACGAGAGAAGGTTAGATGCCCTTAGGACTTGGTTTCAGATTCCTGATGATCTAAACCCTAGGTTAGCTGTCCGAGGTGAATGGTGTTGCCAGCCTCGTTTTGGGATAGGTGTCTATGAGGCTTATTTGTTGGGGGGGCTTAGACTTCCTTTGAATGTCTTTGCTAGGGAATTACTCACTAGGCTGGGCTTGGGAATGTGTCAGCTTAACCCCAACGCATGGAGACTAATTGTCTCCATGCAAGTCTTATGGATGGAGGTGTTTGACGGGGACCGTCCTATCACCGTGGACGAGTTCTTGTACTGCTATAAACCCTCCGAGATAAATCAATCTCGAGGCTTCCATCAGTTCACAGCCAAGGGCAATGATTGTAGACTGATTAAGTCTTTGCTCTCGTCTGACAAAAACTGGAAGACGGAATTTTTCTTCGTCTCTGGTTTCTGGGCGGGGCATCCCGTTGAGGTTGGTAGAGACTCTTTTGCTCCTTATACTGGAGACATAGGGATCCTTCGTCCAGAAGGTATGTTATGCTCTTCATTTTTGTTTTCTTTTTATTATACTCTCTTTGGACGATGGTCTAACCATAACTTCTTTCTTCCCTTTCCAGCCGTTGGACGACCTTCTCTGAGCAAGTTCCACCAAGATCGCGTCCATAGGGCCCGTCTACATTCTGAACGAGACTTTCACTCGTTAGTGACCCTTAAGCGTCTACACAAGTGGGGACTTGGCCCTGAACCGTCCGTCGAAGCCTTAGCACATGAGCTAACTACCCGTAGACGTGAGTGCTCCTTTTAAGATATGCGTTTTCCATTTTTGTTTTTTTATTATTTTTTTTATTTATATATTTATTTATTTTTTATTATTATTATTAATTTTTTTTTTTTTTTTAGGAATGGCAACCATGAAAGGAAACAAGGGGAAGGAAGTGGTCGACGAGGCAGCTAGATCTGAACCTCAACCCCAACCTCGTCTCGTTTCTGGAGAAAAAAGGAAGAGCTTGTCTAAGCATGTGGACTTGGCTAGCTTGCCAAGTCATCGAGGGAAGAAGGCTAAGTCTGGGTCGTCCAGGCCTGAAACTGCTAGGCCTAATCCTCCTTCCCAGCCGCCCGTCCTGGTCGTTGACGTAGACTCGTCCACGCCCCTTAGCGTCACTCCGTCCAAGTCTCCTGCTCTTGACTCATCCCAGCCTCGAAGGATTTCTACCAATTTATTGGAGAATGAGGATCTGGCTTGGGAACAATTCCAAGAGGCTGTGAAAGGCGAGGACGTAGCTGCGTGCTACGACATGTCCTTGAAATAGTTCGAACACTCCGGCGTCCACGATCTCTTCAAGGTGAGCATTTTTCCTCATCCTGGTTCATCCATGTTTGCCCATTCTATCTTCTGAACTTTCTATTCTTCCATGTAGGCAATGTCAAAGTTCATTGCTGCGTCCAGGCAGGCCACAGAGATGGACAGGACGAGGATCCTTCTAGAGAAAAGGATAGAAGAGATCAAGAATGACTGTAGGATGTGGGCGGAGGTGGCGAACAAGGCCAAGGACGAGGCTGAGGAGTTGAAGGCTTTGGTGGGGGAGCTGAAGTCCGACGCTGCCAAGAAGGATGACCGTCTAGAGCTTCTTCAAAAGGAGAATGACGAGCTGAGTCTCCTTCTTAAGAAAGCTAAAGACGAGGCAGTGGAGGAATTCAAGGCGTCCAAGGAGTTTACTGACCTGATGGACACAAACTACGCAGCAGGGTTTGAGGACTTTAGGATGGACGCTATGGACAGCTTTCCTGAAGTTGACTTTAGCGTCATCAAACTCAACCTTGCCGCTGCTACAAGTTCTCTCGTCCACACAGGTTCAGACGATGTCAACATTGAGGACGACGCTTCCACCAGACCAGCCCAGGACGACCCCAACGTTGATGCCCCTTCCTCTTGAAGAAGATGTTTCTGTTTTTAACCGATTGTCATTGTCGCTTAGCTTTCTTTTCTTTCTTCTTTTTTCTTTTTATTTAAAATGTATTTAAGAATTTGAAATGTTATTCAAGTACAATTTCCTCGTCTAGAGTGTTCTAGACGAGCTTATGAACAATGTCTTTTACTGCTTATTTTATAAGGGTTTTTGGACGGTGGCCGTCTACCCTTTTCAAGTTAAAGAATATCTTCTTTGTTTGTTATCATTTATGCCATTGTCTTTTAAACAATGCTCTAAGTGTTGAATGACCGTCTATAATCTTTTTATGGATGACCCACTTAGGACTGATGATGACTGCATTACTTTGGCCTGTCCTTTAGGCAATTATTATTCGTCTTCTCGAAAGCAGTTTATAATGTTTATATTTTCTCGTCTTGACGAGTGCTCGTCTCTGGAATGTTATACCTTAAGGCTTACTTTTCTTTCTTAGACGAGTGGGCCTTGGCTTTTTTCCTTTTGCTTTATCCTTTTTTTTTTAAAGGAAAGCTTTGGACGAGCAGTCCTTGGCTTCTTTCTCTTGCTTTATCCTTTTTAAAGGAAAGCTTTGGACGAAAAGGCCTTCGCATTTTTCCCTTTGCTTTGTCCTCATTTTTTTTTTTTTAAAGGAAAGCTTGGACGAGCATGCTTTAGCATTTTTTCTTTGCTTTATCCTCATTTAAAGGAAATCTTAGACGAGTTACCTTTGTCCCAAGATTTTACTTGTCTAAGGCTTTTGCCTCGTCCATGGGTATTATCAGGGAAACTGGAATTCAAATACATAAGAAATCCAAACCATATTATTACATGAACATTGTTCACAAACTTGGCACATGCTTATAAGCTAGTGCCTTATTAAGATACCCAAGTACATAGCATCGTCTTTCATAAGCTAGTCTGTAAGTAGTGCAAAAGTTTAAGAACTAGTGCACTTTTATTCATAACACACCATAACAGTAGTAAAAGCAAAAGTAAATATAAGCAAACACGCAAATCACAACTGTAATTTTGCCACTGACTTCCCTCGTCCCTGCTCATCACTGATAGTACCTTCGCAGATGTTCCACGTTCCAAGGATGCTCTAACTTCCGCCCGTCCAGGGCTTCCAGGTAGTAGGACCCCTGCCTTTTGCAGTTGATTACCCTGTAGGGTCCTTCCCAATTGGGTCCCAGTTTTCCATGAGCTGGGTTCCTGGTTGCCAAGGAGACCCTTTTGAGGACAAGGTCCCCCACACCGAACCGTCTGGGTTTTACCATGGCGTCATGCTGTCTGGCCATGAGATTTTTGTACCTTGCCGTCCTTTGCTCCGCATCCATTCTTACCTCATCAATAAGATCGAGGTTAAGGCGAAGTTGTTCCCCATTGTCTTTCTCCTGGTACTCCATCACTCGGTGACTTGCCATATGGACCTCCGCTGGTATGACAGCTTCACTCCCATAGGCTAGTTTAAAAGGGGTCTCTCCTATTGGAGTTCGTGCGGTCGTCCTATAAGCCCAAAGAACACACTGTAGCTCGTCTGGCCATATCCCTTTCGCCCCTTCAAGCCGAGTCTTGATGATTTTCAGCAGGGATCGGTTTGCTACTTCTGCTTGCCCATTTGCCTGTGGATGGAAGGGTGAAGAATAGTGATTCTTGATCCCAAAATGATTACAAAAGTCCCTAAAGGGTGCGTTGTCAAATTGACGTCCGTTGTCAGATACTAATACCCTGGGTACTCCGAACCTGCATAGGATATTCTTCCATACAAAATTTTTCACGTTCTGCTGAGTGATTGCTGCAAGAGGCTCGGCTTCTACCCACTTGGTAAATTAATCTATTCCTACCACCAAAAACTTCATCTGCCGGATTCCTACGGGGAAAGGACCCAGGATATCCAGTCCCCACTGTGCAAAGGGCCATGGGGCCGTCATTGGGGTCTGATATTCTGACGGCTGTCTAGGCACATTGCTATAACGCTGGCACTGGTCGCATACCTTGACATAGGCTTTAGTGTCTGCCTGCATTGTTGGCCAATAGTATCCGGCACGGACGATCTTATGGACAAAGGACCTTGCCCCTGAATGATTTCCACACGATCCTTCATGAACTTCCCTTAGAACATAGTTTGACTCGTTAGGAGCCAAGCATCTTAAGTAGGGTTGGGAAAAGCCTCGCTTGTACAACACCTCATTTATGAGGATATACTTGGCCGACCTACCCTTAACTTTCTCGCTTCATCCTTATCCTCTGGAAGCCTCCCATCTTTGAGGTAAATTATTATCGGACTCATCCAATTCTCTCCTCTTCCTATCTGCTGTATGTCAGGGATGTCTATGCTCGGCATGTACTGGATGTCGCCGAACTCGTTTATGACCCCTGCCGAGGCGGCTTTCGCCAAGGCGTCTGCTTCCGCATTCTTCTCCCTGGGAAGTTGAATAAAACTTATAGCTGAAAATTTTCGGGCAAGGCGTTTCACTTTGTTGAGGTACTTCTTCATTCGATCTTCCTTGACATCACACATCCCATTTACTTGGTTAATGGCCAGTTGAGAGTCTCCTCTGATTGTTAACGACTCCGCCCCTAAGGACTTTGCCAATTCCAACCCCTTGAGTAGAGCCTCATACTTAGCCTCGTTGTTGGTAGTTGGATACTGCAGACGGGCTGCATACTCCAGCTTGTCACCCTCAGGGGATTTCAGTACAATTCCAATCCCTCCTGCATACAGTGTGGACGATCCGTCTACATTAACCACCCACGTTTCATTTCCTTCGTCCTTGTTCAGGTCGTCCTGACTAGGGGTGAATTCTGCAATGAAATCTACCAACGCTTGCGCTTTTATCGTGCTCCTTGGGAGGTACCTGACATCAAACTCGCTAAGCTCAACGGCCCACTGTACTAGCCGTTCAGCAGCTTCCAACTTGCTCATCGCCTTTTTTATGGGATGGTCTGTTAGGACGTTGATGACGTGTGCGTGAAAATAATGTCACAGCTTCCTGGAAGCCGTTATTAATGCGAAGGCTAGTTTCTCCATCATCGGGTATCGTCCTTCTGCCCCTCTCATCGCGTGGCTTGTGTAATAGACCGGCTTTTGGACTCTCCCCTCTTCTCTGATTAACGCTGAACTTACTGCGTGCGGGGATACTGCCAAGTACAAGTATAACTCTTCCCCAGGTACAGACGGACTCAACAGTGGTGCCGTCATTAGATACGTCTTCAAGTCTTGGAAGGCCTTTTGACACTCGTCCGTCCATTCAAAAGCCTTCCTTAGGACTTTAAAGAATGGTAAACATTTGTCAGTAGCTTTCGATACAAACCTGTTGAGGGCGGTGACTCGTCCAGTAAGAGACTGGACTTCCTTGATATTTTTCGGTGGCTCCATGTTCAGTATTGCCTGGATTTTATCCGGATTTGCCTCAATCCCCCTGTGCGACACCATAAACCCCAAGAATTTACCCGATGAAACCCCGAAAGCACACTTGCTCGGATTTAATTTCATGTGGTACCGTCGCAACGTATCAAAAGTCTCTTGAAGGTCGTCCAGATGTTTATCCTCGTCCTGGCTCTTCACCAGCATGTCGTCCACATAAACCTCCACATTTCGCCCGATTTGAGGACGGAACATATGGTTAACCAGCCTTTGGTAGGTTGCCCCCGCGTTCTTCAAACCGAAGGGCATTACCTTGTAGCAATACAAACCTTGGCTCGTGATGAATGAGGTCTTCTCCTGATCCGCTTCATTCATCTGAATCTGGTTGTACCCTGAGAAAGCGTCCATGAAGCTAAGTAGCTTGTGACCTGCCGTCGAGTCCACTAACTGGTCAAGGGCAAGCTTTGTTTAGATCAGTGAAGTCCACGCACATCCGCCACTTGCCATTGGCTTTCTTGACCATGACTACGTTTGCCAACCAGTCTGGGTAATGAACTTCTCGAATGAACTTCGCGGCGACCAACTTCTGCACCTCTTCCTTAATGGCATTGTCTCGCTCGGGAGCAAAAACTCTTCTCTTCTGACGCACTGGTTTCGAATAGGGACACACGTTCAGGCTATGGGTAATGACGCTCGGATCAATGCCGGGCATGTCCTCATGACTCCATGCAAAGACATCGAGGTTTTTCTTCAGAAACCGAATCAAAGCGTGCTTTGCCCCCTCTTCCATGCTCGCCCCAACTCTAGTAAACTTCTCGGGCTGGTTATCGTCCAAAGGGACGTCCTCTACTGCTTCAGTGGGCTCAGCCACGACCCTTCTTCCGTCTATACTCATCGCCTGCATGTGCTCGTCCATGGCCAGCATAGCTAAGTAGCATTCTCTGGCGGCCAGCTGGTCTCCTTGTACCTGGCCTACTCCGTGCTCGATTGGAAATTTGATGGACAGGTGGTAGGTAGAGGTTACCGCTTTCCAGCTATTCAAAGTTGGCCTTCCAATAATTGCATTATATGACGATGCACAATCAACAACAAGGAAATTTACCTCCTTGGCTATCTGCTGCGGATACGTTCCGACGACCACTGGCAACGTGATCGTGCCCACAGGTTACACCTTCATTCCTCCGAATCCTACCAACGACGAGTTCACTGGTCGAAGCTGATCTCGTCCTAGCCTCATTTGTTGAAATGCGGGATAGTAGAGAATGTCTGCAGAGCTGCCATTGTCTATTAGTACCCTCTTGGTCGTGTAGTCAGAGATGAGTAGGGTGATGACTATCGCGTCATCGTGTGGGTGGTGAATTCGTCCTGCCTCCTCGCCCGTGAACGTAACAGCCTATTGGTCTACCTCCTTCGTCCTAGGAGATCGTCTAGACAGTTGGATGTTCTGCACCACCTTTAGGTATGTCTTCCTTGACTTGGACGACTGCGCCGTCGAGTTTCTTCCTACAATTACCCTTATTTCTCCTAGTGGGGGGCGTGATGATTCTTCCACCTTGGCCTTCATTTTCTCATCTCTCTGGTCTCGTCCAAGGAAGTTCCTTAATTTTCCCTGTCTAATGAGATTTTCTATTTGCTGCTTCAAGTCAAAGCACTCATCCGTATCATGCCCATGGTCCCTGTGAAAACGGTAGTACTTGCTCCTATTACGCTTGTTGGGGTCTCCCTTCATTTTGTTCGGCCACTTCAAGGACGGATCATCCTTGATCTGCATAAGAACCTGCTCGAGTGGCATAGTCAGGGGCGTGTATTGCTGATTCCTTGCGGAGGAACTGGCCTTCTTACCCTCCTTATCTTTCCTCTCGTCTACCCGAGCTTTCTTTGGACGAGTTCCTTGATCCGAATAACGATGGTGACCCGCTTCTGAACGTTCTGCCCTTTTTCTCTTCTTGGCTATGATAGCGTCCTCAGCGTTCATAAAATTCTGGGCCGAATGTACGAGATCGGCCATGGTCTGTGGTTCCTGCTCGTAGAGCTTATGGATGAACAAGTCAGAATTGACCCCATTGTGGAAAGCGGCCAGTAATAGCTTGTCATCCATCTCGTCCACCGTCAGGGCCTCCCTATTAAAATGGGTGATGAAGGATCGCAAACTCTCATTTTCTCCTTGCTCTATGGTCAGTAAGCTGGAGGAGGAACGCTTGTGACGCTGTCCTCCAATGAAATTATTGACAAACAACTTACTTAACTCTTCAAAGGATCCCACCGAGTTTGGGGGTATCTTACCGAACCACACTCGTGCCGGTCCCTTAAGTGTGGTGGGAAAAGCTCTGCACATAATCTCGTCCGGGACTCCTTGTAGGTGCATGGTTGTCTTGAAAGTTGCAATATGATCGCAAGGGTCGCAATTTCCATCATACGAGTCCAGAGAAGGCATTTTGAACTTTGGAGGTAGGGGTGACTGCTGATGGAAGCCGTGAAGGGGGAGTCCGTTCGGTGAACCATATCATCCACTGGGTTTGCTCGCCTCATGTTTTCCTTCATTTCATCCATGGCTTTTCTCATCTGGTCCATTTCTTTTTCCAAGTGTGGCACCCTTCTTGAAGCGGTACCCCTAGTTTGATCTTCGGACTCTACATTTTCCCCTCCTCCTTCCTGACTTGGGGCCCTTCCTTCCATGTGTCCTTGACGCTGCCTCCTGAGGTTGATCTCCCTATTCAACTCTTGGTTCTGATGTGTCAGTTCTGCCATAGCGGCAGCCATGGATTGTATGTGCTGAATAGAAGGTGGTTGCATTACAGGTGCTGATCTGCGATCGCGAAGGGGATTGCTGGAGGCATCCCTACTCTCCTGGTGGCCTGGGCTGGTAGCCCTTGATCTTGTTCGAACCATTCAGCCTTTTGTCTGGGATAGAATAACTTTTTCCCACAAACGGCGCCAACTGATGATGCAAAGAAGATCAGTAGGCTGGATGCTTCGGACTTCAAAGGACTACTGGTTCTCTCCGCGGCCTGAAAAAGAAAGAAAAGCGAATCAAAGGCGACCGGGGCTGCCGGCAAAAAACCCTCCGATGGCAAAGTTAGTTTTTCTCTCTATGTTATCTGAGTTCCAACTTTTTCGGAGTAAAAAATGAACATACCTTTGTTTTGTCAGAATCAGTGTTTATATAGCATTCCCATAGACGGTTATTGAATACTGGAACCTCCCCTGAATTCGAGGAGGCAAAAGGATTAAATGTAACTACCATAACCGTTTAGGAGTTACATTTCCATTTCACAACGGATATATGACAGTTATGCGTAGAATAAGGGATTGTCATATTATATTCGGAGATTTTCCTAAGTATGATGTCCTCGTCCTGGAATTCCTTCGACGAGTGTGCCTAGTGATTCCAATAGCATCCTCGTCCACCAATCTTTATGTGGACGAGTCCTCTCGGGATAAACCGTGCGCATCCCATGGACGAAGGGTGGAGCTTCGCCATCATCCTCAGGACGGCCTTGCCCGTTACCCTCGTTCTGAGGATAACTCCTGGACGGCTGCCGAGGTGATAACCGTCCAGGGATGGTCAGCGTTTTCGTCCCAAATCAATAAACAATTTAAAAAATCAAGAAATTTGATTTAATGAAATGTAGTGTAAAATAGATAATCTGATGTAGAGTGTTAAAAATGAGTATGTAAAATAGAAAAAGTAGGTTCTTATACTAAAATAGACAGAAATTTCTGCATGAACTGATGTGAATGCTCTAACAAATTTTTCTAAAACTTCTTATAGATAGTGTATTCATCCCGAGATAATTTCGGGTTTGTCTTTTTTTTTGAGAAATTTCGGGTTTGTCTTTCTTTGCTATCCACTCAGAGCCAATGAACCCACTAAACTCGCCAAAAAAAAAAAATACACACACACACACATATATATATATATATATATATATATATATATATATATAAAATATGTTTTAAACTTCTTCTTTTTTACCCCCTAAAATAAATAAAAAACTGAACACATTGGCCCTAATTTTTTTTTTAAATCCAACTTAAATAAGTTTGAATATGATATTCTTAACAATATCTTGATATTTTTAAACAGTACACAAAAAAAGCTCAATAACAAACCAATTTAATCTAAAATCTAGAAAAATAAATTATTAAGCCTAACAACAAAAGTAGAAATTTGTTAATTTTAAACCATAAAAAAAGTAAATTTAGATCTTAATAAATTTGAAATAAATCAATTAAATGGGAGATCAATGAATGGATGATTGCTTGGCTATATAGTATGTGTATTAAAAGAGATGTAGCTCATATGATTTATAATAAAGATATTATACACTAATTTTAAAATATGAAATATCGTAAAAAGTAATTGTAAAATTTTATGTATTTTACTTTTTATTTTTAATTTTTTCTTTGTATTTATAATGTCAATATATTCAAGTTTTTTTTTTTTTTTAATTTTGTATATATAATTTATATTTCTTATTAAAACCCTAAAAAATAATCCTGGAGGCTACCATACAAAGACTTTTGTTTTTTTAATTTGTTTTGGGTAGGTTGGTCAATGGCCAATATGCTTTGGCATCTTCCATCGAAAAAAGAAATATGCTTTGGCATCACCGCATCAACATCAGTAAAATTGTTATTCAGACCAAAAAAATAAAAACAAATGAAAAACCTTCCAAGGCCTCATAAATCATAATAATAAATGATAAATCCCTCCGAGATGAATCCCCAGGGAAAATGGCGTTACGAGCTAGGATTTCACTTTCCAAGATTCTTGTCCTAGCCGGAGCAGCTCACCTTTTTTTTTTTTTTTTTTTTTTTTTTTTTTTTTCTTTCATTACTGGCTTCTGGGTTCAATTCAATCTTCCATTTGGTTTGAGAGAAAAAAAAAATGAGAGAATAGAAAATAGGGAATTGATAATAAAAAAAAAAGAAAGTAGAAAGATAAAATAACAAAAATTGATGATGTCGAAAATTGTCTGTAAGTTGCACAGTCCTCAAGTACTCAAGACAAGACTGCGCAACACTTAAAAAGAAGATGACCCTACAGAGAGTACCGGTGTGGTACCAGCCAAATACCCTCCAAATGTTAAGTTAGAGAACTTTTCATAACTCTAGAATGTCAGAGTTTGGGTAAATTATGCGTACCTTGATTTGTAAGGATTTGGGGGTTTTTATAGAAGCGTAGAGCCGACATTCGTTTCTTGGCAGAGATGATCTTTCCTTGTAGAGAAGATCTTCATTAATACGCGTATCTTTCGGGATCCTCTTAACTAGGGTTAACCGTGGGGCACAAGATGTTTCCTTATATACCTATTCGTGGAGGCCAAGTAAGGCCACATTAGACCCGTCATAGGCTTCTTTCTCCCCGTCAACTTCTTTCTGTCGGCCTCTTATCCCGTCTAGGCGTTCCCATCGTCTTATATAAATGTCGTCGGATGTGGAGTTGTTGGCCTATGATATCGTCATTTTTGTCTCTATGAATGCACAAGTGAAGCTGACGAGTTCATTGGGACCGTCGGCTTCCTCATATGTGAACGAGTTTATCCTCTTCCAGAATTACCCTTATCAAAAATAAAAAATTCCTTCATATGTATTTGGTTGGGAGAATGAAAAAAATGGAGAGATGACACACATTTATTTGGTTAAAAAGAAAAATGAGAGGATAGAAAATAGAGTTTAAATTTATTATTGTGTTCTTATTAGATAAAATAAAAAGTTACACATTATATTTTTCTTTAAAAAATTGTGTACAAGTGGACGCTTCATTTAAAAACACACACACACACACACAAGAAGTTCAAGAACCTAAATTTTGTTTTAATTAAAAAAAAAGGTTCAAAATGAACGTTACCCGTCCTAAATAGATGTTCAAAAATGTTTAAACCCACATCTGCGAATACCCGTCTCACTTATCCTTAATGGATGAGTTTTACTTGCCCCGTATAGCAAATAGGATGGGGATGGGAGTTAACAATTTCTCCCGCACCCACCTTGTTTATATTTAAATAATCAAAAAATATTTGTATAGGTTTTTTATAAGTTATACATATGTGTTTTTAGATTTCTAACTTTAAATTTATGATTTTTTTTATATTGTATTATTGAATTTATACTTTTATGTTTTAATATTTATGTTGTTTATATTTTTTTAATTGTTGTATTGCCATGTTTGAATTGTTTTAATATTTCTTATTACTTGAATTGTTGTATTGTTATGCTTTGAGAATATTTTGTAATGTTAGAACTTGTTTTTTTTTTTTTTTATGATTTATAAGTTTTAATTTAATGCATTTAAAATAAATTTTTAATAAATTATATATATAAAATTGGGTGTGGTAGGATGAGTACTCACGGGCACCTACTAGAATGAGGCAGGAAAAAAACCGCCCTAAAGCAGAAATGGTGCAAAGGATGATAGAAGAGATTTTAATCTTCCTTATTTGTATTTGGTTAAAGAAGCGAAAAAATAGAAGGATGAAAAACTTTTTTATTTGGCTCAGAAGAAAAATAAGAGGTTAGAAAATGTAGTTTATATAAATTTACAATCATGTCCTTATTAGATAAAACAAAAAAATAACATTTTTTTTTTATATTTTATTATATACACACATATACATACATACATATATATAGGAACCTCATTATAAAAATGGGGAAAAAAAGAAACAAGTAACACCTAGAAACACATAAAACGAAGATTGATGAAAAGAAAAAAGAGGAACGAATAACATCTTAAAAAAAGGCAAAACAACAAATACATTGTCGGTAGGGAAATTGAGTTTTGGTGTGCCCGAAGAGAAAACAGTCAGGCCCCCATCATTTTTCTCTCCCTCTCCACCTCCCACCCATTTTCTTTCCTATTTCCCACTCCCTTTTTTTCATCACAACCAAACATACCCTTATATTAGACAATATAATATTATTCACCTTTGTTTTGTCTTTATTGGTTATAATTCAATTTCCCAGCTTTCATCATCTCAATGTTACTATTGTTGTTATTATTATTCATATTATAAGTCTATAATTACTTTCCTTGTTGTCAGATTTCACTGATGAATTTTACACCTATTGTTTTGTGACTCTTTAACATTAGCTTTAGCATTAAGGGCATACATTAGTAAAATTACTCAAATCCTAGCATTAATCACTGAAATATTTAGTGGAACCTTCCTGTCACATACACGTGGATAGTACGTGTACAAGGAAACAAGTTAATAGGCCATTTACACTAAGTGACCGTTTGGATCCCATGTCCACGTTTAACGTTTTTTTTTTTTTTTTACCATCGCCTCTTGCACTGTTCATGGGACATGAACAATACATTAAGACAAATGAACAATGTTTTCAGCGTGAACAGTAACCTGAAATTTTTTTTTTTTTATTGTTTTTAGTTTTCAGCAAAATAAGCGGTATCCAAATGCACCCTAAAGCCCTATGTAAGCGAATAAAAGTTGTTAGCTACCAAACAATGGGTCGTTGCAATGCAAATATACATAATAGAGTATAGTTTTTGTTATGGTGGTGCGCTTTTGTTATTTCTCACTCTTTTGATCAGGTTTCTAATCTTGTCATGGCTTCACTTCACTTCTTTCTTATATGTTAGTTTGGTCTGATTGGATGGAAGGAAGGGAGGAGAGCAGAAGAGATTTGGACGAAAATTGGATTCCAATAAGACCTTATGGTCGGATTGGATGAAGGGAGAGTAGAGAGTAGGGTTTAGTGCTAAAATTCTTGCAATCCCCTTACCTAAAACTAATGGTGGACACAAGATAGGTTTTTATGGATGCACTCTACTTCGGGAGAGTACCAAGTCAAGCAAGCTTATGATCTTTTGTTTAGGAATAGTTTACAAGGTAACCCTCAGGAGAACAGGAACTCAAACATTCTAGCAGAAGTCTGGAGTTTGATTTGGAAAGTGTAGTTACCTACCAAAATCATTACATTGGTATGGAGGATTCTACATGAATGCCTCCCTGAAAGAAAAATCCAAGCTACTAGCATTATTTTGATAGTTAGAGCTAAACACCAAAGGACCAGAGGGTGTGGATATGCTTTTGTAGCAAAATACATGGTAGTAACAAGTAACAACCATATTTAATTTGAAGCTTGTCATAGTAGCGGAGCTAGAGCTATGTTAATGGCAAGCCAAGAAGCGTTAGTGGAAGCCATTTTGAAAGCTATGGAGATAGGCTATCAACATGTCATTTTTTTGATTGAGCACAGAAATATGGAGCGTATCTAGTGATGATGTGTGAAATCAGTAAGCTGTATGCTTCGAACTTTAACGACAAATGGATGACCTGAAAAGAAAGAAAGAGATTATTGAAGGTGACCAGGGTGAATTGGTCAAGGACCCTCTCACGGTTAAATCAGATTTTTCTCTAAGACTCAAGTATAGTGAGTGGATGAATAGTAGAACGTCCCTTGGTTTGGTGAGGCTTAGTCCCTTTTATAGAGAGTTTGGAGTGGGTCTACTTCTTAGGTGTCATTAACATCGAGGGAGATGTGTGGACTTAGTGGGGAGAATGGAGCGAATTTTCGAGAATTCACTCCACGTCTTGGATTGTGGTGCAACTGTTCTTGATTTGTAGAGAACACCTTAGAATTTACCAAGTGTTCATTGGTAGTCTACAGTTTTTGTTTGCATAGACTATCTATCTTTCTTGGACGACCTTTCTCCTTGGTATTACTGTTTTTCACTTTTCCTTCCAAACTATTATTTTGGATGAACCTTCTTGACTCGTATGGCCGATAAACACTTTTTGATTACCCATCATCTAGTATCAAAGAAGAAGACCTTAGTGGCATGAACAAGCGATGATGAATGACCTGCATTACCTTAGGCAGCAAGAATTGTGTCCAATTTTAAGAAAGGGCCTGCATTGCCTCTAAATACCCTACCCACACTATTGCTGAGTTCACCCAGACATTTTTGCAAATGTTTTCCTGGTATTTGCTTTATATTCTTGTAACTATTTTTAACATGGCATAAAAAAAAAAAACTGTAACTATTTTTAACATGGCATAAAATAAAATAAAAACACTCTTAAAAGTTGATAAAAGAAAGATTATATTCTATCTTTCGAAAAATAAAAAGTATAATAATATATCATAAGAGTTAAAATAGAGTCAAAATCTCTCTCTCCCTCTCTTAATATTAACGTTTAATTTCCATATTATTCTTAAATATTCTTAAACTCTTTAATAAAATAAAATTCTTAAATTTAAAATCATGTAAAAAATCCAAATTCTTTGAGTACACTCAAAGTGTGAGTGAAAGAGGTTAGTCTTATATAAATTAATTCAAGTTTTTTTTCCTCCATCTTATTATTTTTTGATGAAATTTTTCCTCCTTACTTGATTGCACTAGAACTAGATTATACTCTCTCTTTTTTTCTTATTTAGGTATATCTTAAAATTTCTTTTCAAATGTTGTATTAATAAATCAAAATTTTCATCTTTTGATTATATAAATAAACAAGATTCCAATGTGAATAAAATGTAACAGGTGAACAGCTTTACATATTTTTCTTAGATAGGTGGATAGTAAAAAAAGGGTAGATGTGAGTTCAGAGGCATTTTTGATAAAGTAACTATAAAATCCAAACTATATCATTAGTAAGGCAACGTTTGAAACAATCTGGATTTCTAACAAATTGAGTCCAAAGGACTCGATTTCCCCATGGTGCCAATAGCTGACGTGGAAAATTTGTCTTGCTGTATGTCCACCTGTAAATCGAGTTCATTGGACTTGTTTTCCAAAATCGATTCCAAAGGACTCGAGTTTCTGGTGTCTGAGCCCACCACCTTCTAATTTCATGTGCCTGGTCACGTGGATCTCTTTAATAGAAATTGAGTCTAATAGACTCGATTTTCTGTCTGGTCGCCACCTGGACAAATCGAGTGAATTAAACTCGCTTTCTTCTTCTGGAAATTGACTCTACTAAACTTGATTTTTATGAATGGTCCCCAGCCCGTCCACGTATCATGTGGGTCCCAACTGGGACATTTTTCCCCCTTACCCAGCTCACACCCTCTCTTCTGCTCTCACACCTCTCTTCTGCTCTTACAGCTTTCCTCTCTCCACTCACACAACTTGCCTCTCATCACTCACACAACAATCACACTCAACTTTCATGCTTGAGTGAGTTTGAGCATCTGGGTGTTTGAGAGTGAGAGACTGTGTGAGAGAGAGTGAGTGTTTGAATTTTTGTGATTTTGAGAGTGAGAGATGAGTGTGATCTATGGTTTTGAGAGCGAGAGCGAGAGACTGAGTGTGCGAGGTGTTTGAGAGTGTTTTGGTGAGAGTGATTTGGGAGTTTGAGTGTTTGGGACACGTGGACGGCTGAACACAAATCGAGTCTATTAGACTTGAGTTCTTAAAACGTCTTTAATGCACTCGAGTTTTAAATCTACGTGGACATTTTGTCCAGCTTAACCGATGTCACGATGGAGAAATCGGTACAATGTACTCGATTTATAAGCCCAAAATCGAGTCCACCAAACTCGATTTGTTAGAAACCAAATTAGTTTGAAATGTTGACTTACTAATAATATTGTTTAGATTTTATAGTTATTTAAAAATTTTGATCGAGTTCAGATCCACAAACATATGACATTACAAAGAAAGTCATTGCATTAGATTATCAGTTAAACCCTCTCTACTTTTTTATTATCTTATATTCATATAAATTATTATTATTATTATTATTATTCTATTTTATTATTTATAAATTGAAAAAAGTAACAGAAAATAAAGGTTAAAAAAAAAATTAACTAGAAACAAATTTATAACAAGAACTTATAAATTACAGCGAGTGGTAGTGGTCTGAAGATAAAAGAATTAGTGTAAATCGTAAGAAAAAAAGGGGTTATTTATTAGTTACAAAGCTGGGCTGTTTAGTTTAGTTTAGTGTAGTTTAGTTTGGGTAGGTTGGTCAATTCCCTCGCCACCAATCCAAATACTAATACTAATTAAATTCTTCTTTTTCAGACAGAGCAGGCAAAATGGCCTTACAGGCTGGGATTTCAACCTCCAAGGTTCTTGTTCTTGCCGGAGCAGGTCAAAATCATCGTTTTCCATTTTTCTTTGGTTACTGGGTTCTGTTCTGTGCTTCAATCTTAATTTGTTTTGTTCTGGGTTTTTTTAGTTTAGACCCATATTGACTTTTTTTTTTTGCTGGCTGTAATTTACTTTCCTGGTTTTCATTATTATTCATGCTGTAATTTGTTTCCTTCTTCTTGTTTTCATATATGCTGTTCAATTGTATATGGTTATGATATGGTGCATTTTTTGTTGCCGAATTTCTTGTCAAAATAAAATCTTTTGTAACAATCAAACTCACCACACTCTAGAAAAACCCACAATTCTCGATGAATGAAAGAGAAGTTTAATGTTGATACTTAAAAACATTTCACGTTTTGCTAGTTGCTACACCACACTTGTCTTCTTTTTGATAATTTGATAGTTACAACGGGAGAGAGGGGATTTCTCTGTTGTGAGCCACTCTTTGCTTCTCGTTTCACTTGCATACTTTTGCAATTGATCGGAAGCTTTATATATAAATATAATCATGAAAGATAACCTCCTAAACTATAATCCAAAACAAAAGAGACGAGGCAATAAAATCAAAATCAAAATCAAAATCAAAATCCTATCGCCTAAAGTTATAAGCTAGCTCTTTCTTATTTGTAGTCTACCACTCAATCTAAGCTGGTAAAGATATGCAAACTTACTAGATAGCAAATATGCAAAACGGTTCAAAACAAATCACCATTCTAATGCTAGAATCGGTGATGACTCTTACATTTGTAATGTGTTTCGTGATTTAGGTTGGACTTGTTCGGTTGTTTTGAGAAGCGGGCGATTGTCTGAACTCATTGCACAACTTCAAGCATTACTCAGAGGCGTAGATGAAGCTGAAATCTCGTCTGACAAGTATGACAGTGCGGCTCTTACAGCTCAGGTTGCTTGGTCTGAAATTCCTGAATGTCATTGCATTGCCTTTAACATGCTTACTATATGATGAGGGCTGCTGTAATTGTTGAACTGATAGATGTATATGGACAAAACTTAGTTACAATACCTTGTATATATTCCTCAATTGAATTCAACCATGTGATGTGGCCGCATTTGATCAATGCCGCACAAAAAGTGTTATCTTACCTTAAGGACAATTAAATTCAACTTGACTCATTGGTCAATTTAGTCACGTGGTTAAACTTAATTGGAAATCCTAAGGTAGAACATCTTTGAAAGTATACCTAATTTTTGTCCTATTTATATCTTCAGCTTCACAAATTTGGTATTTAGTTATATTATATATGCTCATATTTGTGTGTTCTCATTGTCAGATTCGACAATTGGCTCAAGAGATCAGGGAGTTAGCTGTTTCCCATCCTGTTACTGTTTTCAATGGGAACTCTGCCTCCAGTGGTATGTAGATTAATTGTATTGTATCTTTTTTCTCTGAAAAAATGTGGATTTTTAGTATGGTTTAATTTTTTCCATTCCATCTTTTTGACACCCTGATTTGGCATATTTTGTTACTTTTCCTTCACTCCCTTTAGCTGAATCATATCTTCTAATATTGGAAAAAGAAAGAAACAAAAGAAAACAAAAACAAAAACAAAAATCTTAGCGTTTCTACAAGGTGGTTAGGCTGGCAAACAATTGTTATAGTGTCAACAAGTCTATCAATATCTTTGTCTAGTTATTGCCACCCTGCTTTGCAGAACTTCTAGGTGAGATTTATGGAGGGTTCGATTAAATGGATTGCTTTTGGATATGGGTGATAGTGAATTGATTCACTCATTTGAGCGCTTGAATTTACTGAATCAGATGATCAAGTTTGATAGGCTTGATTTGAGCAATTAAGAATAAACTTTTTGTTCTGTGTTTCTTTACAGATTACATCAGTTGATCAATTGTCAACATATAAATCAGAACATCTCTCTAGAACAAAGGAAAAAGTACCTAAACATTTCTATTTGAGCGTGTGGATAAAAATATTTTCAAAGTCAACAAATTATATTTCTTCCCTTTGGGAAAAATTAACATACAGGTACCTTAGGTTCCCTTATTAAAATTCAGCCATGTGGCTATTTAACTAAATCACTAAACAGCATTACAACAATTTCTACCTTCCCATGAGAAAACCCACTTGCATTGAATTCAAGAGACTCTATCTTCCCCCTTCTCTCTTTGCAAATATCAAGCAATCCAGGCCCTCTGTTGTGGGAGAGGATGATGGGGCTGCATTTTATATACTTAGATTCACTTACAGAAAAAGTAGTGTCTATATCGCCAAATTTGTCTTGTAAATCTCCGGAATCCGACATGTTGACAGCTAAGTTGTTAGCTGTGGCCAATTGGTATGGTTTGGAGAGGCCTATACTGGTGTGCGAGGCTCACCTCTACAAGGATATCTCTATCAACTATGTTGCTGAAATTCTTGCCTTGGTTGACCACTATAATGCCACCAAATTGAAGGATATTTCCCCCAGATTTTGTTTTTTGAAAACCAATGTATATTTTTGGTTAACATGAAGTATTTCCTCATAATTAAAGTTTTCTGGAAAAGATTTTGGAATGTTATATAAATTTTTTTGTATGAATGTTCATAAAATTGATGAGGGTTTAATTAGACAAGCAAAGACGGACAGATCTGTCTTTCCACTACGATTTTCAATCCTTTCGTCCTCTGTCACCTTCCAATTTCCATTTTTTAGAATAGCCTTTGGTAACTTTCAGCAGAAAATACACACCAAAAGTGCTTGATTTTTATTCAAGTGGACTTGGGTGCTCGACTACTAGCAAAGAGAGATGAGGGGGACTGAGAGAGAAAGTGCCTCTTGAGTTCAATGCAAGTAAGTTTATCAATGGGGATAGTAGAAGGTGTTTTAAGTTTTAACGCTGTTTAGTGATTTATTTAAATAGCCACATGGCTGAATTTTAATGAGAAAACCTTAGGTACAGGACATAAGGTACTGTACTTATGTTCTGCCCTTTCCCTTTTCATTTCTATCATCGCAATTGTTGCTCCTTAGTTGTTTGCCAGAAGGAATTCCTCAGTAATTCTCTACTATCATATGTAGTTTTATTCTCGTTCAACATTTATCTTTCAAAGGACATTATTTGCTGTGTTACGAAATACGTATGATTTTTTTTACAAGTTGAATTTGTATGGTTTTTATTAGAGGGGGTTAATTATATAGAGATGCATATATATTTTTATGTGCACAGGGAGTTATGCTTCTTATTTAATGCCTGCCGCTGCACTGGGAGCAATGGGATATTGTTACATGTGGTGGAAGGTAAGCTTTTGTAACCGAAATCCTTAGATTTTGTTTGTAACCCAAATCCATAGATTTTGTTTGTAACAAATGTGTTGTATTCGGTACTGCACTTATGGTAAGCTTTTCTTGCTTATTTATGGGTGAATTTGTAATATTTCTTTCTTTTGTTGTGCAGGGATGGTCACTTTCTGATGTAATGTTTGTAACAAAGAACAATATGGCAAATGCTGTTGCAACTGTCTCCAAACAATTAGAGAATGTCAATGAAGCACTGTCTGTAAGTAGCATTGCTTTTTTGCTTTGCCATCTCGTAGTAAGTTCCTGACGTAAAACAAAGGGAGCAAAACCAAATCAGGTTTGGCAGTTCCTGGGCAGCTTTGATTTCAAGGAATTAGAGTTAGGATTTGGTGGGAAAAGGCTGGAATATATTAGGGAGTATGTGATTTCTAAAGGTGAAAAGAAATAGCAGGATTTGTGGGTGACATAAAGGGAAAAAACCAAGGTCTGGGTTACTATTCCAGAGCTGTGAACTGTAATTGGGCTGTTTGTTGATTATTTGAGGCTATTTGATGGGTGGGTGGTTTACGGTTATGAAGTTTTGGATAGGGTTTTAAAAGATGACAAATCAATGTGTGGTTGCAAGGTATTAAGTTGCCGGAAATTTAAGAACAGATGCAAAAAGTAATAAATTTCTAGACATCACATCTAGGATTTACTTGGCATCACACATCAGAGTAGGTTGTGTCACACAAACCTTAAACAAAACTTTATAGCTTCTGTATGCTTTAGAAAACTTATTCTTCTTCCCATTAATAGAGTATTACATCCATATAAATAGATGAAAATACCTATTCCTGTTAGAACTTGCACCTTTTTGAACCCAGACTAAGAGTTAGACTTGGACCCCTTGGGCTCTTATTTCTATGCCCAAACTAAATAACTAAACTCAAATAAATCCAAAATAAGACCCAACAGACTATTAGAACAGGCCATGTCCAGAAACTAGGAAATTACAGAATTTCCCTTGACAAATAGTAATTCTTTCCTTTACAGTGTTTAGAGTTCACCCCTGTTTTAAATATCAATTTGTGCAGGCGACAAAGAGGCATCTAACCCAGAAGCTAGAAAGCTTGGACTGGAAGGTTGAGGAGCATAAGGAAACATCCAAGCTTATTGCAAATGATGTATTGAACTATTCTTCTCCTCTCTCTCTCTCTAGATTCACGTTTCAATCTATAAGACACACGATGCGGTGGGGGGATCTTATTATTTGATAAAGACCAAATCACCTTGCTCTTCCTTTTCCCTTGTTTGAAGCATCACAATTCACGATCATCAGAGGATCAAATTACCACCTATTTTAGTTTGTTATCCTTTCTGAGATCACAATAGATACACCTAACTTTTGATATCTGCGTCGCTTGTGCCATCTGGATTTGGGTTCACAATAAATACATTCAGGTTATAGTGGCACCACTGGTGCTTGGGGTACGTATTGAACTATGCTTATATTCATTTGCAATCTTTTATGCTTGAAGGTTAATGAGGTGAAGTCAAACCTTTCTCAAATTGGGTTTGATGTTGAATCTATCCATCAAATGCTATCTGGGTTGGTGAGTTGTTCTTTTCCTTTTTTCAAATTATAAATTAGTCTCTCTCTCTGGCATGCTAATTTCAACTAAGCTTTTAGGGCTACTGATGTTTTATATGTCAATTAACTTGACAGGAAGGAAAGATTGAGCTTCTTGAAAGCAAACAGGTATATTTCTGCTAATGTAAATTATTTAGTGCCTTTTGCTGTATGTGTTCACTTAATGTTTCTATGGTGGTTAATATATTCCTTTATCTTCTTCCCAACATCATACAGGATATGACCAACTCGGGCCTATGGTATCTATGCCAAGTGGCTGGAGGCTTCAAAGATGGGCTTAATGCTAAACTTTTTAAGGTCAGAAATTAGATCTGTGTGTTATATTTATGCCTATATGGGATGAATAGCTAAGCATCTAAAGCTGTGGCTAATAACTGGGATTTAGATGAACACTTCATGCCGTGTCTACTGATTTAGGTGACAGCCAATTGTGTGGCCTATATTTATAATAGTGATATTTGATCACAATTTCTGAGGGATGGGAACTATTTTTTCATGGACTCATTTTCTCTAGTTCTTAAATGTTACTAATGTCTGCTTCCTTGTATCTCGGCAGGATGTCGGTGATACAGTAACAAATCATTCAACAATCACATTTGAGGAGAACTCGCTCAAGGTATCCCGAGTCTCATTCTTCAGTATAATTATATTTTCATTCACCGATTACATGGTGTAATGATTTTATTTCAGGGACTTCAATTCATTGCTGAAACGAAGGACTCAGGTGTGATTGATATATCGACGAGAACCGCAAAGAAAATTGATCTTGACAACTTCCCTGGGGAAAAAGCTCCGACACTGAATAATAGAATTCACAGGTCATATCCAGTTGGGATGTCTTTGGCTGAGATATTATGAATTCATATACATGATTTTGTTGTCTTCAATATATCATTGATTTTTTGAGCTGAACGTTTTCCTATTGATTCCATAGATGTATATGGCTCAATGGGATTCCTTAGTTCTTTTCCAGTGATAAATGTGTTCTGAGTGTTTGATTTGTACATCCCCGGCTGGGAGAGTATAGAGTGATAGCATTTTGGTACGAGTGTAAATTTCAATGTTATTCTTTCTCAAAATAAAGCATCATAATATCAACGGTGCTGATGACATCGTATTTTTCAATGACCAATTTAAGAATAGCGTGTTCAATGGTTCAATTTTCATTTAGCGATTGTCGAAAATCCATCCAAGGCCAGATCTGTGTTATATACTTTGTGCAGTTGTCCTAGTATGGTATGTTAGATTGGCACAACACAACATAAAGCCCTGGGAAAAAGATAATGAAATCATTGGGTATAGGCTGCATTTTGAAAGTTTCCTTTGCACAGAAACCGCCTGGGTGAAGACTGAAGAGTGGCTTTGAAGTCCTTAAGAGTTCTTTCTTAACCTTCCCATGTGTGAAGAGTGGCTTTGAAGTTCCTAAAGTTCTTTCTTAACCATTCTGAATTGAATAAATTACTACTGTATTACTTTGTTGTAGAAGATTGTAATTTGGCAATCAATTAAGTACACAAATTTGGGAAGTTATCAATAGCGTATATAAAATTAACTCAATAGAAACTATTTAAATTTTCCTCATTAAAAAAGATTTACGGAATATTTTTAGAATTTAGCTGAAAGCTATGCAATTCAGATATGGGGAAAAACTTCAGCCATACATGAAAATAGAAAATAATGGCATGGATAAAGTGTTTCTCTCAATGTATAGGTCTACCTGCGGAAACTGTTTGTTGGTCTAATCTTAAGTTTATTCACATGTTCTCAAAAAAAAAAAAATAGTAATAATAATAATAAATACCAAAAAAGAGTTCATTCACATGAACTTCTTATAAAAATTCATATCAAACTAAGCAGAAACAATAGCTAAATCAGCTTGAATTTCAGTAGAAATGCGTGGTGGGGCATTTTTCATCCACAAAAGAAAACTTGTCACATGGATTACAATTTTAGGAAGTTTGTGAGTTACAGAGATTCCTTCATCGATATGAGAAAAACTAATACTATGAAAAGAATGTTAATATTTTTGCAATTTTGTATCAGAAGATCAAAGGAGGCCTTAATTATCAAATTGTATTCATGTGATAGAACAGTTTTGCTCACAAGTTTGGTGAAGTGCTATTTAAAGTTATAGCAAAGCTTCCTTTCAAGTCATATCCCTATTTCCAAGTCAGGACGTACTCATCGTAATGTTTTGTGATATATGGTACATGGGAAATGTTAAATTAGCGAAATAAATAATTGAAAGTATATGATTATCAAAAAATAATAATAGAAAGTATACGAGAAAGTGTGTTATGTAATAAAATTTGAAATTAGAATTAAAAATATCCCTCGTAATTATAAGAATCGAAAAAAAATTGATCTAATGTTTTGGAAGACATACAAAACAATTAAAAGAAATAATTAAATTGTCTCCCCCCTATACATTTTTTAGTTCAGCAAAAAAAGAAGAAGAAATAATTAAATTAATAATGTTTCACTGGAATTGTACACAGAGTAATAGTATGGTGGAATTTATATTGTTATAGAACTTATAAAAGTTATAATTCAATGAAAATATAAGTAAACTTTATCAATAAATTAACTAATTTTTAAGTTGCATTATTATTATTATTATTATTATTTTGTTTTGTTTTGATTTTTTAGAGAGTTTCAACTTATGACGTTTGCTCTTGATGATAGTTCTTTCTTGATGATAGCTCTTTATTATCAGATCAAAATACTAATTGGTTAAGTGGGGATTAAGAGACTTTACTAGTTGAATTAATAAAAACTCATGCTATTTTGTTTTGTTATAACATATATAACCATATTCTGTGGTTTAAGCTACCTATAAATTTAATTAGATTTTATAACTTATGCTATGAACCGCAGTAGTTATACTCCAAGTGAAAATATATGCAAACTTTATAAATATAATTATCTAATATTTTAGCACTAATTTAGTCCACTCATATCTTAAATGTGTTGTGGTTAATCATATTTATAAGTTAAAAAATCTACGTTACCAAAAAAATTTTAATATTAAAAATCTAGGTAGATTAAAAGTATCACTAGCCATCATGAAAGGTCACCATAGTCACATGAACTAAATAAATAATACTTACTGAGATAAAATAAAAAAATTAAAAAAAAATTTCTCAAGTTGAAGTTGCTGAATGATTCTCCGAGGAACGAGGGCCTGCATTTTATATTGATGTCAAGGTTGGACATTGTTGATTTGTGAGTTTTGTAAATAATGTGATTAACTGTAAGTGTTTGAAATATGTATTTTGTTTTAGAATTAATTATGAGAAAGAAAAAGACACATTCTATATCAATTTTTATTCTAGTTGGTTGGAGCCTGAAGCTGAAGGTAACACTCTTTCTCTTCTCTATCTTCTTTGTTTGGTGCGAATTTTGTCTCACTTCATCTGATGGGTTTAACTTGTTTTTGTTTTTACTAATAGTAATAAATATGTTCCAAATTAGGGTTTCTTTAAATTAATCAGATAATGTACTACTAGTTAGACAAGACTGAAAATTTTCATATGGCAGTTGCTTGCTTAATGCTTATACACTTTGCACTTGTTGTTTGTGGAGAAATTTGAGTTACATACATGTTTCAAATTATTATTATTATTATTATTTGCATGACTTGAATTGCTTGCTATATGTTATATTATGTTGTCTGCTCAGCCATTTAATTCAACACAACCAATTGCAGGCAGTAAAAAATAGCTGCTTTCACATCTGACATCTGTTTTGTTGTGTTCACACAGTCACAAGAATGTTTATGTTCATCTTTAATGTCTTTGTTTTTGTTTTAGACTAGGTCAAGTCGTAGCCAGACATTTCATAACCCAGTAGGCCATTAATAATCACTATGCTAAGTTTTATTGATATGTTATACTTAAATGGCTTCAACTAGTGTTATGGCTTCATATATATGTGTGTGTGTGTGTAGAAACCATGTTACAATTTAAAAATCAACTTCTTCTAATTGATTGACTGGTGGTGGAGACATTTGACATAATTGGAATGACATAGAGATCAGATGTATGGAGTAATGAAATTTCTAATTGTCAAGGGTAATTTTGCAATCTGAATATGAGCTTACTGTTTAAACCCTCCAATCAAGCCTTTTTTCTTTTACTGGTTTTCTCTCATTGTACACCAACTGATTATGCTCTGAAGTTGGATTAGTTGCGTTTATTTGTGTCTTTATATGATTTTTATTTTTTATTTTTTATAGAAGTTGTAATTAGGGCTTCCCCCTCCTGGATGTTTCCTTGTATCACTAAGCAGAGAGTTCGATGATAGCTTTTTAATTTTTAAACTGTCTAAAAGACAGAGCCACTCATGAACCTATGTTGTTGGGTCTGTTAGGGAGTTTCGACTAAGTTAATTTTCTCTGATGCAGCAACAGAGTCAGTAGACATGCCAAAGAACAAGGGAAAAGGAGGAAAGAATAGGAAGAGGGGGAAAGAATGAAGCAGATGATGAAAAACGTGAGCTTGTTTTCAAGGAAGATGGGCAGGAGTATGCCCAAGTGCTTCGCATGCTGGGCAATGGCCGGTGCGAAGCAATGTGCATTGATGGCTCCAAGCGCCTTTGCCATATTCGGGGGAAGATGCATAAGAAAGTATGGATTGCAGCTGGTGATATCATACTCGTTGGTCTTCGTGATTACCAGGATGACAAGGCTGATGTGATCCTCAAGTACATGCCAGATGAAGCAAGGCTTCTGAAGGCATATGGTGAGCTTCCTGAGAATACGCGTCTCAATGAAGGCATCATTGATGATGAGGAGGATGGTGGTGGTGATGATTATATTGAGTTTGAGGATGAAGATATTGATAAGATATAGGGTCTAGGAATCAAATCTGTCCGGATTTTATCTTCAGTTTTTAAGTGTTGCAGTTAATGGCACATACTAGTCAAAACTTTGAAACTCACTTTGTGAGTTTGGATCTCTGGAGTGAATTGGATGTATTCCATTAGCACCTCTTACTAATTAATGTCAGTTATGTTTGCCTTTGCTAGACTACTATGGATACCGTTGCTTTATACTCGGGTTATAAATTTTACATGGGCAGAGATGCGCAATTCTTTTGTGTTTGTGTCAAAATTTGAGAAACTTGAAGCATGTATGATTATTGAGAAACATAATTCTTAGGCTACATTACAATTTACACCCGCTAAGTTTGACATGTTTTCAATTTAGTACTTCTAAGTTTTATTCTTTTCATTTCAGTTCTTTAACTTCCATTTGTTTCCAATGTAGTCCTTCCCCCATCCATTTCACACCATTAAGTCGAATTAGATGGAAGATTGAACAGAACCAGATGGAAGGATTAAATTGAAAATAGATTAAAGTTAAAGGATTGAGATGAAAAAAAAAAAGAGAAAGTAAACATTGAGATATGTGTTCTTGGATGCTTGTTTGGTAGCAGTTTAGCAGATACGATAATGATTTTGAGTCTTGACATTTACAAGGGAATTTAGAGACATTTAGAATCCACATAATTGATAGAATACATTCTAGACAGTAAAAATAAACATGGGTTGTCTTGACAGATTTTAGAACCACTTTGGGCAAGTTACTGATCAGGAAATCAGGAGACTGTTAAGATGAATTACTTTTGCATTTAATTTCTCTTTTGCTGCCCACTTGGTTTTGATTGCTCTTTATTTCCTTTTCAGTCTCCCTTGAACCATCCTTCATACTCACCTACAGCATCATAAAATATCCCAGTTTGAAAGAAGTGTCAATGAACTGAAAGAAAGAAGACAACACAATGACTCATAGTCTCATGCTTAAATTTGCCATTAGCAGATATCAATCAACTTTGATTGTTGTACTATGCAGTATTAGATTGAGTGTCAAAAGTCATGCAAAAATCCAAGAATTTTTATCATGCTTAACGAAAATTCTTTGACCATTGAAGTCTGCAGATTTATAAGTTGATTTGGATCATCGCTCATGATTCAAAATTGTATATATTTTTAAATTACTATAACTCTAGCCAGAACATTCTACCTTGGTGTACTCTTTTGTGCTATGGTAGCTTGGCACAGTTTTCCGCCTAGACACAGTTCTGGGAGCCTTAAGCCTGTTTTTGTTAGGCTTCAATCCATCTTTCACTTTTGGTGCAGCTACTTTAAAGCTGTCAAATTGGACAGACACCTCATTTGAGCCACAGCTTTCTTTTTCTTCTCCTGCTACATCGAAAAATCGTTTGCTGAGCATGAGTCTTTGATTACTGTCAAATGGTTCAAGCTGCGTGTTTATATGGCTTTCAACTGAGGAGCTTTCTGGAAGGCGGGTTGCCATCCACCGCTCTAGCCAGCTCCAACCCATGTTTGGTTCTTCGCCATTGGCTTTGGACTGTTTTCTCTTTGAACAGATTCGAAGCTACAAACAAATAGGTTCAAGTAGATTTATATCAGCACTAAACTTACATCAGAAAAAATATTTCAGATGTACCTGTTGTGAGAAAGCATAAGCTAGGGCTCTCTCACGCCTAGTTGTTGCCTCCAGTCTGTTCTGAATCCTCATTTTAGATATGTTGCTACTCACTTTGCTATCATCCCAGTCTTCCTGTACATTTCATGAGGTAAAATATATAAATATTGTACTTGAGCTTTGGCGCAATTGGTCAGGGGTTGAGAGGGTCAGGTTCAAATCTTAGCATACAAAAAGTAGAAATGGCGAAATGAGAACTAGCTGTTTGAAGTTTTTGAGTGTTTCTAACCATAAATCCTAACTGAGCGAATCAGCAATTTTGCTCCAAGTTTAGTCATTTCAATAAGTATTCATCCTTCAGATTTCAAGTGAATTTGTGCAAGGATCTGTTTTGCAAGAACACATCCAATCTTGAAAACACCTCTGGCGCAATACTCTTAAGTCATCTTTGTTCATTCCATTTATTCTTGATTTAGTTTTTTTTAAAGCTATTATGATTTCCATATTTTCCTCTGATTAAAATTTGCCACTACTTGTTTTTAGTATATCTGGCTCTAAGAACTAAAGCACAGAAGTTAGAATTGATTTTTGTTCTACCTTCAGCTGTAGAACTTGAGTTCTGGCCTTCTGTTGCATTCGGTGGGGAATTGCCACTTTCTCTTCTTGTACTGAGAAGACTTCAGCAGAATTTCCTGTTTGAACTTCAACTGAAGTGCCCACAGACTCCCTACTTGGACTTTCTGTTTCCAAAATAAGATCCTGGTTACCATCTTTCAGTTTTATTCCTTCAATTTGATGCCTAACCTGAAATTTGAGCACCCCAATGACCGTAAAGTTCAAGAATTGCAAGTGCCACAAAGCAGATTCGTTGGTTGTCAAATGCAGGTAATGTAAAGGTACATAGATATTTAATGCACGTTCAGTTCTTGTTTTGAAAATTGGCATTTTCTCATAATGTTTTCCATTGGAAGGTAGATTTTTCCGGTAAAATTGAACCTAGTGCATGCATGTAAACTTATTCTTCAAAATTAAAGATCCCAAGATACTTTCATGTGTAATTTAATTAATCAAGATAAATTCCATTCAGCATGATATCTAAATTTGAAGAGAACTAAAGCTTTTGAATAGTAAAATTGATGTATTTTTAGTAGTATGAATTAACCAGAAAGCCTCTAAATGCTGACTGAATGATGGTTGCGGCATTTTCTTCACACAAGAAATTATGGGTTGAATCCTGTTCTTCCTCTGGTATATCTTCCTTGGTTTCTTCACTCCGGATATCTACTTTGTCTGTCAAGTCTTCTAGTATGGGCTGTGTAACAGTGGCCTCAGAGCTTTTAACTGAAGCTGAATCCTCCTCTGCAACAACTGAATTGAATTCATCACCACAAAGGTATGCTCTAACAGAGCTCCATCGTTTCTTTTCCGCCACATTGCTCCTTACCTAAATAGAAGTAAAATAGAAAACCAGATAGGTATTTTACTCGACTAAAAAAACAATGTGATCAACCAAGTAGACTAGGAAAACCAGACCAGTGTAGACATATGACTAAGCACAACCCATAAAGTTTGTTTGATGCATATGGCATACTTGATAACAAGCAACAAGAATGCGAAGAATAGGCATTTTCTATAACTAGAACCTAGACCATGATAGCTTCAAGAAAACTGTAAAACTGCAGTAGTAGAACTAGACACTCACATTGCTTTCATGAGTCCCAACTGACCGGTTTCTAGAGAAGACACTCCGTACCAACTCTCCAGTGATGCCCATCTCAAATGAGCAATTTCAAGAAGAATTCTCAAGAAAATTGTCCTCAATTATAATGAAAACCATTAAAACTGCTGAGTTTCGTCTATATATGATTGCAAATGAAAGTTGGAAAGTGCAAGTGACGTTCTCTTTCAGTAGTAGTCCCTAATATGCTTTACTGGATAATAGTACTTAATTAAGATAAAGAAAATAGCTAACACGTTTTAATAAATAGAGTAATGCAACATGTTAAGCTAGAATTAGATCAGAGGGTCTTCAGGGATTGCAGAGCTTTAGAGCTGGATTTTTACAAAAATAATGCAAGCTGAAAAGTAAAATTTAGATAGAAAAGCATATATTTGAGAGTACATATTTTTATCACTTTTGCATATACTTTTTGCACATGGCGTGCAGAAGATTGGCCTAATAAAAAGTTTGCTTGCTATAGGGGTTGTCTATTCCTTTCAGCTTACTGCACCTACCCTTAAGTTGATTCTTTTGGGTTTCTGCAGTTTATTAGTTTGTCGATCCTGAAAATGAAAAGCGCAACAAATAATCTTAGGGACTGTTTAGGAAGCCAAAATTTTTGGTCAGGGACTGTTTAGCCTGACTTTTTTTTTTTAAATATTAAAAAAATGCTCTAAGCAATAGCAAATGCCAAAATCTTGTTATTGACCTCAGATGGACTTAGATGATGTCAAATATGCCCTTAAACTATTAACTAGCCACCATTTGTTATTGTGCTGAAGTGGTAACATCAAGGTTTTTTTGTTGCAAATATTGGAGTAAAGTAATAAGTTCTTGTGATACTAGGATGGGTGACTATGTCTTGATACGCTTGCACATTAGGAATAAACTAATGGTCATATGCCATATTATAGCTACCATTTGTTTAATTATGATGAAATGTTTAATATTTTTTAAGGCTATTTTTGCAAAGATTGGTGCGTCTTAATTGTGATACTAGGATCAGGATGGGTGATGGTGACATGCTGGTGACATGCTACTACGCATACACTTCAGGACCATTGAATTTTCAATGCCAGGAAACTTCTGTCTGTCTGCTCAATAAGATCATATGGATTATGGACAAACACTGCAAGTCTAAAAATTGATATTTCAGGGTGCAAGAAAATCATGAGATATAGGTGATGCCAGCCATTGATGCATCAGACATGTGAAGGTCATTATCAGCGCAATCGTGGTCCTGATCAGCATTTTTTTATTCGACTCAAAATCTTGGTGTTGCCAACACAATTGAGTTATGCCTAAATATAGCGTTGCTCTTGCTCATGTCTAAATTTTCACTTTGTCCTGCGAATATGGATCCAGTTAAATACACAAGGCTGTTAGTTCTATTATTTATTTATTTAATTTTGTTTTGGTCTTTCTTTGGGCTGACATTACACGATAAAATAAAAGGGTGGCATGTGCCATACACTAAAGGGGGTTTAGTTTTACTATGCATAGAATGAGGGGTTAGTTAGTCTTAAGCTGGAAGGCCTTGTGGCTTGTAGCTGAGGATAAGAATGCTGAGCTTAATTAATTATTCATCATCATTCCAGAAGTGGTCCATCATATTCATATGTATGTATATATGTATGTACGTACCTGGCCGATATCTCACGTGGAAATAATTGAGGATGATGGATTTTTCAAGCTTGTCTATGCTTATAATTATGAAAGCTGCTGCCTTTCTTTATCAACAATTTTCCTTCAGGAAGTAAAGGTTTGTGGTATAGTCCTCATTCTTCAACATGAAGAGTACTACTGTACATGACATTATTTATTATCATAGTCGTGTATTGTATTGATGATGCACCGTAGAAATTTCAAGTGAAAGTGGCCAAGAAGGCAAATAAAAAATATATTAACTCAACAAATGGTAGTAATCAGCACTCAATGGACCAAATCACCATTTTAACCAAAAAAAAAATCACCATTTCTATCCTGATGAGCCCTCTCAAAAGCCCAAAACCATATTCTTCAAAGTAGGACCTGGACGCATGTGTGTGCGTGTACAAAGCAGTACCTCATCATTGTATCAAAAAGTGAAATCTCCTTACAAAAAGTTTGTGGTAAACAATCCATGGAGACAGCCTAGTTATAAATGCCAGCGGGCCAGTCCTTATGGTCCATCTCAAAAATGGGGATTTAACACTCTTTGGATTTGAGTTTGATGAGGTTCATTTCCTCAATTTTTTCGAGGACGAGTGGAATATTTCTCATGCCTGTGACAATGACGAACACGAATGACTTTTCTGGCATGGGAATATGGAAGAAGAAACAAGGCATCCCCGAATTTCCTGACTTACCCACGGCCACACCTCCATTGGGCCTTGGATACAAGCCCACTGAAGAAGGCCTGTTCTTGTTGATGCAATAATGAACGGTTTGAAACCGTGCTTTAGCCTAAGCTCGGGGACTCCCTTATGAGCCCATCTCTATGAAACTATATACTTTTTTTTTTTTTGGATAGGAATGAAACTATATAAGTTAATCCTTAATGGTGTATCTATAGATTGGAAAAATTTGCAAACTAACACCAATTCTCAAACAATTTTGTTAGTTAGCAACGTTTTCAAACTATTTAGGAAACTAGCATCTCGAGTTCAAGAAACTCGATTTTGCAAAGAACTTGAGCATAAGAGACTCGATTTTGCCAAGAACTCAGCTTAAAGAATTAGAGGAAACGAAACCTTTGCCTAAGGAATAAGAGGAAAACGAGAGAAACAGAGGGAAAATGAAACCTTCGTCAAAGGAATCACACGTTCGTAGGTTCAATCCGAGATTGGGTTTGTGGGTTCGCCACCTGAGTACGTGGGTTTCACTGCCTAGGTTCGTGGGTTTATTGCTTGGGTTTGCTGCTGGGTTCGTTGGTTCGCCGCTGGATTCATCGCCTGGGTTTGTGGTTTCTATTTTGATCTCTTGCTTCATGTGGTTTCGGCTTTGATCTATTGCTTGTGTTTGTGTTTGTGTTTCTATTGTTTCAAGGGGAGAAGAGGGAGACCAGAAGAAGAAGACTAATACGTTTTTTGATTTCTTGGTTTTCTTTCGTGGAACTCGAGTCTTAGAGATTTGATCTTTATAGAAATCAAGTCTTTCATACTCGATTTACTACAGTGAACTTGACTCCATTAGACTTGAGATGCTAGTTTCTTAAATAGTTTGGAAACATTGCTAACTAACGAAATTGTTTGGTGATTGGTGTTAGTTTGCAATTTTTCCCTTATAGATTTTCTAAACCTTAGTATAATAAAAATACTACAAAAAGATTGCCTAATTGGGAGAACTTTTCAAATTTTAAGATTGAGATTGAAGATCTGGTCCAAGGAATAAAGAAGCTAAAGATTGGATATTGGATCAAAAGCTTGATGTTGAAGCCATGAAGAACTTACTAGGAGATAATGTCAGAATGCTAAATGGAGCACACACTTGATCCAATAGATTTGGTTGTTCCTACAGAAGCCACTCTCAAGATTGGACTTGGGAAAGAGATGATTCCTAAGATAATCACCAAGATGCTGTCAAGACCAAGTTCATTGAGTCTGTTAAATACAGAGTGTGTCTCAAACGAGTCTATTCCTTCGAGTCTAATTTTGTTTGTCTCTAATTCTGAGTCCACCTTTGAGTCTAAGTCCAAGTTCGTTGAATCATTTGAAGATTCCAATTAGAGGAAGTTTGATTCTGCTTATATCTTGGCCTTAAATGTTTTTCATTGTTGCATTAATACATAATAAAATTGTAACAACAATGAAGAAAAACCTCGGTTTGATTATAAAATGGGAAAAGTATATCAAACCAATTAATAAAATGGGCTGCGTTTGGTTCAGTGTAAAATATTTTCCAAGTGTAAAATATTTTCAGGTGAAAACATTTTCTGGAAAGGAAAATATTTTCTAGTGTTTGGTTGCATTTTAAAAATTATGTTGGAAAATAATTTCAAGTGTTTGGCAACATTTTGAAAATGTAAATTTTCTACTAGTTTCTCACATTTTCTCAGCCATTTTCTCAGGTTCCAAACAAATTTGACATCAGATTATCCACCACCACCCACACACTAGCACCCACAGAAAATCCACTAGCACCACACAACACTAAAATTTCCAAAACACCACCACCCACACCACCACCACCACAACAACAACAACAACAACAACAACAACAAAATCAGAGATCAAAGAGAGAAAGATTGAGAGATTGAGCGACGATCTTCAGCAGCGGCATGAAAATGAGATGAAGGACTCCGATCTACCACCACCACCACCACCACCAACACCCCAGCACCCACAGAAAATTCACCACCATCCGCACAAAACCCACCACCACACAACACAAAAACCACCAAAACACCACCACCCACATCACCACAACAACAACAAAAAAATCAGACATCACAGAGAGAAAGCAGATCGGCGAGTGGCGGACGACGAGATCGAGAGGAGATGATCTAACCCAGAAAGCAGATAGGCGAGCTCTATGGCGCAATCGAGAAAGTAGATCGGCGATCTCGCGGCTCGATCTCGCCGGTGCGAGCTCGACGGCTCGTCTGGGCTTGGGGCGGTGGTCTGAGCTCGACGGCGCTCCTCGATCTCACTCTCTCTTCGTGCTCTCTCTCTCTCTCTCTCTCTCTCTCTCTCTCTCTCTGTTTTCAGTCTGTAAAATGTGATTTGAAGGTAAAATAGGAACTGAAATCATTTTCCGAGTGAGGAGGCTTATTTTACGGTCAACGCGTAAAATGATTTCCGTTGACCCAATTTTCTGAGCGTACCAAACACGGCGAGGAAAGGAAAATGATTTCCTGAAATACTTTTCAGCCAAAACAAACACAGCCTAAGTCCAAGTTCATTGAATCATTTGAAGATTCCAATTAGAGGAAGTTTGATTCCGCTTATATCTTGGCCTTAAATGTTTTTCATTGTTGCATTAATACATAATATAATTGTAACAACAATGAAGAAAAACCTCGATTTGATTATAAAATGGGAAAAGGTATATCAAACCAATTAATGTACAAATTGAATTTTTTAAATTGGAATTTGAAAATGAAGCTAAATGGTACATATTGGTCAAACTTTAACCTTGGAAGTAAAGGAAGAATTGATTGCACTTCTAAACGAGTTCAAGTAAGTATTTGAATTGTCTTATAAAGACATGCCGAAGATTGATATAGATATCGTTCAACATCAGATTCCCATTACGTCAAATGAAGAAGATATGGACACTCAAGATCATGGAAGAAGTTGACAAATAGTACAACGCTGGATTTCTAAAGGGAGCCAATTATTTGAATGGTCGGTTAACATGGTACTCGTGCTAAATATGGATAAATAAGTTAGAATGTGTGTGGATTTCTAAGATCTCAACAAATTTAGTTTGAAGGACAATTTTCTGTTACCTTACATTGACATGTTAGTAGACAATACAAAAAGGCATGCACTTCTTTCCTTTTATGGATAAATTCTCTTGTTTTCAATCAGATTAGTATGGCACATGAAGATATGGAAGTGACATCTTTCATCACTCTATAGGACACTAACTATTATAAGATATACATTTTGGATTGAAGAATGCTGGAACCACTTATCAACGTGTAGCTACCACGTTGCCACATGAAATGATACATAAAGAAGTAGAAGCCTATGTTGATAACATGATAGTGAAGTATAAAGATAACAAGAGGCATATGAATACTTTGGAAGTTCTTTGAAATAATTTGTCATTATAAGTAAATGCTAAATCCAAAGAAGTGTACTTTCTAGGAAGCTACTAGGTTTTATTGTCAGTTACAAAGGTATAGAAGTGGACTTGGATAAGATAAGGCTATTCCAAAGATGAAAGAACCTAGGAATGAGAAGAAGATCCAAGTTTTCTCGGGTTGATTTTAATATATCACGCGATTCAATGCACAACTAACCATTCAAGTTGCTTAAGAAAAATGTTGGTAAAATAGAATAAATAATGCCAAGTAGCCTTTGACAAGACCAAACAGTATTTGTTAATCCTCCAATGCTATTGTCACCACATCAAGGAAGTCATTGTGTAGACACCGCATTTTGTACCCCTTATGACTCGGGTCCCTGTTTCCCAATGATGGCAGTACTCTAAAGCCCAATGTTGGTTTAGGCCCAATCAGATGAAGATTGATTTAAGGAAAATATTTGTAGAAAATATAACTTATTTTTTGAAGAATAAAATTATTTTTCGAAAAGAAGGATTGCAAGAAACCCTAAGTGTGTGCACGCATACATGTGTATGTGTACGCACATTTAAGCCGTATGTACGCATGCTTATTGCATGTGAACGCATTTACGGTTATGTGTATGCAGCTAGGGTTCCAGAAACTATGTAAGGAAAACTTTTTTTTGCAATAAATCTGGCTTGGAACGAATTCCACATCATCTGGGAGCCACCCCAAACCCCTATTTTTCAACTATATAAAGCCATAAAGACACTTTTTCAAAGATGTACGAAATATTAGTAAAAATACACAAGATTCACTAGAAAATAGTGAATCAATGAAGGAGTTTTTACAAAATATCATCAAGTCAAATTTTGCTTAATTGAGACATTTCCTGGTCTTGATCTTCAAGTTCTAATTTTACTAATCCATATTTGATTTGACTGTGAATAGATTAACTAAGGGGAATGATCAAAATCAAGCTCTAAAGAGTTCTAGTGTTGAGGTACAGTTTCTAATTTTGTCTCTTCACTTTTCTTTGTTCATGGTTGTTTGTATATATGTTTTAATGCTTTAACATGTTTGTTTAGTTTAGGGTTATATAGTGTTTATGTTTGAATCATGCTAGTTGTTAGATTTCTTGTTTTTTGTGTGTTTTTTTTTTTGTGTTTTCTGGTTTAAGGTTTCGGGTGTGTTTGGGTGCGAATGCTCCTTGCATGCATACGCATACTCTTGCATGCGTACACATACAGTTGGGATGGGCACACATACTCTTGCCTAGAAATCCTAATCCGTCTCTGTTTGTTTTTCCTTTGTCTCATTTACATATTTAGCCTCTGTTTTAACTTAGGTTGTTAGATTTCTTACTTTCTATGTGTTTCTTTTTTTGTGTTTCTGGTTTAAGATTTTGAATGTGTATGCGTGCGCATGTTCCTTGCATGCGTACGCATACTCGAAGTATGCGTATGCATGCAATTGGGATGGACATGCATACTCTGGCCTAGAAATCCTAATTCATCATTGTTTGTTTTTCTTTGTCTTATTTACATGTTTAGCATTTGTTTTAACATAGTCAACCCATCTTTAAGTCTCTACTTCTCTGTTTTATATTATTTTGATCTCTTTGATGCTTATTAGGGTTTTGTTTATTTGAATACCATGAACATGCATATACCATTGTTGACGAAAATTGTTAACAATAATGGTTAGATTATGTCTAACAAACGTTGTCAAATTATGTTCAATAAATGTTGTCAAATTATGTTTAACAAACATTGTAAAATTATGTTTAACAAACGTTGTCAAGTTATATTTAACAAATGTCATCAAATTTGTCAAACATAATTTCACCCATAGGCCTTTTTGGCGTATGAGTTTTATTAATGTGAGTAATGCCCTTTCAAGATGATATATCTCTTAATTACAATCCCTTGTTTCAAGGGAAGACCCTTGGATTCCAACTACGTTGTCTTTGTACATAACTTTATTTATTTTTATGTTTGAAGGGATATGTGTTTTTATTTATTTGTGGCTGCACCTAATAATTTGTTTAGGTTGCCTACGTACCCTTGGCGGAGATCAAGCTACTTTGTAGTTCTTAATTTGAGATCTTAGATTTAAAGTCTCAAATATGGTTTTGTCCAATTTTAAATGATGGATCTTTAAGTCAATACTTGGTGTTTAATTAAGTATTGACATAATTTTGAATTTGGGTGAGATTATTGATTTTAATCTCAAGGATAAGTTATGGACCATTTTTTTATGGAAATTGAACCAAGGATTCTATCTTTGAGAAGTTAAATGTCCAAGCAATTTTTCCTTTCTTTCATTTGCTTCTTTGTAGGAATTTTAATGACATTTTGATTGAGATTCCCAAATTTAATTAAGGGAAAGAAAACTCTTTTGAAGCAATTTAATCATTGTGAACATATTTGGAATTGGAAAATTTCCTTAAATCAATTTTTATGGTCATTTTATTTTAGGAATTATTAACTCTAATTTTGATTAAAGAATTAATAATCCCAAAGAATTCGACATGATTAATATGGTGGAGTCAAGGACTCCACTAAAATAAAATAAAATTAGTCAAAGACTCCATAAATTTAGTAGAGTTAAGGACTCCATTAATTTGGTAGAATCAAGGACTTCATTAATAGGATAGAGTCAAAGACTCCATTGATGGGTAGAGTCAAGGACTCCATTAATGGGGTAGAGTCAAAGACTCCATTATTTTTGTAGAGTCAAGGACTCCATTGATGAGATAGAGTCAAAGATTCCATTGATTGGGTAGAGTCAAGGACTCCATTAGTTCAGTAGAATCAAGGATTCCAATTAAAATGAACATTACACCACAACTTGAGAGAATTTTTATTTGGTAATGTACAAATAGGAGTTACGAGTCTAGTTAGGAACTCCCCATGAAACTTGATCCTATTTGTATTACCAAGCAAAAATTCAGATTTGAGAATGAGGGAGAGAGATTTTGGTAGAGAAGAAAGGGACTGATGAAATCCTGTATACAAACCTATGTTGCGTATCTTGGTGTTACTCTCTCAGTCCACGCCTCTCTTCTTTTTCTTCTCTCTATGTCTTTGCTCTGTGTGTGTACTTGCTCTCTTTTTGTGTTTCTACCTTTTCTTCTTTCTTTTTTCTTCGTGTTCCTCTCCAATTTATAGAGAAACTGATAAGCAGTTTTCCCTATTTTTGCTCTTAACTGATCAGTTCATGGAGCAGTTTGAGTCAGTTTTTCTTCCACAATTCCGAACTTCATGGTCAGCCGTGCCCCACTATTTCCAGTTTTCAGATAGTTGGCAGGTTACTCCACTTCTTTTGAGGTGTGGGGTTTTATAGGTATTTTGCTTTAAATTTTTTTTTTTGACTCATGTGATGTCAATTCCCTTATTTTAAGGTGATATGTTGTAAAAGCAACCAACCATTCCCTCCTTCTTTTTTATTTTTGGCTGCATTCCTTGCTTTATTTATTGCAGTGGTACGTGTGGCTAGAGACATTTTATTTAACCACACGTCCCACCCTTCAACATTTTATCATTTTTTTTAAGTGAATGTATATGTTGCAAGAGATAAGTCTCATAAATCTGTCTTATAAAAATACTTTTTTCTTATGAGAGTAAATGTTTTTAGTTGAGCTTTGAAAAAAAAAAAAAAAAAAACCGAAAGAAAGGAAAAAAATTTCGGGCATTAGAACCCAGTTCCCATGCCCTTATAACCACATTGCCCATCGTCCCGACCGCTTCTTTGGTTTCCTATATGTGTGAACTAAACTCTAATTAATATCTAGGTTGGGTTTGAAATCTAAGAATAATATAGGCAAGAAAATTAGTAACAGTAAGCACTTCTCTTCAACTCTTAAACCCTCTTCATCTCTCCTAAAATGCTCAAGTTCTAGTTCCGCTTCAATAATTTTTTAAACATAATTTGTCAAAAATTTGATTTGTTTAGGATTGCACACATTTGAAACTATGATTTCCATATAGAGATATGTACACAGTTACATACACAGTTGTATATTATGGCATGTGAATTAAGTTTGTGAAGTCTTATATGTCTATAGTTTATGGTTTGAGAAGTATCTACACAGACACGGATAAGGATATGGTACAATAACACGACTATTTTTGAAAAAGTAGGACACGGGTACGATGAGGGTATGTTTATTAATCAATTAATCAATTAATTATATATATATATATATATATATATATATATATATATTCAAGGCTTATAAAATTTGTTTTATAACATAATGTGCGTTGACATAATCAGAATGGATAGAAAAAAGATCTGAAAATAAATCAGTCTGATCGTGTAGTTTGCAACCTTGTTGCAACATGGCTAGTCGCGACTTGCCTAGTTAGCACTCTAATTAGGTTCTTTTGCATGCCACTTGTGGGAAATTTTCTATTCAAGTTTCGTTTTAACTTTACTTTTGGAAAAAAAAATCCAAAAATGTGTGATACTCACTAAACAAGTCATAAGACTCATAAAGCGGCAGTCTCATAAAAAGAGTTGAACCCAAAACAGTAAAGAAGTTGTGAAATATTTTACGAATTGAAAAACCCTCCTTCCAAAACCTCTTTCTCTCTCACAGAAAAATTAATATTCGTTGTTAAGCTATATTCAAAATTTCAATCCTAAAACCGTACGTTTAGTCCTTAAACTCTTATTTCCCCAAACTACATTCACTCACTCAAAAGTCAAAAGCGAACTCTCTTTCCTAAATTCTTTAATGGAAGAACCAAGCTCAGCCTCTGAAGATCAAGGTACCCTAACTCTCCTCGATTTTTTTTAGTTCGCCTGTTTGGATGCCCAGAAAATATATATAACAAAAGAAAAAAAAAATAGGGTCTTGTTTATTTATTTAGTTAATTAAACTCTTTCCCTCTCTAAATTTGAATAAAGAATGAAAGTCTCACTTATTGTTTAGCCAATATATCCATTTAATTGGTTATTAAGGTCAATTGAGTAGAATGTTAACTATTTAAGCAATTCCATATTTTTTAATTTTCTCTATTAATTAATTATATATATTTTCAAAGTTTATCAAATTTGTTTTATAACAAATAATTATTAAAAATTCTTTTGGAAGAATATTAAAGCCTAACTACTAATAATATTTCCATGTTTCCATGTGTCTAATGTCTACTATCTACTTTGATAATTAAAAAAATGACTGTTTCTAGGCCTGTTCAAGGATATATCGGCACCGACAAAATCGGTTTGACCGCACCGCCCCGCTCAGCGCTCCATTGAAGGTTTCCGGCACAGTGGTTGGCGGTAGATTTTCAGTGCTGACGTCGGACCGGTGTGGCCATCGGCGTCAAGATGTGCACACTGACAAAGACCGAACCGACCTAAGCATGTTATATATATATATATATATATATATATATATATATATATATATATATATATGTATGTATGTATGTATGTATGTATGTATGTATGTATGTATGTATGTATAAGAAAGAATTGAAGAAGGTTAGCAAAAAAAGAAAGAATTGAAGAAGAAGAGGCCTAACGTTCTAAGAACTAGAAGAGGCCTAATGTTCATCCATGAACAGGGCCTTATCAAAAAGAAATTGTAAATTAAAAAGGAAGTTAATGTGTGTGAGGTTGTGAGCTACTTTTCTTAGTCCAAAACGTGTGTCAGAGGAATAATTTGAGTGGTCTTGTCTAAGTCTGTGTCTCCCAGTTGCATTTTTTGAAAACAAAAATATTAAAAAAATAAAAAAATGTTGTATGGTCGTATGGGTTAGTGGGTTACAATCATGCCACTTGAGTTTTTGGAAAAAACAATATTAAAAAAATAAAAAAAATGCTGCATGGTTAGTCATTCTCTTGCCACTTGTGTGGGGACTAAAATGACCTAAGTAAGTATTTGGGCCTTAGGCTTTATTAATGGGCGCTAGTTTGTTTTGGACTGAAAGCCCCCTAGAACTGCAGGTCGACCCATGAGTCGAGAGTCCAAGGATTCGTTTGAGGACGAATCTCTCCTCGGACAGACCCACGATGACCTTGGAATTCGTCAAAAAGATCAAGGCAGAGTTCTGGAAAAATCGTTGGTTAAGAGGGGGATTTAAGCACCCTCTGGACGCAACGGTGTGAGAAAATATCTCAGAAAAAGGCTGCTACCTCCACATTAAAGACCCTGCACCTACCTCCCTGGCCGCATTAATGGGGAAATGACCCCTGAATAGTAGAAGTGAGCCTTCTTGCTATCGTTTGAAGACTTCCAGAGGGTGGTGGATGGGACAGGTGTCTAATAGGGTGATTTGCGTTACACGTGGATAAAGAGGGAAGAAGAAGAAGTATTTAAGGAGGAAAGAGAGTAAAGAAAAGGGGGGCTAGACAAATATTAAAGACTGTAACCTTTGAAAGAAGAAAGAGAAGTAATATATAAGTTGTCCTCGGCTTACGTCCGAGGAGGCTCTTTTTGCCCTGTTTGTCTATTGTTTGCAAATACTGTAACATTCTAGCCTGTTCATCGAGTTTCGAATATCACTAAACTAGATTGCTAGCCCACACTCTACAAATTTTATTGTTTAAGGTTCATTGGGCCTGAGCCCACGTGTGTTTTTGGGTCCAGGCGCAATTGTGCACTTACAACTTGCATTTTTTGAAAAAAAAATTAAAAAAAAATAGAAATAAAAAATAGAAAACGATGCCTGTCACTGTTTGAGTCAGTCACTATGCAAAATTTTTTCCCCCCTTTTGATCTCAGCCACACAAGTCTTTTCTCTTGAGTTGTTTCTACTCAGCTACTCTCATTAGTCATTTCTCCTCTTTACTCTCATTTCTCCTTTTCATTCTTTAGACTTCTGCACTTTTAAGTCATTGTATTAGATTTTTTTTTCTTGTTTTCTCTCAGCCGCACACCGTACCTAGTTGTCTAATACTCTAACTTGTCTCTTTCTCTCTTTTTTAGACTTTTGCTCTCAGTCTCTAACACTCCACTCACTCCATCACTCAGCTTAGTTAGACTCAAACAAGTGGTTTGTAATGGGTTTTAATATTTGGGTTTGTGATGGGTTTTGAATATTTTGATATTTAGATTTGATCTAAGTTTTGTTTGTGATTTGAATCCTTGAGTTTTTTGGGTTTAATTTTGGTTTTAGAATTTAGATATCTCTTCCTCTTTGTGTGTGTGATAGACAGGTGGACATCGACCATCGACCACCGCGCCGACTGGAATTGCCACTGAGGTTGCCGGAGAACCGTTCCTCAGGCGTAGTGGCGGCTTGGGTTTTAAGGAAACCGAAGATTCCAGTGCGGTGCAGAAACGGCCACAAAAACTGGCTGCACTGCATTGTGTACAGCCCTAACTGTTTCCTTAAAAAAAAAAAAAAAAAAAAAAAACCAAACATACACCCAAGTAGGGGTAGACGCTCAAAATATGAAACACCTAGCTAGCTACCATGCATGGGTTTTTGCTAGACATGGCAAACCAGGTGAGTCGGGTTGGGTCAATCTGGTTATAGGTCAAACAGGTTGCGAGTAAAAAACGAGTCATTTTAAGTGGGTTAAAAAGGGGTTTGGTCAATTGGGTTGCAAGTTAGGTTGAGTTGGAAGTTGGGTTGAGTCGGGTCGGGCTGACCCGTATTTTCACATGGATTTTTTTGTTTTTTTAAATAAAGAAAACAATATGTTTGTCATTTGGAAAGTTATGCAACAAATTATTTGATGTAAAATGCATTACTTTGAATTCACCACTAGGGATGGCAATTTATACCCAACTCGCGGATACCTGGTCCGATAAAGAATAGGGTCAGGTTTGGGTTTTTAAAAAAAAATCCCAAAACGGGTTTGGCCCGGGTCCGAGTTTTGGTAAAAACTCGGCCCGAACCTGGACCTGACTCGACCTGTTTAAACTTAAGTAAAATTACTAAAATACCTACCTATACATATATAACTTATATCAAACCCTAAGACCACTAACCCTATTTTCATTTCTTTGGTCTCTCTTTAGCTCAAGCCACCTCTCACTCTTAGTGCTTTCACCCTGTCTCATTTTCTCACAAGCCACACAATCTCAATCTCACTCTTACTCTCATTCACTCACCGACCCACCCTCACCTTCACTCTCATCACGTGGTGGTTGCTATTTTCCAGGGAGAAGCACGGAGGTTAGATCGGGTTGAGGTTAAGCCTGAGCTCTTGGTCGTGGCTGAAACCACCACCGATCATCGGAGATCTTGGTGGTCTGAGATAGAGAGAGGTTGAGTAGGAGTCCGAGATTGAAGAATGAAGATAGAGCCTTGGTGGACCGAGTTCTCCAATTTTATTTTTTTGGGTTTATGTCCTCTCTCAAATTTGTGAGTTTATGTGTTGTGATTCTGTGAACCTGTAAACACAAACTCACAGATTAGTGTTTGTAAGTTTGTGTATATGAATCTGTGAGTTTGTGTTTGTGATTCTGTGTTTGAAAGGGAAACTCTTTTTTTTTTTTTTTTAAATTTTATGGTTATGGATTAAGGCCTGTAGATAAGGCCCTGAAGTGGCTGGTGGAGCCCGTGGGGCCCAACGGGACTCGAAGGGGCGGGTTTGGATGTTAAAAAAAACTCATTTATTAAATGGGGCGGGTTCGGGTTTTGGGATTAGGCTCACGGGTCGGGTTCGGGCATAAAGAAACCCAGCCCGAACCCAACCCGTTGCCATTCCTATTCACCACTTATATCAAGAATGAACTTAGTTAAACTTATTAATACTTATTAAATAATTTAAAAATTATACAAATCTCCCCATTGCTAACTAAAACAAAATAACACAAAGATAAATAAAACAAATAAACAAGTTTTATTTTTACACAATATCAACATCCCAAAATATAAAACAAAATTACAAATGGCTTATTGGATAACTCATTTGACAAAGAATAAAAACATATAAGAAATTTACAATCTTGAAAATTAATTTTATAATCTATTATTAATTGTGATTGATACTCTATTTCAATTTGAGAATATATATTAAAGTTTGATTTTTTACTTATCTATACATGGTATATGTTTGTTCGTTTAAACTCTTTAAACCAAATTGTTTAACCTAATTTATTAACTAAGTAATTACTTAGAGTAATTATTCAGATCTAGGTTAAACACAAATAAATCATATCATGCAAAGATGCGGAAAAGTAAATAACACACGATATGATGACCCAAGAAAACCGATAAAACGAACCGTTTCAAGGTAAAAAATTGGGGAGGATTTGACCTAGCTATCCTTAAGGTAAAACAAATCCACTATAAGAGAATCAAAGTTTTTACGATTAGATTTAACCTTAAATCTATTACTACCTCATGTAGTAACTTACTGACACGACCACGTGCAAACTTTGAATTCACGAACTCCTTCTCTTCTTGGATTTGCACCACACAAGCACCCACGCTTGTGACTTTGAGATCTCACTCAAAGGTTTCAACAATACAAACTCTTTAGTTTGTGACTCCAAGACCAACCTTGAGGGTTTAGATTATCAGCAGTTGTTGATCTTGTTGTAGCAACTTCAGATCTACCGGATCTAATGATATATGAATGATTTCCGATAGTGACTTTGAAAGAGGAAGACACAATACCTTTTAGATCTCACAAGAGCACTTCCAAAGTCTCTCAAAAGTTCTGAAAACGTAGTTAGAGTTTTCCTTTATATACTAGAAGTGTTTCACTTGAAACCCAAAACATTTAAGTAGAGTTTAAGCTGAAATAGAATTCTGTAGAAATTTTATGTCTGAATTTTTGATCGGTTGGATTTCACTGAATTTGAATTCTTGTATGTTCTTGTAGCTTGAATGTTAAGCTGAAACATTTAACTCGTCTTTCTGCAGCTTGAATGTTCTTGTATTTTGACATGTAGTACATTGAGTATTGTCTAATAAACTCTATAAACTCTAAGATCTATACCTTGACAAGTTTGGTCTCACGGTTTGTCAGTTGTTATAAACTTTTAGAATCTAATAGTCTATTTTATGAATATCATATTATTGTTAAGCAATACACACTCTAGGAAATATTATAATTTATTTTGAAAAACTGTTTATTTTGGACATAAATTGTTAAAAAATAAGCCTAAGCATTCATAATTTATGCTAATTTGATACTTTGGTTTCAATATTTTTACACTTATGAATGTTTCTCACAGATGTCTAAAATTTTAAGTCTACATTTTTAACTCTACTGTAACTAGATTATCTTAACACGTACTTTGTTATTTGGTATCTAAAAATCTTTACTCATTATAGAATGCTCAACTATTCATCTTTCAATTGATTTGCATGCAGTTATGTCTTAATTATTTCCTTAAAGTTCACAACAAACAATTAAACAAATATTATCTTAATTTTATTATTTTTTTACCATTTTTTTTAAATGTTTCAAGTTGTGAGTTGGGCCGGGTTTATTTACAAAAAACACGGATCAGATCATAGGTCAACTCATTTTTGCTTCAGTTAAAAAAAAAAAATCAGATTTGGGTCGGGTATTTTTTGGGTTGGGTCAGGCCAGGTCGGATCGGGTTAGGTCATAAAAATTCTAAACCGTTTTACATCTCCCAAACCCAAAGTACCCCATTCGGGGCAAAAGGGGAAAACTGTAAAATATGTAAGGGCATATTTGGCAGAAGAAGAAGAAGAGGCAAAGGAGATAAGCGTGAGAGAGTGAGAGTGAGACTGGGAGAAGGAGAGAGATCGCGAGAGAGAGGAAACTGATTTTGGGTGCAAGTGATGCTATCAAAGCGCAGCGTTTGAGGTTAGGATTTTTACCATTTTTTCCCCCTCTCCTCGCCGTGTCCCTTACGCGTACGACACGGGCACGGCAGGCAAATTGCCGTGTCCCTGCTTTCTTGTTTATGGTTAACTGAGTTATTACCCCTTAAATAATTGGTGGGTTTTTCTTACATGCCTGTGTTTTTATCTTTTTTGTTGATATATGAGGTTCTTGAAATATGAGATAAACAATGTGGATGCACATATAGATATACACACAATTGTATATGGTACTATCAAATATGTCAATTTAGCTTGCAAGTTCTGTTTTTTTTTTTTTTTGGTTTTAGTTTATGAGTTATGACAACCTTAAATAATTTTTGGGTTTTGTTTACATGCCTGTGTTCTATTATAGGAAAGTTTTTTTTGTTTGGGGTGGATGGTTGAAGTGCTTGAGTAATGAGATAAATACTGAAGACAAGAAAAATGAGTATTGTGCCCAAGGAGACCATTGAGGTCATTGCACAAAGCATTGGGATTAACAACTTGTCTCCAGATGTTGCACTTGCTCTTGCTCCCGATGTGGAATATAGAATGCGTGAGATCATGCAGGTAGATTTCAGCTTTATGCAATATTATTAATATGAGTTTGTTTATCCACTGCTGTTTTGATACATGTAAGTGTGATTTACTAGGCTGCATTGCTTGGTTGTTCCTGGGCATTGTTTTTTTTTTTTCTTTTTGATATAGGAATTAGTATGTGTTTCTAATTGAGTAAGAAATCATCAAGTAATGGTTGGCTCTTCCATTTTTGTTGAAAGCATTTGCCATCATAAAGCTAAGTTAGATTCATTATTGATATCAAGTACATTTGAGCCAGTTTGTGAAAATGAATTAGTGATCCCGTTATAACAAAGTTGCGTGGCCTCAGATGTTTGTGTTTAGTGATTATATTGTATGGAGTGTTACTGTACAAGAAGCCTTGGGTGTTGTCTCTGAAATTCAAGTCAGAATAGCAAACATTTGGAATATGGTATAGATTTCATAGGAGTAAAATTGAAAAGAGAGGCATATTATACTGTCAAAGTGAGGCTAGTAATGTCAATATTGGAATTTAGGTTTCATTTCCCCCCCCCCCCCCCCCTCCATTTTACTTATAGTGTGAGGAGTTTTCTTACAGTTGGAGGAGATAACACAGTTATTTAAGGAAATAAAGTTACCGAAGACCTAGTAAAACTTCTTCTCACAAATTGCAGGAGGCCGTCAAATGCATGCGTCACTCTAAGAGAACAACATTGACAGCAGAGGATGTTGATGGTGCACTTAACTTGAGAAACGTTGAGGTTAGTCTTGCAGAATGATTAGAATGTAGGCTTTTGGCGCATATTAATATGTTGCTTTCTTATGACATTTTTTCATCTTTAAGATGCTTATAGTTTGCCCACAGATACACTTTCATTTTATAGAATTGCAAGGTGGCAAGACAGCTACAGCATGTTTAGTGCTTTGGTTTATTCTTCATAAGCAGATCCAAAGTTTATATATTGGTATTGCACTTTTTTGCAAGTTATTGTAAGGACAGTACATTCTTGTCAAATGTCTTAATTTTAGATGTATTTCTTCCAAAGTGTTAGTTAAAGTAAGAAGTGTATTTTGTAGGTTTTTTCATTTAGGGTTTTGGAGAGGGTGGGGGGTTGGGGTTGGGGTTGGGTCAGTCCTGTGTATCACCAAAATGTAATACTGCCTTTGTACACAGGCTTAAAGAACTTTTTAAAGTTGCATGACTAAGGCTACAAGCAAATAAATTGTAAATTCTATAATTACTCTAGCTAGTGCTTGTGATGCTGAATGAAATTATTGATGAATATGATAGCATAACTTTGTTAATTTTTATTTTCATTGTTTTAGAAAACTTCTTTTGTTCAATCTCATCTTGTTTAATCTTCTTGCATCAGCCAATATATGGCTTTGCCTCTGGGGGTCCTCTACGGTTCAAAAGAGCTATTGGACATAGGGATTTGTTTTACATAGATGACAAGGATTTGGATCTTAAAGATGTAAGGATTTTCTGGTAATTTTCATTGTCATTTCTGATTAATTGGGTGCAGCACCTTATAAGGTTTAGTAATTCTGTTTGACTTGTAGGTGATTGAGGCTCCTTTACCAAAAGCACCTCTTGATGCTGCCGTTCTTTGTCACTGGCTAGCCATTGAAGGTGTACAACCTGCTATTCCGGAAAATGCTTCTGTAGAAGGTTGGTATATGCATAGTTACAACTGGCAATCACAACATTGTTGGACTTGTTATTTTGACTAATTAGGATGTAACTTCGAGAAGTCATTGGTAGATGATTGATGGAGTGCAAACTAAGCATTTTACTGGGTTTATAGAGTCCCCTTCTATGTTTAACTTGTGTCAGGGGCTGGCATGCTTTTTACCCATTCATAGCACAAGATTTTTCATGAATGGTGTGATATGATGTGGTTTTTGGATGGATTGGGATCTGTGCTTTGTCTTGTGGGATTAGATCTACAAATTCAAATTAGAGAATGAGTCAGTTCGTCAATAAAAACTTTTTACCTGCACTTTTCTGTTCCTTGTCTGCAGTAATTACAGCTCCTTCTAATGTCAAAGATTATGAACAAAAGGACAATGGACTTCCTGTTGATATTAAATTACCAGTTAAGCACATATTGTCTAGGGAGCTTCAGGTATATGATATGTTATGTGCATTTTCAATTTATTCTTTATCTCATCCTGCAGTTTGTTAGGTGTCCTCTGTTGTTGTCTTTGCAGCTTTACTTTGACAAAATCACTGAGCTAACCATGAGTAGGTCAGATTCGGTCCTTTTTAAACAAGCATTAGTGAGTTTGGCAACAGACTCAGGACTTCATCCATTAGTTCCGTATTTCACATACTTTATAGCTGATGAGGTAAATACTCTGTATTATAGTATCAACAAAACTGATAGATGTAAATATTAGCCTTTTGTTGCTAATTCCACCTTTGAATTATCCAATATTTTCAGGTATCTCGTGGTTTAAGTGATTATTCCCTTCTGTTTGCTTTGATGCGTGTTGTGCGGAGTCTTCTTCAAAATCCTCATATTCACATAGAGCCTTATGTAAGTTTACCTCTGATTTAGTGGGGGAATTTGTTTATTATGTACATAAAGCTTAAATTTTGTTTAAATTGGGTATCATTATTAATCTCTACCTTGAGATTATTGGGTAGACCATTAGAGGGGGGGAGAAGGGGGCGGGGGGGGGGGGGGTAGTTCAAAAGAACAGTCCCATTAAACATGCATTTTAATGTGGATGTAGCATCTGTTGACCTGTTAGGCTGGCACTAGGTTTTTCAAAGAAGACCACCTAGACCGCAGCCACTGATTCAAATGAAACTGGCTTCTAACCAGTCATATTCCAGAATCTTCAGTCTATTTTGAAAGCATTTGACCTAATTATCTCTGGTGTGGATTAAAATTGGATTGTGAGTTTACAGCGGAAGGATTTTTATTTTTTATTTTAAAAAAAAGTGGAGCAAGAAGCAATGGTAGATCCAACAGGAATGAACATTCTGAAAGTTCAACAATGAAATTGAATTGCAGAAGGAGATATCTTTTCAGAGGACGAAAGCAGCATAACCTTCTTTTTTTGTGTGTGTGGATAAATAATAACTTTATTGAAGAAAGAGGAGAGGCTCTGTATACACAGGGTGTGTACACAAAGCTCTCTTAAAAAATTACAATGAAAAGAGTTTACACTCTAAAAAAGAAGCATAATAGTCAGAATGGCATTACTATCTGATTCCATATCGAATCTGTTAGATATTCCCAACTTCACGGGGTGGCTGCATGATTCCTTTGCCAATCAGGCACTATCTAGACTCTAGACCCACAACATCCGTCAAATGCTTGGCAACTATGTCTTTTCACACTGCCCCTACCCTCATCCTTTTTGGCCTTCTCAAAGTTTTGGCTCTTCAATGATAAAACCGCATTCTGTATATTCATAGACTTTCATTTTCAATGGCTGAGTAATTGTGGATTACCCTTCCTTTCCTTGGAAGAGTTTGTGGAAGCCTAAAGTTCCAACAAAGGTTAGTTTTTTCCTCTGGACAGCAGCATTGGGGAATATTGTAATTACTGATATCCTCTGGAAGTGGAGATGTGATAAATTTGTGTTGCAGATGGACTATTGATGATCTACTTCTCCATTGCACGTTTGTTGGAGAGCTTTGGACCATGGTATTTTTGTTGTTTGGGATTTATTGGGTTATGCTGAAAGGTGTTTGGAGCTTTCAGCCAGTTGGAATTTTGGAAAGGCAAGATCAGGAGGTGTGGTAATGTTGAGATTTGGAGCATGATCCCTCATTGCCTCATGGGTGGGGTATATGGTGGTTGAGGAATGCTCAGGCTTTCGAAGGTTGTCAAAGATCAGTGCATGACCTGAAACTCTATTTAAGTCTTTGTTTGAGTGGATAAATGCTTTGGGTTTTTTTTTTTTTTTTTTTTTTTTTGTTGCTTCTTTGCTTGACTTGCTTGATTGATGTACTTTTAGTGTTTAATTTTGGTGTACCTATTGTACACATTCTGTGTACTTGGGTGGTGCCCTTTCAGCTTCTTGAATGAAATTTTACTTAAATGTTTTTTTTTCAATAATACCAAAGAGATTGCCTCATTCAGATGCAGCAATTCCTCAATGAATTCAAGCAAATTTTGAGTTGAACACATTTCTAATATAACATATATGAATTCATCTTGTAAATTGTGTGAATGGTCTTTTATTGGTTTATCTAAGAGGGATTTCTTTTATTATTACAATAAAGATATGGATGTAGACATCAAAATTTTCTTGATGTATTTACAGTCATTTGATTGATCATGATCACATATTTGTGATCAAGTTAACTTATAACTGATGATGTATCAATAGCAGACAATGAACAAGTCTCAACCCAATGAAATCAAGCCACATGTCAAGCCTTTGAATTGTCCCCGATTCACATAAGAATGATGTGTCACAAGCCACGTAAAGCCATGCGGCAGTTTCAAATGAAGAGTCAGAAGAAAAGACTCATATGGAAGGTTCTTATTAAATGTAAGACCAAATTAAATTCAAATTTGAATTTAAATTCAAAATTTGTAATTAATTCTCAAATCTCAATAAATACTAAGAGAAAATTCCTAATTAAAGACCATTGGGCGGTCTATAAATAGAAGCTGCTAATATGAGAAAGGGGACAAACACTTAGAGAGAAAAATCATATAGACTACTTGACGTAGGACAAGGGGGAACAACAAAATCTGATTTAGAACACCAGGGGCAGATCTGGTATAACTTGGGTTTTGAAGGATTAGGGTTAGGTTTTGGTGGGGAATAGGCTAGAAAATAATAGGGGTTATAGGATTTTCAAAGGGGACAAGGATTAATAGGGTTTCAGAATGAAAACAAAGGTGAAAATCAAGAGTTGGATTGTTGTGAACAGTGATGTGAATAGCAAAATTAAAGAAAATAGATAAATTCTAGGCATCACATCTAGACTTCCTAAGCATCACACCTAGGCTTCCTTGGCATCACACCTTGGAGAAGGTTGCATCACACAAACCATAAGAAAGCTTCATAGCTCTTAAATTCTAAGAACATTAATTATTAACCAACTCAATAGAAAGTACTACAACTCTTTAAATAGAAAACTAATACCTAATCCTAGTTGAACTAGGATTTCTTAAAACCCTAATAAGACTTGGACTTGGACTCAGGCTTTTACTACTAAGCCCAACTAAATAACCAAACTTAAAATAAAGCCCAAAAGAAGATCTAATGGACTGTTAGCACAGTCCATTCCAGAATATTATGAAATTACAAAACTGCCCTTGATACATAAAATCAAATAAAATATAATAAATTTGTCTTCCTATTGCCTCCTGCATCACTACCAAAATAGAGAGTCATCTCTAAGTAAAAAAAAAAAAATGCTTTCTTTCTCATTCAAAACCAAGGCCACTTCCTACTTCAAATCAAAGTAGGGATTTTCCTTCAAGTTCCTTCAATTTGGTTCAAGACTAAGCTAACAGCCCTTGGCATCAAATCAAATATGTTCAACAATGCATTCAACATGGAGACATCAAGGCATGATCCAAGATCAAGCTTCATAGCTTTTTGGATCATAAATTTTCTTGGAGATCGAATCAGAGGAGTTTATTGTATTCTTTCATTGTAAAGAGTCATACAAAGAAATGTACCCACTTTCATATAAATCAATAAAAGTTGTTCATTTGTTACCCTATTTTGTGACTCTGATTTATTATTATGAAATTTGTGTGTACAATGTTTATGAAGGGTCTTATATTTGTGAATCTGAAAATTTTATTGGTTTTCTTGTCAGCTACACCAATTGATGCCTTCTGTGGTAACGTGCCTTGTTGCAAAAAGGTTGGGAAATAGGTTTGCAGATGACCACTGGGAACTTAGAGACTTCACAGCTAATCTGGTTGCTTCAATATGCAAAAGGTGAGATTTTCCCTTGTGTTATATGTTGAACATGTAAAGGAAGAGGCTTCCTTTCTGTACAGTTGTGATTACCTCTCTCATGATGATATGGTCGCAACAAGTATGTGATCAATATACTATTATTTCATGCATAATATTCAAAAGCATGTTATACTGGAAGACCCCCGTGTTTATGCATATTCCACTTTCTGCCAAGTTGGTTGATGTGACTAACATTGCAGTAGTGTTACATTCCAGTTCAATCTCCTTGTTTAAACTATTGGGCTGATGCCTTGGACATTCCCAGACCAAGATTTGGATCACTGACAAACCTGCTGCAACTTTTTATACCTATATATAAAGAAAGCAACCATTGTGACCAGATCAACACAAATTGTTCAAATGGATTATTTGGGGTTTCTGCCGCACATCTAAATAGTTTGAAAAGTAACTTAGCTATAACTTGACTTCACTCTAGGTGACCTGGACTGACCTGCCAATGGAATTGATTTGTCTCCTAATCCAATATGCCTGATTACAACTGTTCCGGTTATGAAAGTGTTACTCTGCATATTTACAAATAGAAAATTTCAATTTTTTCCCTGTTATTACATGGTCCATGCAGATACTTTATTGTAGATTTAACAAATTTTTTTTTTTTGGGGGTCAAATTCCATTGCAGATTTGGGCATGTTTATAACAATCTCCAGACACGTTTGACAAAAACTTTGCTCAATGCATTTTTGGACCCAAAACGGTCATTGACTCAACAGTATGGTGCAATTCAAGGCTTAGCAGCCTTAGGACCCAATGTGGTATTCTCAACTCCCATGCTCCTTTCAATTGAGGACGAAAACAAATCTTATTTACTATTAAATCCATGTTTGAAAGTAATTCACAGATTGTTGTCCATGCTTTATCTTTTAGAACCCAATTTAACTGATTAAGTTGTTGGCTTAAGATAAGCGGAGGGAGTGAAAAGAGGAATTAGACTTGTAGACGACAATGGAATAGAAGAGAGATTTAACTTTTGTCTTTGTTTGAATAAGATTTTTTGTGAAAAGAAGATTTAGTTCACACCTATCAAAAAGAAAAGAAGATTTAGTTCACATTATGTTTCATAACTCTTGTTCCTCTTGTTTATAGTTTCTATCTGAATCTCTGTAGACCTGCAATTTTTTTTTTTTTTTCCTATTTTCTCTAGTAACCATTTTCTATTTGAAACCAAAGAGATTTAAGATTTGTAATATCAGGAAGGAGGTTTCTTGGTCCAGTCTTGAGAAGTTCTCAATTTTCTAAAATTAATTTTTGTCTTTTGTTCAAATAAGATTTATCTTGAAAAGAGGATTTGGTTCACATGATTTTCTTTATGATTTTTCCTTTAACAGTTTTCCTTGCAACCCAATGAGAGATTTAAGATTTGGTAATATCAGGCAAGGAAGTTTATTGGTCCAGCATTAAGAAGTTCTCAATTTTGAACCCTAAAAATGATATTTGCAAGTAATCTCCCTCAGTCTCAGCATAGGGTTTCTTTTCCACTATGATTCAAATTGTATTTAGTGTTTCTTCCCAAATTCTTATACCAAAATTGGTTTAAGGAAAGTCACACAATACTTAATTCCATTTGCAATGAGGCTTTCACAGTCTAAACTCTAAAGTAACTTTCTTTGAGAAAAGTAAACATGAAAACCTGAGGCAATATCTGAACTCTCTCATTTGAGTCATTTTGTACCTTTTCTTTTTTCCCTCTTTATAGATGTGGGTGATTGTTATATATCTGAATCTATGTTATGTTTGAGTTTCTTCGTCGTATTTGTACTTATCTACAGGAATTTTGAGTTGTTTTTTATGCTTCTGTTCTTTACAAGTAGGTTCGCATTCTTATACTTCCAAATCTTGAGCCATATATGCGACTTCTTGAACCAGAGATGCTTCTTGAGAAGCAAAAGAATGAGATGAAGAGGAATGAAGCTTGGCGTGTTTATGGAGCCCTGCTGGTGAGATTCTCTTCTTATCCAATCCTTGTATGATTCTACATTGGTGGAAGTTTTAAGTTGGATTTGCATGGGTGTAATAAGACCTTGCTTTTGCCAGCATGCAGCAGGTCAATGTATATATGATCTGCTCAAGATGTTCCCACCTCTGACATCCCTGCCAGCACATGCAGTATGGAGGTCCAATGCAAGAGTTACTACCACAGTGCCAAGTAAGAAATATACTGATTTTTTTTATTGGCTTAAATTGAATAATCCATTTGAACTTACCTCAAGTGTTTACACTGGTAAATGTATGTAGGGTTTCGACTTTCAAGTGAACTGCAATTAGGGTAAGATTGTGTAAATGGTGTTTAAGATTTCTTTGGAATACTAGGATTGGGCACACATTTATGGTCACAAGTATGTTCAAGGGTCAGGTTGTTAGCTCTTAGCCACATGCATGTTATGTGCTTCTTACTCATAATAACATTTTGCCACCTTATGATGCAAAGGAAAGGTGTTTTGTAATGATTCTTCTATCGGGGGGGGGGGGGGGGGGGGGGTAAGAATTGGGGACTATTTCCACTGCAATTGATGAACCTACAATGAGCCCATAACAATGAGTAACATCTATAAAAAATGCTAAGCCATTAATCAATATGCCAACTCAGCTCTTAAAATCCAACTCTGCAAATCAAACAAAATTACAACCTTTGCCTCTCCCTCAATAACCCCCTCTCCCTCGGACACTCCACCGCATCCAAGTCCAGAATGATGAAATCTGGGGATGTGTTTCAGTGTGTAGATGCCTTGCTTGTTCCTTGCCATGTCAATTTTGGAGGTCGTGGCAGATATGGTGCCGTTTGAGGCCAAGAATGAGGCTTTGGTTTTGATGCAGGAGCATCTTCTAAGCTGTTTTAAGATGTCTTTGTTTGAGTTCTAGTTAGCAGCCTTAGCTGTTGAGAACAGTTAGTTACAACTATCTTTGTGTCCAAACAAGCGCCTTAAGGCAGTTAGCTTATATGGCAGTCATTCTTATTTGAATTAGTTAGTCTTGTTAATGAGTTAGTTACTTGTATTAGATGTAGCCAGTTTAACTTTAACACCTTTGTGTGCTTTTCTTTGGAACTTAGTGTTCTTGTAGAGGTGCCTAACCACCTACTAAATGTTCTAAGCAACCCTCATTGCTAAACAAGCCCAAAACAATTCAGCCTACGCACGTTCCCTACACTAGGTTTGGAAATGGCTAGGGGTGATAGATTGAGATGCGGATTTTGAAGCATGTCTGTTGTTGAAATTGATTGAGTAATTGAGGAAGGGGAGACTAAGAGGAATGGAAGGTCCCTGGATTCATTTATGAGCAGATTCATAGTTTGGTGGATTGGGGAAAGGTGGCTTTGTGGAGGAAAAGTGAGGTGAAAAGGCGTCCATTGCATTGATGAGAAGATTCATGGTTCATTTAATGTTTTTGCGGCAGCTTTGAGATGGTGAAGATTGAGGTCGAGATCTCTCCGCTCCAGCCTTGGACTTGATGGCACTGTGGTGGCATCTATGGGAGGGGGGGTTGTGGTGGGAGGTGCAAAGGTTGTAATTTTTTCAGATTTTCTGAGTTGAATTTTTAAGAGCTGAGTTGGCCTATTAATTACTGACTTAGCATTTTTTTATTGATGTGGCTTACTGTTATTCGCTCATTTCAAGACATCGTAGGTTCATCGATTGTAGGGGATATGATCCCGTAGAATTGGCTCTTGCTTTTAAAGGAAAAAAGGGGTTTGTGGTTTGGGTGGGGGGGGGGGAGTTTGTTACTCATGTTCAAGCGGAGAACTGCAAAATGCAGTATACCTGAACTGTTTTATTCTATTTCTGAGCAGGATCTACCTCTTTCAACTTTGGACTTAATATTTGATCAATATTCCTATAGTTGAGGTCATGCTATAACAGCTTTTTAACCCTTATTTAAATCACCAAGATAAACGCAAGGAGAGCATGGAGCACTTGGAAGAGCAGCCACCCCACAAGAAAACAGCAACTGATGGTCCAATTCTTCCAGTTTTTACCAATTCCTCTCCATCTCACATGGAAGGGATATCTGTAGTTCCAGTTCCTGGTGATTCTAACATGGGTCCATCCTCATCCTCTGGACAGACACCTAATGAGAGAGTTGATGGCATCGATAAGAGAGACAAAGGTGATAAACATACTCTGAAGAAGTCAGCTCTCCTCAATCAGATATGGAAAAATGACTTGGATTCTGGGCATCTCCTGGTATCGTTGCTTGAGCTGTTTGGTGAAGGTATTTTATCCTTCATTCCAGCTCCCGAGATGTCTTTGTTCTTGTGACCATTTGTACAAAGATGGAAGCTTCCATTTTTATGGTTATGTATATGGATTTGAAGATTGAATGATAGAGATCTCAAGATCAAAATTTCAGTAAAATTCTTCGAAATTTTTATGGCATTCATTGTTATTGTTGATCTTGATCATGTGTTAGATTATTTGGAATTTGGATGTGTTTGACAATATATGAGTAGTTGTAATTTTTAGAAATCCATGTTATGTAGTCATCCATGATAGTTACTGATCATAAATAACCATTGCACTAAGAAAGTGTGTTTATTTCCGTTACTACTATGATCTGAATTTAGGAAATAGGAGAACAAAACCTAAAATAAAACTGTTTCACTTGGTGAAAGTAATACATGGAGGATGCATTAGCATTAGGTATTTAGGTTGCAACAAACTTAAATGGTGGTCACCCTTGTCATTATGGACTCTCGGTCCACGGCCTTCTTGAGGAAGCTGTCCTCTTCAAGGACCATCTGAACTGGCAAGAACCCCATTCCATTAGCCATAGCAAGCATCATTTGCTTGGTTTCCCCTTTGAACTCCTCCAGATCAACTGTCCCATTAGAGTCATGATCAAACTGCATGAATAGGGAGTCATATACATGAGCAAGCTCAGCAGGATCTGGCTTCACATCAATGCCAAAGTGGGTCTCAAAGACCCTCAAACTCTGCAGCTCCTTCAACATCTCTGCATATGAGAGAAGGCCGTCATGGTCGGTGTCGAGGTTAGCAAAACGGTCACATATTGAGACATTAAATGCTTCTTCGTCTTCCACAAAGTTGAAGATGGTGGCAGCATCCAAGACTTCTACACTCATTTTTTTTCTTAGCCTTGAAATGAAAAGATAAAAGGTAACTTTGAACTTAAGAAGAATAAGAATATTTTGATTTTGAAGTTTTGATGAAAATGGTGGTGTCCTTCTCATATATATATATAACCATGTCTAGTGGCGTTAGATTGTTGAAATAGTGAATTGTGTACGCATTTATGCAGTTTCGAATACTCCCATGTTTTTAGCCCGTGGTTTCTCTTTGCCTTTGTTTTTGTGATTTCTTATGCAAATCGACCAATTTTGATGGTTCCGGGAGGCATCATCGTGCATGGTAGGCTAATGCCTTCTACTTTAATGGTAATATTTTGGTCTATGATGCAGTGTAAAGCCGATTATCATTATAATTATTTTTATGTAATGGAATATAAATGAAGGCTTTTGATTTTTAAATAATTTAGTTTAATGCAGCTTATCACATAAATTTTTGAAAGATAAAATTGATGTATAATACTTTAGGTGTTGTTCCTTAGGTTCCTTCTTAAGATTTTGACATGTGATCACTTAACTAAAAAATACACTTCCAATCTCATTAGAAAAAAGCCACATGACAGAATTTGAAGAGGGAAACCTTAAGAACAGCACTTAAATACTGTATTTAAGTCTTATCTCATTTTGAAACCTACATTTTTACACATCCTTCTGGTATATATATTTTAATTCGGTTTTTAGAATTACAGACAATACTAAATTATGTTAGTTTAAAATAATAATAACTCACTGCTTTTTGGGATAGAACAATCTAACATTAAAAAAAGGACAAAATTTAGATACAAAATTAGTTGTAACTTTAAGCTACCAACTTATTTAGTACCCGTTTGGGTACAGTTGAAATAGGCGCATTTTAGTGTCTGCATTTCCTTCTTTTTTTTTTTTGTTTGTTTGGAAAGGCGCATTTCAGCCCAAACATGTGGGTCTCGTGCATTGTTTATGGGACCCACAAACCTCTTTTTTAAGCAATTTTTTTATTAAAAATGGGTCTCACGGCACTATTCACATATTTAAAATTATTTTGCTACAATATTTTCAGTTTTTAGCAAAATAAGCGGTATCTAAACGCACCTTTAATATCTTTTTATTGGAGGTGAATTTTGACAAATCTGCCATTGGATTACATCTTCTTCTTATATCCTTCATACTTGCAAAATTTTAAAAAAATTAAAGATCAATAGCTGTGTCATCAATAAATTTTTTAAATTGCAAATTTTTGTAATTTAAAATTATGTACAAAATATAAGCTTACAGATCATATAGTAAATAATATCCGATTAATACAAAATTTAATGTATATTAAGAGCATAACGAATATGCAATTCAACTATTAGATTTTTAAAATATGTTGTAATATTTATTTTATTGAGTGAGTTTGTAGCCTTAAACTACAACCAATTTTGTAATTAAACTTTGTCTTCAAAAAAATTCTTATAAAATTAGGTTTGGTCTTCATTAAACAAGTTCTAACTAAAATAAGGATGCTCTTTTCGTATTTATTACTATTTAATAATTAACTTTGTATCACATATGGAACTTAGATCATATATCATGTAAGAAAGATGTTGCGTATATGTGCTCCATGAAATATCTATCACTAAGGTTTGATGCAAGAGGAACATCTGATTAAACTATTTTTGCACATTTCGAGTCATCGCTCTTTGATCGTACGGTGTGATAATTCCGATCCGGTCCTATTTTTTGAAATGGGTCTATGCAAGAAAAGGTAGGCTTGTATATTAATATTATTGTTTCCTCGTGAATCCATGGGCCTGTGTTAAAAATCCATTGGCTTAGTATGTCTCTAGAAAGTCAAAATCAAAAGGAAACGACTTTGAATGCATCCAAGAGGACCACCTTTAATACTTGGATCCTTGAGGTAGGTTTCGGGTCATAAACAAGGAAATCCACAGATCCTGTTTTGTAGTTTCATATATCCATCCCTAAAATTTATTTTTTTAATTATTGAAAATACTAAGCCTTTTGTCATTCTTTCTCTTTTCGTTAATTTTTATCTTAAGAGCTGGTGGTTTAGCCATGTTATGGAAACAAGAGGTTGATTTACATGTTTAAACCTATTCCCTCAATCATGCTGATGCTCATGTTATGACTGATCCGACTTCACCATGGAGAATTACTGGCTTTTATGACAGACCAGAGGAACATCGTAAACAAGAATCTTGGGGATATTTGAGAAATTTGAAGTCTAGAAGCTCATTACCGTGGCTGTGCATCGTTAATTTTTATCTTATTGAAATTTCTTTTTAAAATTTAGGGATTGGAATGGGATTCCCTTCCATTTAAATCCTCTAATTTTACTTAGATATAAGACATGGGACATTTAAAAAATCTTAACAATCTTGAAATATTCATGTAAACAATATAAAATCAATACGATCGACTTTTGGGACTATGTTTCAATTGTGGATTACTGGGACATGATGCCAAGGCTTGTACAAAGGAAAAACTAAGGGATGGTAGAGATAGTCCGTATGGGGACTGGTTGAGAGCAGGCTACTGAAAACAGGGTGACAAATTCAGATACAAACCACCTAGTCCACCAAGACGGAACGTGGGCGAGAATGATGTCAACCGAAATGCCAATTTACTGCCGCAACCACCACCTAACTCAGAACCAAGTACTTCAAGAGGTAAATTCGGTGAGCATGTAACGGTTATGGAGACTATGTAGCAACATGTAACTGCCCTTAGACATTGTTGGAATATTCCTTAATCCTTTGGGGGGCAGTTTGGATAACCGTGTTACTATGGTTTTAAATTGTGAAAAGGGGATAAATCAAGAAACCGAAATTTTTGAAGACAACCTGGTTAGTGTCCCTATCTTGTATGAGCAGCAGAGTTTGAATAAAAATATACCTTTTGCCAACAAAGTCCTAGTTGAGTCGGGCATGACTGACCAACAAAAACATGGCACGCCACAAGTCCGTAGGTGGAGAAAATTGAAAAACCCAAGGGTCACATACAAGGCTGAAACAAAGCAAATTGTTAGTGGGGTGGGGAATAAACGAAGGACCAAGGTGGAGACTAATGGAGATCAGAAACGTTCAAAGACTTTGAAGGATTTTTCAACAAGCACAACGGCGGAGGCTGAGTTTCAGCCCCGCCAAGCACAATGAAAATATTAAGTTGGAACTGCCGGGGGCTTGGAAACCTCCGTGCAGTTAGTGTCCTCTCTCACTTGGTGAGGGAAAAAGTTCCCAATAGTTTGTTTCTCATGGAAACAAAACAAATAGTAGATGAGATGTGAAGAATTCAAGCTAAATTACATTATCACTCTATGCTTTCAGTCCCATGTATTTGAAGAGCTGGTGGTTTAGCCATGTTATGGAAATAAAAGGTTGATTTACATGTTTAGACCTATTCCCTCAATCATATTGATGCTCATGTTATGACTGATCTGATTTCACCATGGAGAATTACTGGCTTTTATGGCAGACCAAAGGAACATCGTAAACAAGAATCTTGGGGATATTTGAGAAATTTGAAGTCTAGAAGCTCATTACCGTGGCTATGCATTGGAGATTATAATGAAATTTTATCCTCCAATGAAAAACAAGGGAGGATTGCAAGGTCAAACAGATTCATGGAGGAGTTCCAGAGTGTTTTGTTGCAGTGTGGATTAATTGATCTTGGCTTCAATGGCAATATCTTCAAATGGAGGAATGGAAGACTAGGAGAGGCCTTTGTTCAAGAGAGGCTAGACAGAGCATGTGCTACAATTGAATGGAGGGCTTTGTTCCCACATAGCAAGGTTACCCATCTTCAAGCATCCTATTCTGATCATGATCCAATAATGCTTACAACTAGTTTGGACACACAAGTGCCAAGCAGGAAAAAAGTTCCCAAGAGATTTGAAGAGAAGTGGGCAATGCATCCGGAATGTGAGGGAATTATTCATGAAGCTTGGAATGGTGCAAAATTTGTGGGTAGTCCGATGTACAGATTATTTGAAAAAATTAAGACAACCTGTATGGACTTGGTGAGATGGAGTAGACAATTGGGAAACTCCAAGACAAAGCTAGAAGAGAAGAAATTGGAATTAGAGCATCTTATGGCAATGAATAATGCAAATAATCTTGATGTGATCCAACAAGTTAAGGATGAGATAAATGCTTAATTACTACAAGAAGAATTATTTTGGAGGCAGAGATCTAGATCAATTTGGTCACCTGCAGGGGATAAAAATACAAAGTATTTTCATCAAAGAGCACGTTAGAGACGTAGGAAAAATCAGATCTCAGGTTTATTGGATGCTCACGGGGATGGTGTACTGTCGAAGCTGAAGTTGCAAGGGTGGCCGAAAATTACTTTCAAAAATTGTTCACTTCAGGTAATCCGACAAATCTGAATCTGGTTTTAAACTCAGTGGATAGAGTGGTTACTCCTGATATGAATCAAACACTGCTTCAACCATATACACCTGACGAAGTTAAGCGAGCTCTTTTTCACATGCACCCATCCAAATCACTCGGACCAGATGGTATGTCCTCTTTCTTTTTCCAAAAATACTGGCATGTTGTAGGCCATGATTTAACTGAAGCAGTGTTATCTGTCTTGCATTCTGGTCATATGCTCCATAAGATTAATTACACACATATTGCTCTAATACCCAAGAACAATGATCCAAAAAATGTCTTTGATTATCGGCCTATCAGTTTAGGCAATGTTGTATCTAAAGTTGTCTCAAAAGCCTTAGCCAATCGCCTAAAACTTATCTTGCCCAATGTTATATCAAACTCACAAAGTGCTTTTGTTCCTAACCGGTTAATAACTGATAATACTACTATAGCATTTGAAGTATTACACAGGATGAGGAATGAAAGAACAAGGAAGAAAGGGCGGATGGCTATCAAATTGGATATCAACAAGGCATATGATCGGATTGAATGGGAATTTTTGAGGCATATTATGCTAAAATTGGGTATTGATGCCCGTTGGGTATAGCTAGCAATGGAAACAGTGACTACTACTTCTTATTCGGTGCTTATTAATGGTGAGCAGAAAGGTTTTGTCATACCTTCTAAGGGTATAAGACAAGGAGATCTTCTATCCCCATACTTATTCCTATTATGTGCGGAAGGCCTCTTGTCTCTAATTAGGAAGGCAATGGAATCACAAACTCTTCATGGAATTTTATCATGTACAAATGGGGTATGTATTTCTCATCTTCTATTTGTGGATGATTGCTTTATTTTCTGTCAAGCTACTGTGGAGGAATGTCATCATCTTATGAATTTGCTTGAATGCTATGAGTTGGCATCTGGTCAAGCTATTAATAGACAGAAGACCTCAATCTTTTTTAGTAAAAACACAAGCTTAGAGGTAAAGCAGGATATACGGGCTTTGTTGGGTGCAAGAATTATGGAGGATTGTGAGAGGTATCTTGGTTTGCCAATGGTTTGGGGAAAATCTAAGGCTAATACGTTTAAGGATTTACGGGAAAAAATTGCTAATAGAGTGTTAGGATGGAAAGAAAAATATATTTCTAAAGCAGGTTGAGAGATCTTGATCAAAACAGTTGCTTATGCCATTCTTACTTATTCTATGAGTATTTTTAAAATCCCAAGAGCTTTATGTGATGCTATCAATTCCATGGTGGCTAAATATTGGTGGGGTTAGTCAAAGGATGAAAAGAAAATCCATTGGATCAATCGGAAAAAACTTTGTAATAAAAAGGTGCGTGGTGGTATGGGATTTACGGACATACAAGCTTTTAACTTGGCTATGTTAGCTAAACAAGTTTGATGCTTAATTCATAATACTCACTCTTTGTTCTACCGAGTATACAAATCAAGATATTTTCCAAATTGTTCCTTTATGGATGCGGAGATTGATAGCAATCCTTCTTATGTATGGAGAAGTCTTTTGGCAGCTAGAGACCTTATTAAGGAAGGCTCACAATGCTAGGTAGGCGATGGAAGCTATATTAAACTCTCAACTCATAAATGGTTGATGCATAAACCAATTTTTTTTGGGAGAGGTTAGACCTAATCTATTGGTGAAGGATTTGATTGATGGTGCCACTGGACAATGGGATAGAGAGAAGGTGTTTGATCTCTTTGCTTATAAGACACGAATAGAAATTCTACAGATGCCACTGTGAAGGTTGTTGCCAAGAGACAAATTGGTTTGGAAGGAAAATAACTTTCAATGCTTCTTTGTGAAAACTACATATCAGGTTGCACTTTGGATGGAGCAGTAGCAAAGGGTTGAACACTCTGCTATGGTGGGGGACTATAGGATTTAGAGGAAATTGTGGAGCTTGAATGTACCTCCTAAAGAACGAATGTTTGTAAGGAGGGCGTGCTCAAATATATTGCCAACTCGGGATAATTTACATCGCCAAAAATTCGATATTAACCCAAGATGTGAAATTTGCTGCCAACATGTGGAATCCGCTGCCCATTTGCTATGAGAATGTCCTCTTGCACAAAATGTTTGGGCGCTTTGCCGAGGACAACTTCAAAAATGTTCAAATGTTGCTTAAGATATCTTCATGCTATTTAGAAGGTTGGTGGACAAACTTTCTCTACAAGAGCTGGAAAGGTGGGCGGTGACGACTTGAGCAATTTGAAATGCTCGAAATAAATATTATTTGAACATGTCCAGATTCACCCCAAGTCCGTTCTTGATAGAGCAATTGGTTTTCTGCAAGAGTATCAATGTTTGGTAGCTGCTAAATCAAGCAATTTACAGTGATCTGACCACGTTCTGCATGTTTGATGTATTTTTGCAGAGTGTTTAGTTTCTGCATAATTTTTTCTGTAGATAATTGTTCTGCTTTTTTGTATTGTTGCTATTTCTGCAGAATAGGTCCGGTATTGTTGTTTTTGTAGCAGGTTGTCCTACTTTGTTTAAAGGGTTTGGATGTAATGTTTTGTTTCTGCTGAATTTGTTGTCTTTTTATGCATAATTGTTATGCTGTTAAGAGAGGATCAGGTTTCCCTATTGCGTAGGTTGTGGTCTATCTTGTCTATGCTGAAGTTGTTGTTGTTTAAGTATAAGTGTTGCTGTTAGCAGAGGGTCAGAGGTCTGGTTTTCCCCTGTTTTGTTTGTATAAGGTCCTTATGTACTGTTTTTACATGTTTCACTAAATCATATTTCTATCTTTTGTCTCAAAAAAAAAAAAAAATTGAATAGAGTTGAAAGATGAAAAATAAGGATCTTATCTATTGTGGGAAATGACTTGCATAAGAGCATTAGCATTGAGGGGTGTAAACACCCTCTAGTTGCTATTTTGCCTACCAACAAGCCAAAATACAGCTCCATTCGGGTATGTATTTCAAAAAAAGAAAAAAAAGAAAATCTACAACCTATGAACAGTCAGTTTTAAATATAGAACTCGCTGTACAAACGGATGTAAAACCGAAAATAATATCTTATTCTCACTCTCTCTCCATATATAAAAAAAATACATTCTCTCTCCTCATTCTGTATCTCATCTCCCTCTCTCTCTCTCTCTTGCCAACAGTGCCAGCTGAAACTATAGGCGATTTAGTCCACCGCCTAAGACCCCCACTTGTAAGAGGGGCTCCCAATAATAATAATATATTATATAATATTGGTTTTTCATCTGGAAAAAAAAAAAAAAGCCCTTTCCCACAAATCAAAAAGGCTGAAGTGACATGAAGAGTAATCCTATCACCATCACCAAATCTTTAGCTTGCAGTTCTTATCTGGAAAAAAAAAAAGCCCCGATTCTCTGAAGTGACATAAAGGCTAATCCCATCACTAAATCTTTAGCTTGCAGAAGAAAAGATTACAAAAGGCAAAAAATTGAAAGAAGAGACAAATAAGAAAAGGCAGAAAAAAAGAAAAGAAAAAAAACACTCTTCACTCTCTGACTCTCTCCATCTTCATTCATTCTAAAAGAAAAAAACACTCTTTTTAGTTGGCTTACTCATCAATTGGTGTTGGCAATAGACTTGGTGTGTTCACAGATCTTCATTTCAGGTTCATTTCTTGTTTTCTCTCCCTTTGCCTCTTTCGTCTTCTTCATGGTTTACTGTTGGGTGTCTGGGATTTTTTTTTTTTTGGAAGAGGAGTTTGCTGTTGCCTGCTAGGTTTTTTTCTTCTTTTTGGCCGAACTTTAGTTTAGTTGCTTGTGCTCTTTACTTTTTTTTTTTTTTGGTTTGTTCTCTTAAATTTAGATTTCTCTAGAAGGCTATAGAATCAGAATGGTCATTGGTCAATGGGCCCACTTAAAGAGTTAAAGGCTATAGAATCATTTAGATTTCTCTAGAAGTCTTACACGTTTTGTTTTTTGTTTTTTTGTTTTGTTTTTTTTAAGAAATTAGATTTAGTGGGATGGAGCTATGGAGGGATAGTGGGCTGGTCTTAGTCTTAGTGGATCAAGTTGAGTCCTTGCTACAAAAAAGGTTTACCACTACAATCTTCCTCACCACTTTGGCATCTCCAATCTTCACCCCAAGATTGAGCTTGGCAATCACTATCTCGTTGAGTCTCCCATAAAAGGAATCAAACGACTCATCATTGCTCATCTTTACTTCCTCAAATCGAGTAGTGAGCATTTGAAGCTTGGTGTCCTTGACCTTCTTGGTACCTTCGTAGGTTGTCTCAAGAATGGTTTATGCCCCTTTGACAGTCTTCACGTGTGAAATCCTATGAAGATCATCAATAGAGGCACCGTAGAAAATAGCATTAATGGCTTTGCTATTGGCATTTTCCAAAGCAAGAGTAGCCTTATCCAATTCGAATTTGGCTGTTGTAGGTCTTACCCATCCATTCTCAACCGAATCCACATCGTCTCATCAATAGCACAAAGAAAAGCACGTATACATACTTTCCAAAAATCATAGTTTCTCTTATCAAAGTAGGAAGGTGCATGAAGGGATTGAGATTTATCCATCTCGCATGGGGTCTTGGATTACACTAAGATATTGAAATCCGAAAAGTGTACACGCTCTGATACCAATTGAAAGCTCAAATTTGTGCTAAACCACAAGAGCTTGTTTAGACTCCCAAATAAAAGTTACTGCTAGATTGTTTTTACTCTAACTTAAACAAAGTGCGGAACAAGAGTAAATGTGCGTAATGAACTAATAACACCACCTTAAGCCATATTCATCCATCATCAACAATATAACGCAAGGTTAAAGAGTAGGGAAGAGAGATGCAAACATAAGATAACATCGAGACGTATTATTGAAGAGGAAACTGAAGAACTCGGCGAAAAACCTCTCCGTGACCCTCCAAGTTGAAATTGATTTATTAGAGAATAAAATTGGAGTACATGAATAACAAAAAACCCTCCAAGCCTAATTTATCCCATGCACTTGAGCCCTCAAAGCTCCTGCTACCAACGGACTTCTCGGAATCTTTTCTTCTCTAGCTTTCTGGATCCTACAATTCAGCCAGATTGCATCCGCCAATGAATGACTCCTTCCAATACTTTCCAACAGCACCAAAATCTTACTTGGGACTCAGAATGGGTGTATTAAGTATTTAGGCTAGCAATCTCTCAAGGATTTAGAAATGAAGAGGTAGGAGTTGAGAAAAACTACAAGGAAATGTGTAAATGATTGTGGGTATAATAATCTCTAACTCTCAAGTGTATTTGCTAGAGTTTTCTCTCTGAAAAATACTCATTACAATTCATGGGCAATGAAGGTATATATAGTGTGGGTAAAAAATTTGGTAAAGTAATACAACTTTTTGCCAAATAGAATCTTTCACGGGTTGGCCCTTCTTGCGAAACATTCACGAAACTAACAGCTTGGCATGACTCTTCAGCTTCCTATCATGTGCACCACACGTGGTCTTTTCGCAAGTTACTTCTCGCGAGCTTTTCAAGAGCTAGTCGCGAATTCCACTAATTCATCTTTTGAAGCTTGCTTCTTCATCGATTTCTCATACTCATTCCTTACAAATAAACCCACATACATATAGGGAAAAATGATTGATGAATTTACAATCAAATTGGCATAGAATAAAAGCCATCACAAGATAGTTGGAAATCACAACTTTACAATCTTGATTCTGATTCTCCATTGCTTCAAGATACAATCCGGGAGTTTCATTCTAGAGACACAAGACTATATCTGGCATTGCAATGTGTGCCAGAGACATAAGACGGAATGCACCAGCCCAGCCGGTTTTCTCCAACCTCTACCTATTCCAACTAAGGTATGGTCTGATATATCTATGGATTTTGTAGAAGGTTTTCCAACTTCTATGGGTAAATAAACCACTTTTGTGGTTGTGGATTGGCTTTCCAAATAATAACATGTTATTCCTATTTCTCACCCATACACAGCTCAGAGTGTGGCCAATGAGTTCTTTGATCATGTTTTTTGGTTGCATGAGCTACCTGAGTCGGTAGTGTGTTGTGATTGTGATACTACATTCATAAGTAAATTTTGGGAGGAATTATTTCTCCTTAATGGAATTAGCTTCAATTTTAGCTCTGCTTATCATCCGCAAACCGATGAGCAAACGGAGGTAGTTAATCGCACTTTGGAGATGTACTTGGTGTTTCTCAAGTCCTCGACCCAAGGAGTGGGTTAAATGAATTTCTTGGGTTGAATATTGTTACAATACAAGCATACATACGACCACCAAAAAGACCCCATTTGAAATTGTGTATGGTTGGCCCCCACCAAATTTATTGTCATATGTTGCAGGTACAACTAGAACTGAAGCAGTGGAGAACGAATTGATAGCACGGGATGAGGTTTTGAAGGAGCTTTATGAAAATATTTTGTTGCACAGTTGAGGATGAATTTTTTTACAGATAAGAAGCGTATAGAGAGATATTTTGAAGTGGGTGAATGGTGTACTTGAGGTTACAACCGTACCGCCATTTATCTGTGGCCTTGTGTAGGAATTTGAAGCTTTCTCCCTGATTCTTTGGACCTTTCCAGATCATACAAAAAGTTGGTGTTGTTGCCTATAAGCTTAAATTGCCAGAAAATTGCAAGATTCACCCTATGTTTCATGTTTCAACCTCAAATAGTCACTTGGCCACAATGACCAACAGGTACTACTTTGCCAGAAATTCATGGGAGCAATAGTGTTGTGGGTCTTCACACGCTTTATTGGATGTTCATTTGTTTTGAATTACTTTATCCGTTACCTTTTATTCATATTTGTTTTTGTAGTCTCTCTGTGCTAGTAGAGTCAGGGAAGATAATAATGACAAGCTATCTTGGATAGGTGAATTCGGAGAAACAAATAAGAAGTTTTGATCCATTGGCAGGGGCTATCACTAGCGGGAGCTACCAGGGAGGATGCTTGCACAATGTGGCTTCATTTCCCTGATATTACCCTTGAGAACAAGGGTCAAATTTAAGGGGGAAGGAATGTTATGTCCAAAGAGAAGTGACTAGAGCTACTGGGTTCATAGGCTTTATTGGATGTTCATTTGTTTTGAATTACTTTATCCATTACCTTTTATTCATATTTGTTTTTTTAATCTCTCTGTGCTAGTAGAGTCAGGGAAGATAACAATGACAATCTGAATAATTAATGATCAGATTAGAGTATTAGGAGTTTGGTTTTATAATAACAATCTAAATAGTTATCGGATTGAAGTATTAGGGAGTTTGGTTTAGGAGTCTTGCTTATCCTTATCTAGTTGCTAACTTGTTTAGGAATATTAGAGTTGTTTATTTTTTATCCAAGTCTGTAAAGCTATTTATATAGCTTCACATTATATCAATAAAAATCAATCAGAATATTATTCAACAAATTTGCTAATTGGGAGGTCAGTTTTTTTCTCAAACTAAAACCAAATTCATATAATTTTTATTCAATTTGTTACAATAAAAACACTATAGCTCCTTAAGGTAGACGTGGAGGTAGTCATGGTCGAGGTGGTTGTAACAAGTGCGTAGTTAAACACCGATGACATTTGGACTTTGGTACTGTGAAAAAGTTTTTTTTTTTTTTTTTTTGAGGGTGATAATGTGGAAAAGTGCAGACCACTAGTTTAACCAAAAAAAGCACATGCATGCATGCTTATTTATATTTTCTCATACTTCAAAGCTTACATTCTACATTATTCAAACAAATACATGCATAATACTTTTTTCCACTCTAGTTCTCTAGGGCTTGGCTTCAGTTTCCATCAGGGCGGCCACCTCCACGGCCTCCATGGCCTCCACCACGCCCATGCCCTCCTCCACCATGGCCTCCTCCATGTCCTCCATGGCCTCCTCCATGTCCTCCTCCATGTCCTCCATGTCCTCCTCCATGTCCACCGCCATACCCTCCATGTCCACCACCATACCCTCCTCCGTAACCACCATACTTTGAGTCTTCTACAGGCTCTGATTCTTCTGCTACGTGCAATGCAAAAGTAAATAACTCATTGCAAAATAATTAATCACGACAGATCAAGAAATATATACATAAAAGAGCGTTCTGGTTTATTAGTACTGCCTCATTCTTTTCATAGGAAAAACCTAAGTTTATTTCCCTTATCCTTAATTTACTTGTAAATAAATAATAAAAGAAACGATACATATACTAACTTCTTGCTAGAGCATATAATCATGATCGGAATATAATGTGTAGTTCTTAATTGTAAAAATAAAATCACATTTGTCATTTAATTTAAAGTATTTGTGGCTGCAGGTTCATGATTAATATTAAGATATCATGATATTCATATTAAAAAAAAATTGAATAAAAAATAAATAAAAGAAAGCTCTCCTACCTTTTTTTCAGAAATATGAATGAAAAATGTAAAGAGAAAATGAAAGAAATTTAAAAATAATAATGGGTTTCAGACTAACGTTTTTCCTCATATTTAGATGTCTCAGTAGCCACGGCTGAGGAGATAAGAAGAACAGACGCAAATAGAAGAGCTAAGAATATAAGAGCCTTCGGATTCATTTTTCTTGACCAAACGCTATTCAGAAATCACACTCTAAGATTTTAGGAAGGATGAGAACTGTTAGGTTTCCTTAACCGTTATTTATAGTGGTGGAGCAGTACTAAAAAACGAAAGGGTGTAAACGTAAAAGACAATAGATTATTAAAGTGTTGCGTCATTAATTCATAAACAAAAGTTTAGTTGGCTGTTGGAAGTTGGCTCTTTAGTATGCATTATCTAATTCTTAATACTTTCCATTGACAGACATTCAGATTGAATAAAAACATGTGTATTAGTTGAGCTCAGCAAAGGGTGAAGTGGTGCCAGGTAGCAAATAAATTTGGAGACTTCTGCATGCACTCACGATAGTAGTTCATAAATGTGGACAGATTTGTCAACAATAGTAATGGAAGATTGGTCCAGCACCCGTATTAGTCATCCACAAACTAAGTACATAAAGTACTTGTGAAATAAACTACATCCATATTGAGAGGCTCAGGGCCGGCCCAAGGCCTAGACAATTTAGGCCTAGGCCTAAGGCCCCTACAAAAATATATTTGCCCTTTACAAAAAAGACCTCATCTTAAGGTCTATTTTAAGGTCTATTTTATTGTAAAAGACCCAAAATTTTATAATAAATATGAATTTTTTCAAATGATTATACATTTTTTAATATTAATATATTATGGATATTAAAAATTTTACTAGAGACTTACAAACTGACATGTTATTAATTACAAAAAAATATTTAAGTACTCATTAACTACGTTATTGAAGCTTATCAATTACTGTTATTGCCACATTATATTGTGAACATTTTGTAGTGCCTTTATTATTTTCCTTTTTTATTTCTAACAAGATTTAAAAAAAAAATTGCAAATGTGTCAGCTCATCAATGATGATTAATCTTCACTAATAGTTTGAAACTTTAATATTTGTAAACTAATTTATTACAAAGCCACACATCAATTAATACCATAGATTATAAATTAGATTATAAATGTAATTAACTATGTATTGTCATATGTCCAAGATAAAATAATTTTCTTTTTAAAAAATAATATTTTTTCTTTTTGTTAAATTTATGTTTGATCTATGGTGTTCAATTCTCTATATAAAATTAAACTTAGTTTTAGTTAGTATTATTCATTAAATTATGTATTTAATACATCAAATTAACCTCAATTTAATTAATATAAAATAATTTTATTTAATTAATATTTATATATTAAAGGCCCCACATAAATCTTTTGCCTTGGGCCCCAAATTAGGTTGGGCCGGCGCTGGAGAGGCTTTAACAATACAACTAGGGACGGACCCAGGATTTTAAGTTAGCGGGGGCTGGAGTATAAAGGGAAAAAAAACTTTAAAAAGGCATCCATATAGTATTAAAAAAATATAAATACTCAAAATCGTTGTTTTTAAATACATTAAGATGTAATCATTTACCAACAAATACAAAAAAAAAAAAAAAATTTATTACTAGGCTGGCTAGGATTTTTTGTTGTTGTTGAAATTAGAGCATTCATAGTGGTGGTTCTAAAAATTTTAGCTTTTAGCACTTAAAAAAGGTACTTTATCTATTTTATCACCTCAATTTACAATACACTCAATATCAAATGTTTTATTTTTTTTATCACTTCATTTAAAATAATATAAACAACTCATTAAAATAATAAAAAAGTAGGGAACTTGAGTTTTTTAATTGAAGGAAGAGATATAATCTTAATAAAATATTTTATTTTATTTTTAACAACTTACTACAGTCAACTGGTATTTATACCAGTTTACTTTAATTGCAAAAAAATTTAGCTTTAGTTTCTTCAATAACACATGATTCTTTAGTTCTCTGATAGTAAAATAGCTTTTTTGCTAAAATCAATCACCATTGTGATTGTTTTTATTGTTTTTGTTAAGTTTTTAGGTTGGATAATTGCTATTTAGTTGGGGATAGTTAGGCTTATTGAGAAGAAACAGGGGCCTAAGGTTTTGAAACGAGGCTCAAATACAAAAATAAAGTACATAATAACTATATAAAAAAGAAAGAAAAATTGGACCCGAAGTATAAAGGGAAAAAAAACTTTAAATAGGCATCCATATAGTATTAAAAAAATATAAATACTCAAAATCGTTGTTTCTAAATACATTAAGATGTAATCATTTACCAACAAATACAAAAAAAAAATAATAATGTTTTTTTTTTTATTACTAGGCTGGCTTGGATTTTTTTTTTTTTGTTGAAATTAGAGCATTCATAGTGGTGGTACTAAAAATTTTAGCTTTTAGCACTTAAAAAAGGTACTTTATCTATTTTATCACCTCAATTTACAATACACTCAATATCAAATGTTTTATTTTTTTTATCACTTCATTTAAAATAATATAAACAACTCATTAAAATAATAAAAACTGAGAGAACTTGAGTATTTTAATTGAAGGAAGAGATATAATCTTAATAAAATATTTTATTTTATTTTTAACAACTTGCTACAGTCAACTGGTATTTATACCAGTTTACTTTAATTGCAAAAAAATTTAGCTTTAGTTTCTTCAATAACACATGATTTTTTGGTTCTCTGGTAGTAAAATAGCTTTTTTGCTAAAATCAATCACCATTGTGATTGTTTTTATTGTTTTTGTTAAGTTTTTAGGTTGGATAATTGCTATTTAGGTGAGGATAGGCTTATTGAGAAGGAGGGGCCTAAGGTTTAAAAACGAGGCTCAAATACAAAAATAAAGTACATAATAACTATATAAAAAAGAGAAAAAGATTGGACCCGGGGGGACCTAGGCCCCCTTGGGCCCCCACTTGGGTTCGTCCTTGAATACAACTGTCATTAACTGAGAGTAATACTAACAGTCTTAACACCCTAGGCTAGGTATTAAATTTACAACCCTAATCAACCAATTTTACTGCTTAATCACTTTTACATAATACCCTAGGCCTACGTATTAAATTTTGATCCCTAATCAATAAATTTTACCTAGCACTCTAGGTTTAGGTATTAAATTTAAACCCCTAATCAACCAATTTTACGGCTTAATTAATTTTACCTTAAATTAGCATTAAACTCAAATATACATTATTGACCAAATTCACAATTCATTGCATCAATACCAAAACCTCCACTAGTGAAGCAATAAAAATAGCAGTAAAGAAATGCAAACCACATAATAACACTGATAGGTTATTGAAGAGAAATACTGGAGCACCCAAACGGAAAAACCTTTTTGTGGCATTGACACCAAAACCTCCACTAGTGAGTAGTTGTAGTACAGGTTTATAGTAAATCTTCAACATAAAGCTAGCTAGCCTAGTACTTGAGCCCTTCAAACTTCTGTGCACAATTGACTATGCCAATTCCTTTTTCCAACTAGTATCTAGAAAGTGCGCATTGAGCGGCTAACCCCAAGCCACCAAGAACCCTTGGATTTGTGGTGTTGCTTCAAATGGCTTCCAATATTGATCAACTCTCTAACACTCAAATAAGGTGCAAGTAGTGATAGTTTAAATTTCCTCTCATGGATATGAAAATAGTGAGAGGGAAAGAGATGAAAGAATGGCTATGGTTTACTCAGTGGACGTGGTTCTCTCTCTCTCTCTCAAAGGTAAAATCTCAATATTACCCTCTAAAACTCACAATCTAGTGCTCAAGGGTGTTTCAAATGCATAGGATCATATTGAAGTGGGTTGGGGTTGGGGTTGATTCAAATGGGCTAGCCAAGAGATATGATGAATGTAAGACTAGAACGCTATCATCAAGCAACTCATGAGAGTGAGTTGCTCCTGAAAAGGTCTCTCTTTTTCTGCCACATGTTGAACTCGCGGCAAGGGTCCACCTTGCGGGAGCGAAAGTCCTCTTCAGAAAAACAGTGACCAAGGTTCAAGTAGATTTACCCAATTACAAATAAACCTAAAAAATACATGAAAATTAACCACAATTACAAGAAAATATGTCATGGAATTAGCCAACAAAAACAACAACTTTACATTAACAATATAAGAAATTCTATTTTCCTTTTAAGATTCTTACACTGGGACAACGACATAGCATAAATAGCTAGTGTCACAGACCTCAAGTACTAAAAAGGGTAAAGCAAACAAGTTCAATAAATTGATTGTGATTCAAATTGTCTTCTTCTACAGAAGCCCAAACCTTTATTATGCAATCCAATGAACATAACAACAAATACTGATTATAGCAAAATAAGAGACTTTAGCACATCATCATGGCCATTCAGTGCCGTAATACACGACAAATTTTCACCATCCCAGACCCAGACCCAAAACAAGAAGAATATAAGAAAATAATTAATGTTTCCTTTCTCTCTCTCTCTCTCTCTCTCTTCTTTTCTTTTCTTTTCTTTTTTTCTTCTTTTTTTTTTGGTTGTTGTTGTTGTTGTTGTTGAAGGTTGCTATAAACAAGGTTTTGAATTCTATTCTAGATAGGTTATTAGAACAGAATATTACGGTACAAAAGTGTACTGGTGAGCCATTTTGAGATTACACACTAGGTATGTATACTTAAATTTTTTATCTATGGATGAAATTTTCATTTTTTTTTGTCCAATCACTACTTATATATTAATAATAATATTATTATTATGCATGCATGGTGTAAATATATAATAATAATAATAATAATAATAATGTCTTTGTTTTATAAAATTATTGATACTTAATGATATCAATTAATTTTATGTTGGGCTTGAGCTTAATTTGAGATGACTTAAATTGGATTTAGAAGGGGGTTAAACCCCCAAAACCAAACGCAACATAAATTTAAAATTTATTTTCCTTTTCTTTTTATTTTCCTCCCTCTCCTCTTCAACCAACTAACACGTAAATGCCTTGTCAAGTCAAATCAAAATTTCAATTTCCCAATGTTCTCTCTCATTTCTTCTCTACTATTTTGTCCATTTTAGAAAAGCTTTATCTCCAAACTACTTTGGAGGAAAACTCTTTAAACTCTTCCTATATTTTTTTATTAGATATGAAATTTTCAAAATCTAACTATTGGATTGCATGTTCTTTATATTCTTAACACGCATGCTAAATTTTTTTTAAATTAGATATTATTTACTATTCTATCAGTAAACTTGATTTTATGCATAAATTTTTTTCACAAAAAATTTGAAATTTAAACATTTTTTTATGACTAGCTATTGATCTTTGATTTTCTTTAAATTTTGCAAGCATGGATATTATAAAAATAACATGCAATCCAACATTTATATTTTCAAAATTCACATCTAATAAAAGATATAAGAGGAGTTTAAAAGGTTTCTCAACAAACTAGTTTGGAGATAAATCTTTTCCTTTTGTGTCTACCTTTGGTTATTTTAATTTTATTTTTTCTTTCTTTCTTTAGTTTTTTGGAGCCAGCAAGTGAGCCAAGCTCTTGTCTTCCTTGTCTAACACCATCACCGTTGTCATCTTCTGCATTTTGGATGCAAAACCCCTTAGTCATTTCATTTTCTGTCTCTTACTTCCATGTCTCTTCCTAATATTTCACTCTCTCACTGTGTTATAACTTCATTCCAGAACAAGTATTTCAATTGGCAAACCGGTTCAAGCCAGAAATTGAAGCAAGAGAAAACAAAGGTATTACTTGCACTAGTCTACGCGCCAGAATAAAAAATTTCATCCATTCTGGCCCAAACAACACAGAATGAAAAAATTTGTCCATTGGTTATTGTTGGTTTATAGATTGACCCCGATTAATTAATTCAATTACCCAAATTGATTAATTAGGTCAAATTACATGCAAATCGTGGAGGCACCAACAAATTGCCAAATAAACTAATGTGCAATGGAAATTAAATGACACAATAATTTGTTGACGAATGGGAAAAATCTCTCGCAATGAAAAAAACCCCCTACCGGGTGATTTTTAAGTCACCACTTTCAAGAAATCACTAATCAAGAATAATCAGTTACAAGTTTGAAGAATCTTAACACTACCCTGGGCTATCCCAAAATACAAACTTACAGTTGAACCTTTACTTCAATCCCCAATTAAACTTTACTCCAAAAAAAAAAAAAAAATCTCCAATTAAACTTGATCTTGTAGAGACTTCTTCTTTAGCACAAATCCCAGTACATGATTAACTCCTAGCAACTAAATGATTATTGTTGGCTGCAAAGTTTTTCACTTCAAAGCACATTGAAGATTTGGAAGCAATTGGTTACAAAATTTTAAGGCACACAAAACGTAGTAGCTTCTCACAAAGTGTATGAGTTCTCTTATTGAGTCTCTATGCATTTGATGACTTTAAAATAAGCATTTTATATGGTCTAAGGGTTTAGAGAACGACACCCTAGTAATCCAAGTTATCATGGTCCGAGATTTAGATCTGAGAATTCTAAAATTGTAGAGTTCAATAGATTGAGCTTGTGTCGAAAATTCTTCATTAAGTCTTGATAGATAGTGTCGAGCTTCACTAAAGTCAATCTTCATGTCTTTAAAGGTACTACTTGTTATGTTTGTGCAACATACTTCTAGATATATTAAACTCGTGTTAGAGTTTGCCTCAACTTACACTTTTCGGGCACAGTTTCAGCCTTGGTGACTTGAGATTCGCCATGATTGATGCAGCATCTTCGGCATTTGCAGTGAGGCTTTGCATCATACACTGGGTTTATTTCTTCCATTGCTTCCATTGTAAAGGTTTATAAGCTTAGAAACAATTGTTTAATGTGTTCTAGAACATCAAAAACATATGTAAAATACTCTGTATTTGTTCTTGCAAAATACTTAATTATGACCACTCAAATGACTCGGTAGCATTACTTGATACATAAAATACTATTTTCTTATCTAGAAAGATACATATATAATCTTGATTAGTATATAATTGATTTATTATTAAATTCTTGATTGTGAAAAGGGAAAAAAATTAATTAATTCTTCTTCCTTTTACATATTTGTGACTACTTGTTCATGATATTTATCTTTAAAAGAAAAACTATAAGAAAGAGAAATGTTTTCTTACGTTTTTCAGAAAGATGGGTGAAAATATATAATGAAAATGGAAGAAATTTAGCAGTAATAATGGGTGCTAGACTAACGTTTTCCCTCATCTATAGATGTCTCAGTCGCCAAGGCTGAGGAGACGAGAAGAACAGACACAAACAGAAGAGCTAAGTATATAAAAGCCTTCGGATTCATTTTTCTTGACAAAACGCTATTCAGAAATCACACTATAAGATTTTGGGGAGGATGAGAATTGTTGGATTGTCCTAACCATTATTTATAGTGCTGGAGCAGTACCTAAAAACGAAAGGGATAAAGAATAAGACACTTGCAATTTAAAGTGGTGCATCATTCATAACCAAAAGCTTAGTTGGTCGTTAAGTATATATATATATATATATATGTGTGTGTGTTGTTTCTTAGTTTGCATTTTCAAATTCTCAGCACTTCCCATTGACTGACATTCAGATTGAACAAAGACGTGTATCAGTTGAGCTCAGCCAAGGGTGAAGTTTTGGCAAGTGGCAAATAATTTTGGAGACTTCTGCATGTAGATAACAGTTCATACAGGTGGACAAATTTGCCAGCCCGAGCTATATAAGATTGGTTTATCGTTGCATCAGTCATCCCTTTATGTTGTAGTGTAGTAGAAGTTATTATGAAAATATTATGGACTTTGAGAAAGATTTTCAAAACATATAATAGTAACGAAGAGAATTTAAAAAGAAAATAGACCAAATCACTAAAAAACTAAAAATTTAGGTGGTTTAACAATAGCCTACGCCCACAGCTAGTAAGGGAGGATATATAATTGGTGTAAAAACACTCTCACATAACCCAAACCCTAATATATCCAAATGAATTTTTCTTACAAATACAAAGATTAGGGACTTCACCTAATTTAGGGACTTCACCTATAAAATCAGATTCTTGTGACCTATAACATTCTATCGCTCACTTTACTCCTTTATCTTTTTAATTCAAACCCATCAAATAATCCATAAAAACTCTTTGATCTCACATTCTCTTTCTCTTCACTGTTACGGCTGGAGCTCACAGCTCGGCCTTCTTCTCCACCACGCGCCACAGTAGCTCCAAGACTGAAGGTAAAAACTCTCTTCCCTCTCTAATTCTCTCGGTTTGAACCACTCTCTCTCTCTTCGATATGCATGAGGTGGTGGGAACTTGGTGAAGCTACATCTAACGTTTTAGTTTCTTGATTTGGGAACTCGGTGGTGGTGAATGGGTTGATCAGTGGGTGAGGTTAAGATCGGTAGTGGTGGTGATAGATGGGTTGATCGGTTTGATTTGGTTTTGGCTTCATATGGATTTGATGGGTTTGATGGGTTTGATTTGGTTTTGGTTTCATATGGGTATGATTGGTTTATCGGTTTTGATTTTTTTTTTTTTTCATATGGGTTTGATCAGTTTAATCTCACATTGATGGTTCTGTATTAGTTTTGGTTGATCGGTTTGCTGGGTTTCAAGAACATGAACAGTCATGTTCTGGGAAGAATGGGAAGAACACCAAAGAAATAATGAAAAGCAAAAAAAAAAAAATCGATTAAGGTTTTAAAAAATAATTTATTTCATTATTTTGTTTTTTAATTTTTTGAGGTGGCTTTTTTTAAAAAAAAAATGCTGACGTGGATGCTGACATGGTATTTTTATTATTATTTTATTAGCGACGTCAACATTTGATATGCCACTTATACACTCTGTTTGTCACGTAGGATTTTTCTGTTAGTCGGTTAACGGCAAGGACCAAAATAAAATTGATTTTTATTTTTTAAGGACTACATTAATAGCAAAATCAGTTTAAGAACCAAAATGAAAATCGGCCCAAAATATAAGGACCAAAGTGTATATTCGCCAAGTTTTTTTTATGACAAAAAATACGAGTCATTACGGGTTGATTCGATCTGCTCCATCGAAGATTGGGTAAAGAATATAATATTTGCCACCTCTTTTAGTCCAATAAACTTTTGGGACAATAATTTATTGACCCGAATCCGAGCTGATATGATATGTTTACCATCTGTAGCTATAGGTAGGAGTTGGGTTGAACGCCCACAATATTTGACCTTTCTATTGTTGGAAATAGCCGAGTTTGATAACCTCACTCAAGAGTATATTTGGAGGCAGAAGGAGTAATCACTAGTCGGTGGTCAACAATTAAAAAGTTTCGCCAAAAGTTGCATACTTGCTTTTTATGTTTTTTCTCCTGCTCCAGAGTTTACATTTTTTTTATTTTATATATATATACACACACTCCAGAGTATACAATTAACGTACCAAAAAAGAGTTTATATTTAACATTTTTGCAAATAGATGCATTTCTTAAAAACTCTAGTTCTAAGGCTTGGCTTCATTTCCTTGTGGGCCGCCACCAAGCCCACCACCACGCCCTCCATGTCCACCACCATCATGACCATACCTAGGGTTGTACACGGTGCGGTGCGGCCGGTTTTGGAAGGCTTTTTTGCACCGCACCTACATGGGCGGTTTTTCCTCATCCCTGACCGCACCTCATCTGTGGAGAGTTGGGAACCGGTCTACACAAGGTGCGGTGCAATATACCGGTTCGGTGCGGTTAGTTCGGTTAATTTCTCATTTTTTCAGGTACCAAACACAATGCAATTAACAACCCCAAACTACATCATCCTCATTCAAAAAAACCCAAATATTCTATAAACAAAAAAAGAAAAAGAAAATGAAAAAAAACTACAAACAAATTCACAATATTTTCTCAAACATAACCCATTTCCAATCACAAAAAACCCAAAAAAAAAAACTAAACCAAACCCATAAAGATCAAACAAACACCATTGAAAATAAATTACATAAACAAATCGGGTAGAAACTAGAAACCATTGCATTTGTAAGGAGAAGCATCTGAACCCTGAAGTCAGAACATCACTAGAAACTTACGGAAGTTGAGGCGAGAGAGAGAGAGGAGCTGTGAAGAACTGAAGATTTTGCTAGGACTGAGAGTCTGGGAGAGGGAGACTGACGAGAGTGAGGGAGAGAAAGAGAGGAGATGGGTAAATAATCTTAGGGTTTAAAATTAAAACGTCGTCGTTTGTAGCTTATGTTTGTTTGTTTTTTTTTTTTTTTTTTAATCTGATGATAAAATGACATCATTTTGGAGCTGGTATTATTTTCTTAAAATCAGGCACTAAAACGACGTCGTTTTAGTGGCAGATTATATATATATAATCATAGAAACTAACTTTTTTAAAACGGCATCATTTTTAAAACGGCATCATTTTTAAAAACTAACTTTTTTTCTCAAACTTACCCAGCGCCGTTTCCTTCTTCTTCTTCTACCTTGCTTTCAGTTTTCATCTCTAGATCAGCTTTCAGTTTTCTTCTCTAGTTCCCTTTACACTGATACATATATTTTAAATCATAGAGTGTGTATATATATACCGGTGCGGTGCGGTTTCTCGTCGGAGTGCAAAATGGCCACCACTCACCACACTGGTCGTCTTCGGGTTGCCCATATCCCCGCCGATCACTGCGCTGGATACCTGCGGAGAGGCTTGGAAAGGTTCGGATCAGTTGGGCGCCGGTCGGTTTCATTGGTGCCGGTCAGATCCTGAACAGGCCTAACCATACCCTCCTCTACGTCCACCATACTTTGTGTCATCTACCAGGTTTGATTGTTCTGTTGCATGAAATGCACAAGTTAAATGAATTTCAATTATTATTATTATTATTGAAAAATTGCTTTCGCCCCAGGTCTCTACCATAGTTATTTTTAGAGAAACTAATTAAATATGTTGTGATACAAATTTAATTTGATGTATACTTTTTTAATTGATATTTTTTTTTTAATAATTCAGAAAATGAAAATTTGAACATCGGATGTTGATGACATCAGAATGCGAAGAATATAAGGTTATTGGTATGGGAACGATACAGTGACATGAGTAATTTTAAAAAAATTATAACATGATACAGTAGATTGGACACTGTTACGACACGGATATAGCACCTCAAATAAAGTATCAGTGCATCTTGGCACATAAGTAGTGAATAAAATGCGAAAATAGGAACAAAAAATAGGACGAGGGATTTATATTCACATCTCTAATACCCTTGAAATAAATTAAAGTGTATGGAGTTTGAATCAACTCACGCTTTTCGCCAGGATAGCTGTAGCATTTTCTGCATTTGGTAAAAGGGCCTACCATAACATCCATCTTTGCAGCCATCCACTTTGTTTGTTTCCACTTTTGCTTCCAATACTGTACATGTTTATAAACTTAGAAATAATCGTATAATTAATGAGTTTCAGAACATGAAAAACATAGAAGTATTTTTTTTTATAGAATTTTTTTAGAAAAAAAGGTGGAAACAAGACATATAAGTAAACTTCTCTTTTCTTGTTCAAGTTTGTAAAATTCTCTATCATGACAAAACAAGATATATATATTTTTTGTTAGGTTCTAAGACCTTAGGGACTAATGTATTAGAACTTTAATATGTAATGTGTTGGCAAACCATGATAAAAACATAGAGCCTAGGTTTTGGCTTGCTCAAAGTATGTTTAATTATAAAATTGGAATCGAGTGATTGTAGAAATTATTGGACAAAACCTACAAGGCTCGATCGATCGAAAATTAGATTCGATCGATCAAAACTCGTGCAGATTTAATTTTATGCACAATTTCCAATTCAGCCCAAGCCCATTTGACGTGTAGGGTTTTATGTTTTACTTCACATATAAAAGGAAAAACTCTAGCTACGTTTTAGTGGTCTTTTGAGTGTTGTGTGGTGAATCTTTTGTGAGATCTTGAGGTATTTACCTTCATACACACACATAGAGTCATCAAGATCAAGATTTGTATCAAAAGCTTGATAATTGCTTCAGTTGCTGCTTAAAGAACTTAAAGAAGATCTGAAACCTTTGAGTGGAGTTTCAAAGTCACAAGTAGGAGAACTTGTGGTTGTAGCAGATCAAGGAAAGAAGTAGTCTGTGGACTCGGAGCTGTCATTTGATCGTGGTAGTAAGTTTTCTACACAAGGTAACAATAGGATGTTAGTGGTCTAAGTCTTATTATGAAAACTTCAATTCTTTCATAGTGGATTTGTTTTTACCTTGAGGATAGTTAGGTTAAATCCTCTCCAAGGTTTTTACTGGTTAGGTTTTCCTTGGTTATCATATCGTTGTATTCTTTATATTTTTGCATTATTTACATGATATGATTTATGTGTTAACCTAGAACTGAATAATTTATCTAAGTAATCACTTGGCTAAATAACTAGGTCAAACATATTGCGTTAAGGGGTCTAAAAATTTACAAGTGGTATCAGAGAGGGTTAACTCTAGGTTGATCCTTGGCCCTTGTTGTCATGGAACACAGTCACTCTCTAGTGATCCCACCTCACTTTGATGGGAATAACTATGCCTATTGGAAAGTAAGGATGAAAACATTCCTGAAATCTATTAATGAGAAAGTATGGAACTCCGTTGAATACAGATGGGTGAAACCGACTACTCCTGTAAGCGAGTGGTCAGCTTCTCAAAAAGAAGCAGTCGCTTTTAATAGCAAAGTCATGAATGCTATTTTTAATACTGTTTCTATGGAGGAATTCAAGAGAATCTCAAATGTTGAGGTTGCTTATACTGCAAGGAATATTCTCCAAACTGTGCATAAAGGCACAAATGCAGTTAAAATTAAAAAGTTGCAGCAGTTAACAATTAGATTTGAAAGCATTGGAATATCTGATGATGAGTGTTTTGATTAATTCTATGCTAAGCTTAATGATATTGCTAATTATGCTTATAATTTGGATGAAATTTATGATCAACCTGATTGTTAGTAAGATACTTAGATCCTTGACTGAGGATTTTAGACCCAAAGTGACTACCTTTACTAAAAGCAAGAATGTGGACTCCATCCCTATTGATGAGCTTGTAGGATATCTCCAGTCCTATGAGCTAAACCTACCCAAAACAAACAAATCCAAATCAATGGCTCTTAAGTCAATTTATGATGTTGATGAGAATGGATTTGATGATGAACTCTCTTCTATAGAGATTTCTTATCTTGCCAAGAACTTTAGAAATTTTTTTAGGAATAAAAATAGAAGAGCAAGAGGTAAAAACAATGCTGAACTTAGAAACTTTAAGAGGAATGAACCAACTAAAATTAATAATATTGATAAATCTAAAGAGAAAGCTAGTCAAACCTTTAGTAACTCTCTAGGTCAAAGGGTAAAGCTATGGCTGTAACCCTTAGTGATGATGAAATTTCTGATCACAAGTCTGGTGGCGATGAAGATGGTAACTCCATTGCTTTCACGGCTACTACTGTAGTTGATGAAAGTGTCTTGGCTAAAGAGAACCCTTCTGATGGGGAACTCTCTGAATGTGCTAATTTGCAAGAAGTTTTCAATAAGCTATGCAAGGTTGCTGCAAAGGATGCAATGGATTTTGATTTAGGTTTAAAGAAAATTGTCTCCCTTGAACTTGATAAAAAAGATTTGTTGCTGAAATTGCTTGATGCTAATACTTTGATTGATAAGGTGAAGACTGAAAACAAGTTATTGCTTGATAAGATTAAGAACTTGGAACTAGAACTATCTGTTGCTAGAGAACAAACAAATAGCTCTGCTAGTTTTAAACTTGATCACTTGTTAAGTGTTCAGAAGTCTCCCTTAAAAAAAAATGGACTAGGTTTTGTAGAAATCATCTTAGTGTCTGAAACCCATTCCACAAATTATGTTCCTTCTTCTGAGCCTCCCTAGAGTGAGACTGTCAAACTAGTAGAAGGCACTTCAGCTCCTAGGAAGATTAGGGTTGATCTTAAAGAGTCTAAGTCTAAGAATCCTAACCTCCCTAATGATAAGAAGCATGGTAGACCTTTGTGGGTTTGTCATTTTTGTGGAAAGGCTGGGCATACTCGCCTAAACAATTTCAAGTTGCAAGCTGCAAAGCGAGCAAATAAGCCAAAAGTACATGTGCCTCAAGCACAAGATCCTATAGTACTTATTGGTGAATTGGTTAAGGCATTAAACCTTTATACCAATCCTAGAGTTGCTCATCATTCTAATGTGAATAATAACTCTAGATCCAGAGTTGCATCTAAGAAGTTTTGGATACAAAAGGCTCAATCTAAGTGAGTCTTTCTGACATGGTCTTTGTGCTTCATCTCAATATTCTTTGTGACCATTCTGTTTTTTTTTTTTTGTTCTTGTTTGCTTTTTGCTTTTAGGATTTGCATTACATTACATGATAAGTTTTTTTTTTAAAATAAAAAAATGAAGGAAAAATGTGTTTTGTATCACACATCTTGGATTTGTAATCAAGGTTGGCCTATTATCTTTACATAACATGCTTGTGTACCTTGCTTAGCTTGGATGAGCTTATTTTACTGCACTTAGCTAGTTTTAGCTATGTAGAGCATGTTGTGTGGGAGTTGTTTATAGTTTTTGATCACATAATCTTGATTTTAAAGTCACATACTTTTGATTGCTAGGACTAGAACTTAATGAGAAAGATATAAATAACTATCTCACCACTGTTTACTAGCCAATCATGAACACCTTAGTGCATATCATAAGATTTTGTGCTCAAGAAAGTGTAGCATATGCATAAAAAGAACATAAGGTGTAACCTCGGATTAATAATAAAATTTATGTGTACATTATTGGGATATAATAAAGATGACACAAATAAATAAAATTGGTGTATACATTATCTGGCTTAAATATCAATTTAACAATGAAATAAAATTGGTGTATAGTATGAGGCAAAATTAAAAGAAACTTACATGATTGCAAGCTTGTTTTCTAGGAGATGTGAGAGTTATATGATATAACTCCTTAAGTGATAGTCTCTTTCAAACTTATGTGATAAATGATGTAGAAATTGTAATTGATTACTATCTACTTATCACCTCACATGTATCTCAAGTTATGACTAGTTGCACACACTACACAAGTTATGCTTTGCTAAACTTAGTACATGATTGTGTGTGAATTTGTTTTGGCCATCCAAGATTATATGCTCTTTGATTTTGATGCAAAATATGTTTCATGTTTTGCGTTTTGGGGACAAAAGTGTGAAAATCTTGTTTTTGGAAGATCTGGATTAAATTCACGTGTTTTTGAAAATCTTTTAAACTCATAATCATGCATTTCATTCATGAAATAAAATGGTTTGAGTGGTTTCTGCTTAAAACTTGCATGGTTTTTCAAAATTTTCAAAATTCCAGATTTCAATCGATCGAATTTGTTTCTAGACCGATCGAAATTGCGACAAAAATTTTGGTTTGAATCTGTCTGGCTCGATCAATGCTCGATTAATGCTCAATCGATCGAATCTATTTTTCGATCAATCGAAGATCCATTTTGACCGATCGAAATTCAAACAGTGAGTGTTTTAAAAAGATCTTTCTCACGTGTTCTTCATACTTTTCAAACTTTTTCAAAAGCTTTCTCACTCCTTTTCTTCGACCAATCCAATCAATGCTATTTTTGTCATTTTCTTCCTCAAATTTCTCAAGGGTTTTTGTCTTCAAGTACTAGTAAGTCTCTTTTACCCTTTCTTTTTCAATTTAATCACATTTTTCATGCATTTTTTATGCATTTTCTTTGAAATTTTTGAACCAATGATTTTTGGGGTTTTTGATTTTTGGGTTGTTTTTGTTCACATTTGATCATTGGGTTTTTGTTCTTAGATGATATAAACATGATCATCATGCATTAATTTGATCAATTTTGTGATTTGGGAAAATTTTGAAATTCTAGGGCTTGAAACTTTGTGAAATTGGGGATTTAGTTCAATTGGGATTTAATTTGTGAAATTGACTTGTGTAATTGATAGATCAACTCATTATATGATGTTTTCTAACTAGTATAGTGGTTAATTGATCAATTTGATTCAATTTTTGAATTTGGGTTTTTCAAATTTGGGGTCTTTGGAATAAAACTCTGTGTTTAAGTCAATTGATGGTTTCTAAAGTAAAATTGAACAAATTTCAATGCATTAGAGTATGCATCATAAAGATTGATATTTATTAAGATTTTTGTGCTCTAACCCTCTCTAATGCAATCTGCCCTTGGTTTTTCTTTGTTTTTAGTTTTCCTTTGATTTTAAACTCTTAGCATCATGGCTAGGAAAACTAGAGCCAACAAGAAAACCACCACTCCCTCTACCCCTAAGTTCCAAAGTGATAGGTTCAGAACCCTTAAGTGTCAAGAAACCTATGAAAAACTGAACATTTTTAGGTCTGTGTGGGTTGAGCGTAGGATCATACTAGATGAACTTGATGGGGAGATTAGGAGGAGTTTTGAGCATAGGGGTTAGTTACCTCTTTTAGATGTAGAGCATCCTCCTTTAGCTGCTTTGATTAGAGAGTTCTATTTAAACCTCTCTGTCCACTTCGATGATTTCAACATTTAGTTTGTGAAGAGTTGAATAAAGGGTGAAGAGTATGTCATTACTCCTCAGGTAGTGGCCTCTGCTCTTGGAGTACCTTTGGTACAATAGCCCGTGTACCTTTACACCAAGTCTCCTCCCCTTGATGACATTATGTCACTTCTCACTAGTACTTCCATTAGATGGGGTACTGATCCTCGGATCACTTCTCATGAGCTTACCGAGCTCAATTACTTGTTTTCTGGATTTCTTGTCACAGTATTTGGCCTATCTCCCACCTTCATACTATTCCTATTGAGAGATGTGCGTTTTTGTACGCTCTAGTTACTAATGCTCCTATGAGTTTTCCATCTCTTTTCATTAGCTCTCTTGTAGAGGTTCATAGGAGTAGTGCAAAATCTCATAGTTTATTCATTCTAGTTTTCATTCATAAGATTTTGTTAGATTTAGGTTTAGAGGATTTTCCTACATCCGAGCTTGTTCATATCATAGCTCCTATAGGTGCCATCTTTCTTAGGCAAAGAATAGCTCAGTTGAAAGTTAGCTCTAAACGCCCTAGAGTCGAGTCTTCCACAAGTGACGCATCTAGGCCTCCTACTTTTGGTGATCCTACTGTTGAGGAGTATGTAGATCCTACCACCACTGTTGATCCTCCACCTTCTTTCTTGAGCAACTCGTCCTTGCGGAACATGTTGGATACAGTTATGATTGTTCAGGTGGCGCATGGACTGATTCTGTTGGATGTGCTCACTGAGCTTCAAGCTTTACGAGTTGATTTGGCGGGTGCTAGACACTCTACTTCACCACCTCCACCTTTTGATGATGAGTCATGATTACCCTTTGGCAATTCGTCACAAAAAAGGGGAGTACATACACATGGAGATAGGGGGAGATTGGAAATATAGATTGTATCTAAGAGCTCTTTTTGATGTATTTTTGGTATGGCTTTGATGTATTTATTCTTTATGGGTTGTATGTGTTAGGGGGAGATATTATGAGACATTTTGTTTTGTTTAGTTGTTTTATTGTTTCTTGTTTCACATATGGTACATTTGATTATTGATTTATATTTATGAGGTTATTAATGATATATGTCTTTTATTTTATGTTTTATGAAATTAAGAAGTTTAATTTTGGTTTACTTGTATTTTCCACACATGCGTTTATGTGTTTGTTGAGTGTTTTAGGAATTTACAGGTTAATTTAGTCGTAGCTGCTGTCTACATTGGCAACTGATAGATTGTAGTTAGGTTGAATTGTAATTAGGGCTTTTTAAATCTGATTGGGCTAGTTTTAACTTTGAGTATTTCATTTTTGTGATGTGTTTTGTCACGGATTGCCAAAGGGGGAGATTGTTAGGTTCTAAGACCTTAGGGACTAATGTATTAGAACTTCAATATGTAATGTGTTGGCAAACCATGATCAAAACATAGAGTCTAGGTTTAGGCTTGCTCAAAGCATGTTTAATTGTAAAATTGGAATCAAGTGATTGCAGAAATTATTGGACAAAATCTGCAAGGCTCGATCAATTGAAATTAGATTCAATCGATCGAAACTTGTGTAGATTTAATTTTCTGCAGAATTTCCAATTTAGCCCAAGCCTATTTGACGTGTGGAGTTTTATGTTTTACTTCACATATAAAGGGAAAAGCCCTAACTACGTTTTAGTGGTCTTTTGAGTATTGTGTGGTGAATCTTTTGTGAGATCTTGAGTTGTTTACCTTCATACATACACATAGGGTTATCAAGATCAAGACTTGTATCAAGAGCTTGATGATCGCTTCAACTGCTGCTTAAAGAACTTAAAGAAGATCTGAAACCTTTGAGTGGAGTCTTAAAGTCACAAGTACGAGAACTTGTAGTTGCAGCAGATCAAGGAAAGAAGTAGTTTGTGAACTCGGAGTTGTCACGTGATCATGGTAGTAAGTTTTCTACAAAAGGTAGCAATAGGATGTTAGAGTTCTAAGTCTTATTGTGAAAACTTCAATTCTTTCATAATTGATCTGTTTTTACCTTGAGAATAGATAGGTTAAATCCTCCCCAGGTTTTTAACCGGTTAGGTTTTCCTAGGTTATCATGTATTCTTTATATTTCTACATTATTTACATGATATGATTTATATGTGTTAACCTAGAATTGAATAATTTATCTAAGTAATCACTTGGCTAAATAACTAGGTTAAACATATTGTGTTAAGGGGTCTAAAATTTTACATATATATATACTATTTGAAAAAGGACTTTTGACTCAAATTGCATTGTCTGAACCTGATTCTTTTTATATGTAGGAAGAACCTGGGTTTGTTTCCCCCTTCCTCCACCATTATTTCGGTAGAAAGACACATACTTATGATCAATGTATTATTTTTATATATTATTAAGTTTTTACTTGTGAAAATGGAATCACATAATAGTCGTCCTTTTAAATATATTTGTTGCTGCAGCCTGTGGGGTTCATGATTACATTTAAGATATCATGATATTCAAATTAAATAATAATAATAATAATAATAATAATAATAATAATAATAATAATAATAATAATAATAATAATAATAATAATAATCTCTCTTACGTTTTTTAGTGGAAATGTAGATAGAAAATGAAAGGGTTTTTTTTTTTTTTTTTTGTGAGGCATAAAATGGGGAGGGGGGGGGGGGGGAGAACAATAAAATGGGTGCTAGACTAACTTTTTTCCTCATAGTTGGATGTCTCGGTCGCTATAGCTAAGGAGATGAGCAGAAAAAACGCAAACAGAAGAGCTAAAAATATAAAAGCCTTTGAAATCATTATTTTTCCAGAAAAAACATTATTCAAAAATCACACTGATGAAAGATTTTGGGAAGGATGGGAACTGTCGGGTTTCCTTAGCCATTATTTGTAGTACTAGAGCAGTACTAAAAAACGAAATTTAGTTGGCTGTTCAGGATATATTGATGATGCCGAAAATGTCACCAGTAAGCTACACGCACTCCCAAATCGAAACAACACCTGCAAAACGAAAAGAGAAGATCTAACAGAGAGCACTGGTGTGATGCCGGCCAAAAACCCTCCGAAGGTCAAGTTAGAGTTTTTCACAACCCTAAAGTGCCAGAGTCGAGTTGATTATGCGTACCTTGATTTGCGAGGGTTTTGGGGTATTTATATTGGTGTAGGGTTATCATCCATGCCTTGGCCAGGAAACCCTTTCTTTTTAGGATAACACCTCGTCGATCCTGCATACCTTATAGAGTTCTTTTCCTTATAGGAGTCTTTTGATTATGGTGAAACGTGTAACGCAAGAACTCTCTTTATTCACGTTTGTGTGGAGATCAAGCAAAGCCATATTAGACTTATCGCGAGATGCAAGTTGATTCCAGTTAGGAATCCTTAAAGCCTAATCAATACCAATGGAGACCAAATGTTACAACCGTCCACTACATGTCCTTGTAACATTGACCCATCGACCATCCACATGTCAATACCGTACCGTCATGCTTCACGAAGAGAGATCCGTCTGAAGCTGCCTTTGCGAGTCGGTCGGCTTCTTGGTTCTCCTCCCTTGGGATTTGAATCATTTTGATTTGGAGGTTATTCACTCGACCCTTCACTTCCTCAAGATATCTTTTCACCCTTTCATTCTTGCAGTCATAGCTCTCATTAACCTGACTGGTCACGATTTAAGAATCGGAGTAGATGACCACACTCTTAGCTCCTGCCGCTATCGCAAGGTCCAGTCCCGCTACCAAGGCCTCGTATTCCGCCTCGTTGTTGGTAGTAGCAAAGTCCAGACGGATCATGCATTCAATCTTGTCCTCTTTCAGGGTGTGGAGTATAACTCCAACACCTCCAGCATGTTTATTGGAAGATCCGTCTGTATGAACTCTCCATATGGGCGTCTCTTCTGCCCCCTGATCTTTTGTGATAGTGAATTTAGCAATGAAGTTTGCCACTATCTGTCCTTTCACGGCTGCCCATGGTTGATATCGAATATCGAACTCACTCAGCTCAATTGCCCATAGCGCCATCCGTCCAGCAGTTTCGGGACTACTCATTGCTCTCCGTAAGGGTTTATCTGTCAGGACATTTATGGTATGCGCTTGAAAGTATGGTTTCAGTTTCCGAGCTGTGGTTACTAGAGCAAATGCGAGTTTTTCCATCTGAGGGTACCTCTCTTTTGCTCCTCTCAATGCCCGGCTTGTAAAGTATACGGGCTTTTGTACCTTTCCTTCTACTCTAATGAGAGCTGCACTGACCGCAGCTGAGGAGATGGCAAGGTATAGGAACAATTCTTCCCCCGGCATAGATGGGCTAAGCAACGGCGGAGCGGAGAGATACACCTTTAACTCTTCAAATGCCTTTTGGCACTCATCTGTCCATTGAAATGATCTCTTCAGTGTGCGGAAGAATGGGAGGCATTTGTCCGTCGCTCTTGATAAGAATCTATTCAAGGCTACAATCTTGCCGATCAAGCTTTGTACTTCCTTTACCATCCTTGGAGGAGATAGTTCCATGATCGCCTTTACCTTCTCTGTGTTGACTTCAATGCCCCTCTAGGATACCATAAATCCCAAGAATTTTCCTGTGGTTACTCCAAACGCGCATTTACTCGGATTCAGCTTCATTTTATATGACCGAAGAGTATCGAAAGTCTCCTAGAGGTCCCTCAAGTGTTCGGACTCCCGCACGCTTTTTACCAACATATCATCTATGTAGACTTGCACGTTTCTGCCAATTTGGTGCGTGAACATCTTGTTCATCAATATCTGATATGTGGCTCCTGCGTTTTTAAGCCTGAAAGGCATTACATTGTAGCAAAAAAGCCCCTGACTTGTTACGAACGAGGTTTTCTCCTGATCAACCTTGTCCAATTTAAGTTGGTTGTAGCCAAAGAAGGCATCCATGAAGCTCAAGAGTTCATGTCTTGCGGTGGAGTCTACTAGGGTGTCAATACGTGGGAGTGGGTAACTATCCTTAGGGTAGGTCCTATTCAGATCTGTGAAGTCAACACACATTCTCCACTTCCCATTTGCCTTCTTGACCATTACTACATTTGCCAACCAATCAAGGTAGTACACCTCGCGTATGAAGTCCGCTTCTTGTAGATTCTGTACTTCTTCTGCTATGGCTCGATCTCGTTCAAGGGCGAACACTTGTTTCTTCTGTCTAACAGGGGAGAAAGAGAGTGACACGTTCAAGCTGTGAACTATGACTGACGGGTCTATCCCCGGCATCTCCTCGTGACTCCATGCAAAAACATCTTGGTTTTCCTTGAGGAATAATGCGAGCGCTTGTCGGACTGTTTGGCTGGTCAAGGTGCCGATTCTTGTGGTCCTTTCAGGCCTAGAATCATCCAGGTATACTTCTTCTAACTCTTCCACCGGTTCTGCCACCGTTCGCTGTTCCTCGACGCTCATTACTTTTAGGTGATTATCCATTTCCATCATGGCGATATAGCATTCCCGTGCAGCCACCTGATTTTCGCGCAGCTTTCCAACTCTGTATTTGGTGGGGAATTTGACCATTAGATGGTAGGTCAAGGTAACAGCCTTCCATGCATTGAGAGTGGGCAAGAGCAGTCGACCACAAGGAAAGCTACATCCTTGGTTACTTGCTGTGGGTAATCCCCGACCGTCACAGACAACGTGACGACTCCTAAAGGATAGACCCTTGTCCCTCCAAAGCCAACAAGGGGTGCATTCATTGGGACCAGTCGTTCTCTACTAATCCCCATTTGCTGGAACGTGGGGTAGTAGAGGATATCCGCTAAGCTTCCGTTGTCCACCAAAACTCGAGCATGTTGTAGTCCCTTGCCTGTATGCTGACGACGAGCGTGTCGTCATGTGGGTGGTGAAGGCGTCGCGCATCTTCTTCTGAAAACCCGATGCTGGAGTTATCTCATCGCGTCACTTTCAGTGAGGAACCTATCGACTGGACTCTTTGAACCATCCACAAATAGGTCTTTTTGGCCTTTTTGGACGACCCTGCAGAATTAGTGCCCTTTACAATCATCTGTATGTCTCCTACAGGTGGTCTGGGACGTTCGTTCTCCCGTCGTTGATTTTGTTCCTGGAGTTGATCTGTTCTTTCCTTCCTCACAAACCTCTGCAACCTTCCTTGCCTAATGAGGGCTTCAATTTGCTGCTTTAAGTCATAACAGTCCGTCGTATCATGGCCATGATTGCCATGAAAACGGCAGTATCTGTCTTTCAGCCTCTTGTTCGGATCTCCCTTCAGCTTGCCAGGAAACATCAGGGTTCCTTCATCTTTGATCTGCATTAATACTTGGTTGATTGGGGCTGTGAAAGGGGTGAAGTTCGTGAATCTTCCCATGGGCAGTTTGGGTCGTCGATCTTCCTGTCGCTCTCCGGTTCTAGCCATCTTTCTTCCCTTATCCGATCGTATATCTTCCTGCCTTTCCCTTTTTCTAGGTTTTTCCTCTCGGGCTAGCAAGGCATCCTCCGCGTTCATATACTTCGTTGCCCTATAAAACACTTCGGACATAGTCTTTGGGTCATTCTTATACAGAGAAAACAGGAACTTACCCTTCCGCAACCCGTTTGTGAACGCTGCTACAAGTATCTTGTCATCCACCTCGTCTATTGAGAGGGCTTCCTTGTTAAAGCGGGCTATGTATGATCTTAGAGTCTCGTCTACTCATTGCCTAATGTTCATTAGACACGCAGTAGACTTCTTATGCCGGTGACTTCCGATAAAGTGTGATACGAACTGTGCGCCTAATTCCTTAAAAGTGCCGATGGAATTAGGCGTCAACCTACTGTACCAATCCCTCGCAGGTCCTTTCAACGTGGTGGGAAAAGCCTTACACATGATTTCATCCGGTACCCCCTGAAGATGCATTAGGGTCTTGAAAGATTCCAAGTGATCCAACGAGTCCTTGGATCCGTCGTAACTCTCCACTTGAGGCATGTGAAATTTTGGGGGAAGGGGGCATGAACTTACGAGCGCTGTGAAAGGCGAATCTGTTCTATGGACTAGGTCATCCAGGTCGCTGGAGATTCGACCTCTGAGGGCGTTCATCATGACATCCATCCATTCCCTCATCTCTTGCATCTCAGCTGCTGTGTGAGTTGGTAAGGTGTCAAAGATGGATGGCTGGTTGGTCTCCTGCCGCTCCGGTCTACTCGGAGCGTTGCTACCCTCAGGCCCTTCCGCGTTGCTACCCTCCGCACTAGCACCTTCCTGGTCTTCCTCTGGTGCGCTTAGATGTGCATTCCTTTGCCGCAGTTGCTCTTCTAAATCATGATTCTGCTTGGTTGGACTTGCCTCTCTAGAGCTGTGGCGTGCGGTTCATCGCCTTGATCGTTGGTTGTTGCCATCGATCGAGTGAGTACCATGCAACTTTTTGTCTTAGGGATAGAGCAAAGGCTAAATCAATTTCCCACAGACGGCGCCAACTGATGATGTCGAAAATGTCACCAGTAAGTTGCACGCACTCCCAAATCGAAACAACACCTGCAAAACGAAAAGAGAAGACCTAACAGAGAGCACCGGTGTGGTGCCGGCCAAAAACCCTCCGAAAGTCAAGTTAGAGTTTTTCACAACCCTAAAGTGCTAGAGTCGAGTTAATTATGTGTACCTTGATTTACGAGGGTTTTGGGGTATTTATATTGGTGTAGGGTTATCATCCATATCTTGGCCAGGAAAACCTTTCCTTTTAGGATAACACCTCTTCGATTCTGCATACCTTATAGAGTTCTTTTCCTTATAAGAGTCTTTTGATTATGGTGAAACGTGTAACGCAAGAACTCTCTTTATTCACGTTTGTGTGGAGATCAAGCAAAGCCATATTAGACTTATCGCGAGATGCAAGTTGATTCCGGTTAGGAATTCTTAAAGCCTAATCAATACCAACGGAGGCTAAATGTTACAACCGTCCACTACATGTCCTTGTAACATTGACCCGTCGACCGTCCACATGTCAATACCGTACCGTCATGCTTCACTAAGAGAGATCCGTCTCCTATTTTATCCTCTTCATATATGTTGGTTCATGGTATGCATTTTCAAATTCTCAACACTTCCTATTGTTGACAAATATTCAGATTGAACAAAGACGTGTATCAATTTAGCTCAGCAAAGGGTGAAGTAGTGACAAGTGGCAAATGAATTTGGATACTTCTGCATGTATATGCAGTTTCATAGTTCGTACGGGTGGCCATATTTGTCAACACAAAGTGATACAACATTGATTTAGCATCCACATCGTCATCCCATGAGGTGCATACGATACTTGAAAATCTATTGCTTGACACCGTAACATAAGGCTTTAAAATACCACTTAGTTTTGACGTTAGAGAAATGTTGTGTTCACAATAATTTCATAACGCTTTCACAAATCTTAAGTGACAAACGATTATTGGTTATTACTTGTGGGTAAAAAGTAATTAATTTCAATATGGGTTCAAATTAGAACCAATAACAACTTATCACTTATGATTTATTGTGAAATTGCTGTGGATATAGTACTTCTCTTGACCATAACAAAACAACTTCCTTTACTTGAACAATTAATGAAATTCATAAATTAACTAGATACACGACTTTGTTTATTTCAACGTTAATGTTTTTTTAGAAAATTAATGAGTTATTCCCCCCCCCCCCCTCTTTGCTATGTTTTGGTGCTCTTTTTATAGTGGACATGGTTTGGTACTCCAGGCTGGGAAAAACTATGTCCTCTGACAAAATCTAAAGGAGTTCCTTAGGCAGAATTTTAGCTTAGTTTGGAAATTATAACTCAAAAGAGTATTTGGCTTTAGCAACAAATGGAAGATGCCTTCTTGGAAAGTCAAAAGAATAGGGGGGATATTCAATGCATGGGTGACAACTTTGATTGATAAGGAAGACTAAGAGAAAGTTCAGGGGAAATGCATGCACATGGAGGAACTGAGTTAGGCCTTTGGTTCATGCATTCCAAGCAAATACATTAACCAAAGGCAAAAACATCAACATTCTCCTTTCACAAGAAATCACTCCCCTACCGGCCAAACCATTTCTCCCTTACTACCAATTCGAGATCCCATAGACTTGGACCATGGGTTACAAAGAGGATACCTAGTTTTGTTGGATTTTTTAATGACTTTTGCTGGGAATCTAAACGTACACCTTGGGCTCGCATGGCCAAGAAGATCTTCACTTTAAGAGGCGAATTCATGGTCCACATTTTCTCATCATCAATTGGGCTCATGACCCACAATATCATTAACATCAATATATGGATTGGGCTTAAGCAGTGATTCAAGGCTCAGCCCATTTTATCTCTCTCATGCTAATGATGATTCAAGGCTTAGCCCATATTTACACAAAACAATGAAAAATCCCATGGTTCAAATTCCATGGAAATATTATCTCATCAGAGCTCATGACATGTTATCTCATCAAATCCCAAGGTAAATCATCTCATCTTTAGCTCATAAACCAAGATCATGAGTCTCATCAGGGAAACTTTGGGAGTCATGGTATGGAAGGCCAAGAAGTAAGTTTAGTAAAACTCCAGCAGTTTCAAGTAAAAGAAACATGTTGCTTGGCATGTCTTCTCCAACTCCCTGAACTCTGATGAGTCAATGTGTAGCAGATAACATCTGTTAAGCATCTCTTATCACCTAACACTTAAAATGATAGAACTCCCCATTGCTCTTTACCTAAAACTTAGTACTTATCATATAACAAATACTCAATAGATCCAGCCATCTAAATGCTGACCAAATAACTATTCATTCAATCTCCAGCTGTTCCTATACAAATTTGGAAACCTAATCATATTATTTCACATAAACTACCTCACTTTTTTCAGCTAAAATCTAACTCAAATACATTGCTAAATCTAATTGGCTATCTTTAATCTTCAAATATAAATATTCATGATATCTTTAACACCCAGCTGCCATCTATCATAATCAGAGAAACTATTCCCCTGCCAGCTACTTGAGAATACCATTAAATGCTCTTCTTGCTCACCAAGATTAAGTCACAATACAATGAGACCTTGATTAGTTCTCTAAAACTTCATTTATTATCAATCAATCATCTTATTACTTACTAAAAATGTATTATAATAGAATCATGAACCCAAAAATATAAATACCTAAAAAAGAAAACATTTCTAGCAAAACACTAGCAGTGTGTTCAACACTTGATACCTGGCTAAAAGTGACATCAATAGTCATTTAATGCACAATCCCAGCATTCAGCTACTATACCCAAAATAGCAAGATATCCTTAAAAGAGATCTTACCATTTTCAGTTAAATCCAATAAATAAATTCTAAATATTCTCTCCAGTTGCTTGACATCATCCAGCTAACCTCATTTACTTCAGCTCCAAGCAAAAGCTGTCTTATGACAGCTGTGATAGCTTTTTCAAGCAGTTGTGACAGTTGTTTTAGAACATATGTGATAGCTGACCTAGCAGCCTTGACTATACAGAATTTCCTTATTTGGCTAAAACCAAAACCAACTAAAGAAACTATCTTTTTCTTACTAAAATCCTTTCCTTTTTTGCTGGTTTTTCCTCCAACTGAACTGATTTAGTTTTAAACTTGGCTCTATATAAAAAGGACCAAGCCACACACTATTACCCATCTTATACTCACTCCCTCACTCCCTAATTCTGAAACGTTATCATCTTGCTACCCATATTCTCTAAACACATCTTCAGCTTCACTTCTCTTACAAAATCTCTTCTCTTAGAAAGCAACATAAGCCACCAATATACCTCATATTATCTACTACAACCTCTCCAACAGCTATAATCTCATATCTTTACTACATTTAACCTTCATATCTCTCATACTTCCATGTATCTTACAAATGCATTCCTCACTAAATATCTATACATATTTCCCATATCTTTAAACTCCATAACTTGCAAAGTATCTATATACAAATTATGTATCTCACAACATACTTATACATATCTCTCATACATCTCACAAATTACACATCTCATAAAATATCCATAATATCTCTTACACATCTTACAAATTATCTCACAAATTATTCGTACATATTCCTCATATATATATATATATATATATATATATATATATATATATATATATATATATATATATATTACAAACCCATCTCTCACCTAGTACACTTACTTATTATCTATACATATTACAAATACTACAATCCACAAAACATCTATATCTTTTACCATCTGCATACTTCTCAAAAGATATCAAACATTAGTACTAAAAGCCCTTCTCATGGAAGGCATAAACTTCTAACACTAAAGCCCTTCTCCTAGAAGGCACAATGACTTCTTGCAAAAGCCCTTCTCATTGAAGGCATAGACTTTCAATACATAAAGTTATTCTCCTAAAAAGCACAAAGACCTCATACTAAAGCCCTTCTCATGGAAGGCACAAACCTATCTTACAAAAGCCTTTTTCATGGAAGGCAATACTATTCATAACTTCACAATAACTAAAATAGCATTATCACCAGGAAATTCAATTAAATACATGATAAAAGGGATAAACTTAACCAACCTCTACACAAAGCTGGACATATTCTTTGTCCCTCCAGTTGCACCATTTTTCCCCTTTAATCTTGAAGTCATAATGGAAGGACTTATCATGGCATACTGCCTCTCCACCACTGCAGTCATTCTGCTGGAATATTATCAACTCACTGATAATTTATAGCTAGAGTTACAAATCATACAAAGATAAATGACTATGTTTCCATGTCTCTAAATTTACATTATTGAATATATGTGTTAGGCTTTTAGATCCCTGTAAACTAGATTGTTTAACATAATTAATTAACCAAATGAATACTTAGATTTATTATTCAGATTTAGGTTTAAAAAAAACAATCATATCATGCAAAGCAGCGAAAAAGTAAATAACACAACGATATGATGACCTAGGAAAACCTAGCCGATAAAAAACCTGGGGAGGATTTAACTTAGCTATCCTCAAGGTAAAAAGCAAATTCACAATGAAAGAATTGAAGTTTGTACAATAGAACTTAGACCACTAACATTCTATTGCTACCTCGAGTAGAAAACTTACTACCATGACCCCATGATAGCTCCGAGTCCACGAACTACTTCTTTCCTTGATCTGCAGCAACCACAATTTCTCTTACTTATGACTTTGAGACTCCACTCAAAGGTTTAGTAACAAAAACTCTCATGTTTTTTACTCCAAGACCACCCTTGAAGGTTTAGATCATCAACACCTTTGATGACTAGAGAAGGCAGCAACTTCTACAACACCGGATCTTAAGATTCTTCAAGGAGTAACACCGGTAGAAGATATGAAAAAGCTTTTTGGGTACAAAACCCTAGATACAAAGGAGGCACACCCTTCTCTCTCTAAAAAGCCTTTTAAAAATGTGCTTAGGGTTTCCTTTATATACTAGAAGAAGTATATCTAAAACCCTAATCCTTTTTGGGTTTGAACTGTTGTTAGGCCGAACTTAAAATTCTACAGATTTGTATTTCGATCGTCGATCCTGCCTTTCGATCAATCGAACTAGGCAGTTTCTAAACTCTTTTTTCTGCAGCTTGTATATTCTTGAATCTTGACTTGTATCACCTTGAGCATTGTCTAATAATACCTATAGACTCTAGGATCTATATCTAGACAAGTTTATGTTCACGATTTGCCAATTGTTCTAAACTTTTAGAACCTAACAATCTCCCCCTTTGGCAATTCGTGACAAAACTTACATACAAAATGAAATGCTCAAATATAAGAACAACCAATACAATAAAATTCCCAATTACATCAAAAATCCCAATCTAATACTCCTAACCTAAAAGTTGCAAGAAGATGCAAAGGTCTTGATCAGAATGTACCTGTCTTTCCTGAAAACACTCCAAAAAACACATCACTGCATGTGTGGAAAGAAAGACATATAAACAATAATATGAAACATAATATAAAAAAAAAAAAAAAAGTAAACTAACTCCCCCCCTATGTTAGATACATAAAAAAGTTTTTATATTCTCCCCCTTTCAAAAACAATTTTATCTCCCCCTAAACAAAACATTTTAAAAACTTTTTCCAAATTTCATCTATTTCTCCCCCTTTTTTTCACATATTAACAAAGAAAACTCAAACAAAGAGTAGGTTGACAGTAAACATGAGAGAAAAAAGAGAACTAAGGAACCACAAAATTCAAGCTCTATAGAAAATAGAAACTCCCCATATGAAGAGCAACAACTCCTATGAAGAACAATGGTTTTAAAAACATATTTCTCCCCTATAAAAATAGGAAAAACAAACTAAGTTTTGGGAAAAATTTAGGAGGTGGGGATAAACTAAAAGAAACATAAGTTGAGGATACACTTAAAAAAATCTTCTCTCTTTCAATAAATGCAAACTTGACACTATGTGACCCATAAACAAATTCATGAGTAGAGAAAATATTTGCACATTATTATCCATTATATCTCAAAAAAAATATTTTCTTTAATTCACACATAAAAAATAGCGTATACTAAAATCTACAGAACTCAAAAATGAATCAATCAATTTTTAAATCAAGTTGAGTAGCCAATTTAGCAAAGTGTATGCATGTTATATGTGAAAAAAAAAAGAGAGATATGACTGCAAAACTGCAAAATGGATATAGAAAACAATGCAATGCATGTGAATCCTAAACATAAATGATGCATGATAAAAAATTTGGTCAAAAATCTAAAAACTGAAAATTTTTCAGTTTCGATCGGTCGAGTATCGATCGAGTATTAATCGAATCAAGCAGAGAGTTTTGTTGTAAAATCTGAACATTTTCGATCGGTCGAGACTTGAAAAACTTGAATATTTTGAAAACCTGAATTTTTTTTTTTTTGCAGAAATACTTTTCAAAACAGGATTTCATGAAATGAAATACAAGTGAATGATTTCAAATGTTTTCAAAAACCCATTGTCTTCAACTTAAGTTTTCAAAGCAAAGTTTTCATAACTCTCAACTCACAAAATGAACCAACCTGTAACCAAATTTTGCATCAAACATTACAAATAGTATTATCTTGGATGGCCACACTAGTTTACACACAATCTCATGTACAAAGCTTAGCAAAAAATTACTTGTGATGTGTGTGCAACTAGTAAGAACATGAGATACATATGGGGTGATAAGTAGATAGTAATCAATCACAATTTCTACATTAATCATCACATAAATTTGAAAGTGACTATTACTTAAAGAGTAAATCATATAACTCCCACATCTCCTAGAAAACAAGCTTGCAATCATATAAGTTTTTTTATTTTAGCCTTATAATGTACACACCATTTTTATTTTTTTTATTTTATTTTTTTTTTATTCCAAGGTTAGACCTTATTTTCTTTTTGTGCATGTGCTACACTTTCTCGAGCACAAATTCTTACAATATGCACAAAGGTGTTCATGATTGGCTAGTAAATAGTGGTGAGATGGTTATTTATATTTTTCTCTTAGAATATTTTAGTCCTTACAATCAAAGACATGTGACTTCAAAATCAAGATCATGTGATCAAAAACTATAAATAACTCACACACAACATGCACTACATAGATAAAACTAGCAAAGTGCAGAAAAATAAGCTCATCCAAGCTAAACAAGGTACATAGTCTTGAAGTGCAAATTTCATAGGCCAACCTCAACTACACATTTATGATGTGTAATACAAAACAAAAACAAAATCTTTTTGGATTTTCAAAAAATATTTTATGACCAAAAATAAAAGGCACACATTATGCTTAATGAATAAAATACCAAAACAATGCATGACAGTGCTAAACTAAGCTATAGAGGGTACACAAAAAAGAAATATCAATTTCTTAATTAACCCAAAAGTACATGTATAAACTAGTACATACTCATACAAAATCATATTTATCTCAAAATAATCATGTACTTAGTTGAGCAATACATACTATTCAAGTTTCTCCACAATCTCAAGCAGGTTCTAAATCAAGAGAAAGATATCATAATTCATGTAATCCTCAAGAAAAATAAAACTAGACACAAAATAAAATATTTGTCTTTTTGAAAATTTTCAATGTTTTTGGATTTTTTTTTAATAAAAAAACAACCTAAAAAAACAAAACAAACAAAAACAAAGACAAAACATGTTCACAAATAATTGAAAGAATTAAATCAGGGACAAGTAAACAACACTCACCTTAGCAAGTCTTTTCTCACCCATATAGCACAAGTTTTCGGCTTTTGTAGGTGAAAATCCATGAGAAGCAGAGTGTATTTGAGAGATTACACCAATCTTCTGAGAAAGACTGAAATCCTGCAAATTCCTTTCACAGGCCTCAAAAAGATCAACTAAAACAATAGTGTCATTTTTATTCAAATCATCACAATCAAAAACAGTAAGACACTTAAAATTATCCATGATAACAGGGATCAAGGATCAACTCTAGGTCAAGAGACCTAAAAACAAGAGCTAACCCGCTCTAATACCACTTGTTAGGTTTTTAGATCGCTATAAACTAGATTGTTTAACCTAGTTAATTAACCAAGTGAATACTTAAGTTTATTATTCAGATGTAGGTTAAAACAAAACAATCATATCATGCAAAGCAGCGGAAAAGTAAATAACACAACGATATGAGGACCCAGGAAAACCTAACCAATAAAAAACCTAGGAAGGACTTAACCTAACTATCCTCAAGGTAAAAAGCAAATTCACTATAAAAGAATTGAAGTTTGTACAATAGAACTTAGACCACTAACATTCTATTACTACCCCGAGTAGAAAACTTACTATTATAACCCCATGATAGTTCCAAGTCCACGGACCACTTCTTTCCTTGATATGCAGAAACCACAAGTTCTCCTACTTGTGACTTTGAGACTCCACTCAAAGGTTTAGCAACACAAACTCTCCTGTTTGTGACTCCAAGACCACCCTTAAAGGTTTAGATCATCAGCACTTTTGATGACTAGATAAGGCAGTAACTTCTGCAACACCAGATCTTAAGATTCTTCAAGGAATAACACCGGTAGAAGATATGAGAGAGCTTTTTGGGTACAAAACCCTAGATACAAAGGAGGCACACTCTTCTCTCTCTAATAAGCCTTTTAAAAATGTGCTTAGGGTTTCCTTTATATACTAGAAGAAGTAGATCGAAAACCCTAATCCTTTTTGGGCTTGAACTGTTGTTGGGCCGAACTTAAACTTCTACAGACCCGTATTTCGATTGGTCGAGCCTGTCTTTCGATCGATCAAGCCAGGCAGTTTTTGAACTCTTCTTTTTGCAGCTTATATATTCTTGAATCTTGACTTGTATCACCTTGAGCATTGTCTAATAATACCTATAGACTCTAGGATCTATATCTAGACAAGTTTGTGTTCACGATTTGCCAATTGTTCTAAACTTTTGTTACTAACAACATGATTACTTCACCTTTAAATAAAAACTACTTTAATATATTACACTATTTAATAAACATGATCTCACTAGTGTTTCACTAATAAACACATATATTAATAAATTAATCTGTCACTGCTGGACATATATTATATGAACATAAACCTCTGCTAGACATGCATTATTTGAACATAAACCTTTGTTGGTCATATCTTATTATGTTAAACAAGACCCATCCTATTGATGAACATATGACATTTAATTAATTACTCCCTAATATTTGACATCACCCAATATACATTATTAAAAAATTTAACTCGTAACTTGGACAATGCTATTACACTAAATACTTATTACTTTATTTCAACTATTATTATACACATAAATCAAAGCTATTATATCAAACACAAATTATTTATTTATTTCAATCATTATCATAATTCTTAGACTTTGGGCTTTACCCATTTTGTAGGCCTAAAAATACATTGGAAGTCATTGGACTTCGTAGTCCAATGTTGAGTTTCAAACTCAACTCCCCAGACAAATCCAAGCCTAGCAAGGTCACCCTTCAAATGGACAACACATGGCCACGCATCAAATATCAGCCCCCAACAACTATCTCTCACTCATTATTCACAGATCAAAGCTATTTTTTTTTATGAGTACTAAGATTGGCTATTTGAATTTGTGAATGAGATATGACTATTTTTGCTGAATAGAAAGAGATATGAATACAAGTTACAAACCAAGTTTACGTGCTTGTAGTGAGTGAGAGTGGGATGCATGTGTGGCCATTAATCAGTGTGTGGGATGGGGTGGCAGGTGTGTGTGGCTATTAACTTTTAACTTAAAATATTTAAATCTCTTTAAAAAAAAAACTTAAAAGTTTTTTATGGTTGTTTGTTAATAAATTAGTATTAATTTTAGAGATGTGTTACGTTTACAATATTTCCATAATATTTCACAAGGAATCATAGGTAGTAATTTGTTATTAGTTTTAATATGAACTCACAACTAAAATTACTCTTTTGTCCACTAATAACAGTTAATAACAATCTGCCACTTAGGATTTTTTGTAAAAGTGTTGTGAAAATGTTATGTACATAGCATTTCTTTTACTTTCATGTGGGACATTATGGAATTGAACAAATGTGTTAATAAATTTGTGCTAATGTGTAGTGTGTAGCTATAAGGATTTACAAATTTTATTACATAAATTTTATAAATTGATGTATCATTAATTAACAAAAATTAGGATTGACCATTGTAAATCAATTGTTTAAATATTTTTTAACTTTAATTTTATAAATTGAAAAGGAGATTGTTGCAAATTTTAATACAAAATCAACCATAGATGATTTTTGTTATTTAAAAGAATGTTGGATTCTATTTTTAGATGAATAAGTTATAATGTATTAAGAAACGTTTGTCCTGTTTCTTCCCTCTTTTGATGATATTTTCTTAACATATATGATAATTTGGATTTTAAAGAATTTTTTATTTATTTAGTCTTCCCCCCCCCCCCCCCCCCTGCAACCCCCAAAGTTTAGATCCTAGTTCCATTCCTTAGCTAACTCGGCTTTATTTCTTAGTTAGAAAATTTGTTAGAGAAAAGAAGTACTTTTTTTTTTTTGAGAAGGGAGGAAAGAAGTACTTGGTTTTAGTTAAAAAAGAAAAGAGGATTTCTTGGAATGTCAAAGGGTATTTACTAACTAGGATCATTTGATGTAATAGATAACAACTCATACTTTTTTTTTTTTTTTAACAACTCATACTGATGGGAACATTAAGAGGAAATAAAATGAACGTCATGCACGCATAGCAGAGCTTGAGCCAATCACTTTGTTCACGGCTCCAATCTAAACACATTGACCGAGAGGATGGCTACCAAGTCTGTCAACAATACAAAATCACTCCCCTACTTGTAATGTAAGACCACTTTTCCTATTATTGCATCCTTAAGAATTGTCAATGGGCTTGGTCAATAGGTTAATTAGAAAGATTGAATGTTAACGTAGTGGGCATGTGCTCATATTTGCGGATGGACATGTTGGTAGACTATGGATATTGGACTTCAAGTCTAGAGAGAGAGACATAATTTGTAAATAAATAAACAAAACTAGCCTCATCACACGCACTTTGCGTGTGCAATGAGCTTTTTATTTTTTATTTTTTGGGTTTACACGTTTTACTCATGGCAGTTTTATTTTATTTTTTATTTTAAGAAGAAGTTGTATTAGTACTTCACTACTAATGTGAGAGAGAAATGTAAAGATGAGAAAAAAACAGTTTAGTGATTAAAAAAAATGTTACATTTGTGAAAAAAAAAAAAAGAAGCAATTTTGTTTTTTTTTTTTTTTTCTTTCAGAAAAAAGAAGTTGTATTAGTACTTGATAACTAGCGTGAGAGAGAAATGTAGAGGTGAGAGAAAAAACTATTTTCTTTTTTAATTTAGCTAAAAATTTGGAGTTTTGAAATTACTAATTTTACATGTCTAACCCTATAGTTTAAGCCTTAGAAACGAATGAATTTGAGGGTATTTTGGGAATCTGAATTGAAGGTCCCAAACAGAGGAATCCCCTTATATACTATATAGTAGTCTATATATAAATATTAGTAAGTAAATCTGAGAGAAAATTCAATTAGATTCACAATTGAAGTCCAATTTTGCGTCATGTATCCTTAATTTTGGAATCAAATGTGGGACCACATCATAAATATCCATCCAAGTGAGTTATTGCGTATAAAAACCAATGAGTCTGGAATTAATGAACATAAAAAAATTTAAAAAAAAATTGACAACTTACATTTTCTACCTAAATATTCTTACAAGACTTTTTAAAGAGTTAAAAATATAAGAATGACTATCAATAATATTTAAATTATATATGTAAAAATTATATTATGCATATTAATGTATATCTTTTAAGTAACCCCATGCATATGCATGGGGTTACAAGTTAGTCTCTCTCTCTCTCTCTCTCTCTCTCTCTCTCTCTCTATATATATATATATATATATATATATATATATATATATTAATTGGTAAAACTCAAAGAAAGTTTAATTAGAATTTGAAATTAAAATCCAATTTTACACTATATGTCTAAATTTATGTAGAGAACACACCATAATTATCCACTTAAGTTTGTGCCATGTTTCCACTTAAATTTTTTAACTTTTGTGCCAAGTGAGTTAATGAACGCAAAATATTAAGAATCTAATATTAATGAACTATAAAATAATAAAAAAACTAATCACATATACTCAATAAAAATCATCACACAACAAAGATCACCACACATTCTATCTTATTAAAAATTAGAAAAAAAAAATCATAAGTAGTATTAAATTTGGATAAGAATTTTAATATGTAACTAATTGCGTTTACTTTAAAAAAAATTTGATTAATTATTTATATTTTTATGATAAAAATTGTATTTAATTTTAAATGTATGCATGTGTTACATACTATTTTTTTAATAATTTGATTAATTATTTATATTTTTATAATAAAAATTATGTTTGATTTTAAATATATTTGTGCGTTTACATGGGTTACATGCTAATATAGATAATTAAGGACTCAACGTGTGTCCTATTTAATTTATTGATAAAGTAGTATATTATAATTTACTTATTTATCTGTAGACAATTTATTTTAAAAGAAAAAAATCTATGATAAAACTGTAGATAATTTTTCTAACTGACTAAAAAAAAAGACCTAGATAGATAATTTAATCTGTTTTTTTTTTTTTTTTTTGATGAGATAATTTAATCTGTTGGAACTTGTAACTCACATGCAATGCAAGTTTGCGCTCTTTTTCAAAAAAATAAACAACTTGTCGTTTTCTTGTGATTGTCGATGATTTAAGTGCCTAGATTTTTGCGTTGTCCCCGCAAGTATAAATGAGATGGGAATGGGATGCCATAACCTACCATACGATTGTGATCTGCGTCAACATATAGTAAACTAATGCATGATTTTCATAAATTAATAAATGAAACTAACACTATTTTGGCACGTAATCTTTTCCAATATTAAAATCTTCTGGGTCATTGGATCGACTGGCATGGATGGCGACTGTTTTGTGAAAGTGAGATCCACATTAAATCCCACCTCTAATGGATGGCTACAGTCTAGCACCGGACACAGCTAATGATCAAAGAGGATGATTGATGTTATCTCTGTTTATCCATAAAGTTGGATTTGGAACAGTTGAATATGCATGACTTGGGGGATTCAAGGAGGCCTGAGATTCAACACACCTTAAATATATGAAAATTTACGGACTTATATAGAATGGAGAATACTAGAGTTAGGGTGAGTTTGGTTGGATTTTTTGAAAAAGTGCATAATGAAAAAGTGATTTTTTAAAAAACTGAATGTTTGGTAAAAGCTGTTAAAAAGTGTTTTTTGAAAAAGCTGAGTGTTTGGCTAAAACTATAAAAGTTACAATTTGAGAGATAAATGACCAAAAAGGACAATGTATATATAAGGTAGTTTATTTCATACTTAAATCAACTACTTCATATACTTACTAAATAATAATAATAATAATAAATTTATATTATTGGTATTATTTTAATAATGTTTGGGCAATTATTCTTTTTTAGTGTCATAATTATTTGTTATTACCATTAATGACTTCTTATTAATATTAATTAAATCTAAATAATTTTCATCATCATGAAGCACAAAATGAAAATGTAAAAAGATGATAAAATATACACCAATAATCCAAGTTTAAATTGTGCTATATAAAAATGTAAAAAGATATAAAATACATATCAATAACCCAAATATAAATTGTACTACATGATATTATAAAATAAAAAAAATACAACTACTAATTATTACCCCCCAAATGGAATTTGCAATGGAATCACGAAGAACCACCATCGCAGGATCTGTTAAAGATCCTGAGTTCTGCTCATAACTGCTACCTGCTTCACTATTACGTTCTCTTCTAGAAATTGAATCTTGATTTGCATTTATGAACTCCCTATCATCCCTATCATTTAGGTAAGTAGATCAAATACACCCTGTTTGTTCAGATCTGAAAAAAAAAATTCCCACACTCGATAAAAAAAAAAATAAAAAAAAAATTTCAGATCACTGTTGGTACCTGGTGGTTTTCGGTAGCAGATCAGTCTTGCTTGGTGCTTTTTTGATCAAATGCGTACCTTCAAAAAGACTTTCTCAGATCAAAAAGTCTCATAAATAAATTTTAAAAAAAATTACAGATCAGAGAAAACGAAGAAAGCAGAAGAAGAAGAAGAAGAAGAGGAAGAAGAAAGCAGAAGAGGAAGAAGAAGAAGAAGTCACGGATGACTTACCACAGAGAGATCGATAGCAGCACGGAGAGGGCAGAGCAGAGAATAGATGAGAGGAATGAGGGTCAGGGATTTCAGCGGAGCAGAGAGATGAGATAAGAGGGTCATTCGGTAATTTTAGGACTCAGCCCAACAAATAGCTGAAAACGTTGATGGACATTTTGCTTATGGACCTCCAGACCTCCATAAACAGATTCAGCGTTTTTGCCTTGGCCCAAAACGCAACTTTTACCCAAAAGTTGCGTTTTTGCTTCACCAAACGCCCAAAGAAACCCAACTTTATGTAAAAGCTACCTTTTAGCCCCTAAAAGCCCAACCAAACGGGCACTTATTATCAATTCTTTCTCCAAAAAATACAAAAGAGTTGTTATCAATTTTAATATTAAAGGTTTCTAAATAAAATGATAATGAATGCAATTTTTAATTATCACATAAACTGCTGAATTGATTTTATGCTGTGTTTAAAAGTTGATATAATAGTTTTTAAGAGATTTATGTAGTAAAATATGTAGTGCCTACAATATTGCCTATATAACATAGGACAAAATTTGGCTGCAAACTTGGTTACAAACTACAATTTCACTAAATATCTTTTTATTGGATGTGAATTTTGATAAATCTAACATTGGATTGCATTTAATTCTTATGTCCTCCATTCTTGCAAAATTTCTAGAAGATTAAAGATAAATAGTTATGTCATCAATCAATTGTTTAAATTATAAGTTTTTGTAGTCTAAAATTATGGATAACAAATAAGTTTATGAATCATATAGTAAATAAATCCTATTGGCACAAAATTTGACCTATGTGTTAAGAGCATAAAGAACATACAATCCAATAATTAGATTTTCAAAATATGTAGTCATGTTAATTATTTTAATGGAAGTTGTAGCCTTAGGCTACAACTAAGTTTGTAGAGTTTGTCCTATAACATAATCAAAAGGTTTTTATCTTTTTAAAAACAAAAAAAGTAAAAAATAATACATAAATAGGAAAAAGGAGGATGCAACACTAAAAAATTAGATATCATACGTTTGAGATAAGAAAGGTAGGCATTTACAAGTGTAGCTCCTATTGAGAATATATATGAAGATCTATGAGGTGCAAAAAACAAAAAGAAAATAACATACACTCAAAAGACAATATAATCACATGACACAAGAAATGATGTGGTTTGGCAATTTGTCTATGTCCATAGAGTTGCAGTGGTTTCATTATTTTTAAGGGAAATACAATATGCGGCAGTACAATTTTTCCATCTAAAACAACACCCCAACCCTAATCTAAAACAACAGTATTTATATCACATACAGTGGATGAGCACTCCAGCTTGGGCCTACCAGCCCAAGCTTCCGCTCCATAGATTAAGCTTCATAAAATTTCCTATTAAAAAACTAAAATAATTTTATATCGAGTCGGGTCATAATCTAGGTCAAACACAAATTAGGCTCCACATAGTCCAACAACTCATGCACCTCTAATCCCTATCATTTATCTACTTTGTTAAACACCTTGTTAAATTTTGCTTTGTATGAATTTAGTTGGGGTTCATCAAGACCACCAACTGTGAATCCCTTCACCGCACTTTGTTTATCTTTGCTTCAAACTTCAAAATTTGTTCCTTTTCAATCAAATAATCCTCCCAAAGAAACAAAAGTTAAAGTGATTAGAAACTCATATTCAATGATATACAAATTACTAGGTGTGGGGTGGGGGGAGGAAAGAGATGAATGAAACAAAGTTAAAGTGATTAGAAACTCATATTCAATGATAAACCAATTACTAGGTGTGTATGTGGGGGGGGGGAGGAAAGAGATGATTGACCCGAAACCAAAGACCGAATTGTCTAAGAACTAATATATGCACATAATCATCTTGGGTGACCTAGCTACCGACCTTTGGATCTCTTTCCTTCAGATCATTCAACAAGAGCAATTATCAATCTTAATTAGTAAGACATGGCCACCAACCTTCGGATCCCTTCCTCCTTGTTGGTCATCCATTGCTACAAGCACCCTTAAAAGCATTGCGCACTAGCTTCCTTCACATTAACATTGATTAAACCCAAAAGTCATTGAATTTCTTCTCGAGCGGATGACTAGCTATCAGAGATCTACTGCCCATTTTCAAGGTAATTTCCCACCAAATACAACACCTCATGCTCTCTATAAAATTATAAATTAATACCCCTCCCTTCTGTGAAATTAGGTACGCAATCTCACAAGTTGAGACTTTATCAATTTCATTTCTCTTCTTCTCCCACATGTTTGCTCTTAACCGTCAAAGCATTCCTTACCAACCTCTGCTGGTTTGGGACGAAGTAGGGTTTCTCTTTCTTAGCAAGGAACCCATCCAGTTGCAATGATTTACCATTGCTCAATCTTATCATTGACCTTGTGATGGTTCCACATTGTTTAAAATTTTAGCCACTTAAAAATTTCATTTCCTTCGAGGAATTTGGATGATAAAATTTAATAAGGGTTTTTCTCAAAATTCAAAAAACATGATACTCCTATTGACATTTGAGATTTTAGCAAATGGTTTGAATTAAGTGGACAGTTAATTAATGATCAACAACGAACTAGATGGTGTAGTTCACATACTTGACTTTGTGTCAAAAGACTCAAAACTAATTCAAAATAGCAACTTCTCTCTCTCTAAGGCCTTAAGAGGCTTGACAATTAGTTCTGCGGGGTTGACTAGAAAGTGGATTTGAAGTTTACATCAATTGAGTTGGTAAGCTTGTACTGGCTCTCATTTGAACGTACTCATCATTAACATCATTTTTTCACCTACCACTAATAATCTTCCATATCAACATGTGTCAAATTTGTTCTAAATTTTGTGCATCTAGACTTCCTCGAAGTCTCATCATTAATGTTTTAACCAATGTTTTGTGAATTTTCAATTTCCAGAAATCCCCATGCGTACGAAGTACTATTTACATTTTACAAGCTTTCTTGTGTCTTCTTTTTTCTTTTTTTTTGATACAGTGTCTTCTAATATTAATACATCCTATTAATTGGGTGCCATTGATATATTTATTTTCATGGGGTGCCAATAATTTTTTTTTTTTTTTTTTGGTAGAAAAGGCGAAGTTTTATTTATTTATATACTATACATACCACAAAAGTCTCAGTGCAACGGGCATTCCCTAGTGGTGCCCAATTTTCTTAGATCCCATAGTACTCCTATTTTGATACTGCTATAACAAGGCCGGTCCAATGTATCACTGATTGATCAGGAAGTCGGTGAACTTTAGGCCTAGCCATTTTGATTAAATAAACAACTTGCTCTTTATCGCCTGCCATCCTTTATTACTATATACTATAAAAATTAAAAATTAAGAAGAAGAAAGACGAGTATTTGATTATGTGGGTATTTTAAACAAAAGATAAGATTGAATAAGTTGAAGAGAAGTATTCCTCAACAGCCAACCACAATGTGGGGTCATATCTTTACTTACATACTTCCTAATTAATTGTTTCGCTCTTTCCATCCCTATATATAGAGAGAAAAGAAAGACATTGGTTTTATATCATCCTTCTCCAATAATAGTTTCTTTGATAATAGTGTTTGCTAAGAAAAATGGGTTCCAAGGCTTTCCTTTGGCTAGCTCTTATGTTGGCCATTGTTCTTCTCATCTCTTCGGACGTGCAGGCAGCTAGGGAGTTGGCTGAGACTTCCTCTAATCTGAAAAACGGTACGTTGGGTTCTAGATTTTGTCCCCTTGGTTACATTTTTTCATGTTAGAAATTTACATTTAGTTTCTATTTTATTTGTGTAGCAATAATTAATGAAGGTATGGTGTATGAATCTTTTTCTGTCTTACAATGACCAGTGCCCATGTTACTGAAATAAATGAGTTTTCTGAAAAATAGAACAAGCACATTTCTTTTGTAGCACTGTAAAACATGTTAAAGAATTATTGAACATTGTTTGCACGTTGGCCTCAGCATATAAAGAGTAGCATTTTGATGGGTTAATTTGCGGCAATAGAGGCATATAATCTGTGTGTGTTTCTTGTTTAGGATAATGATTCTCTCCCACAATATATTTCACATCCACCTTTTCATATTTTAAATGTGAATATTACTTTTTCACATTTTAAAATGTGTACACAATACATGCTATTGTAGTATTGTGTGATAAAAAAAAGTGTATAAAATGAATGTAAGAGAATATTTATGGTCTTTTTTATGAGCACATGCCACATAGTGTGTTAAGTACATATATAGTGGCCTTGATTATCACAATAGCATAATTACGTCATCTAACATGTTTCATCATACATGCAGCGGAGGTCTCCACAAAGACCAATGAGGTAGATGATGCCAAGTACGGTGGACATGAAGGATATGGTGGAAACCACGGAGGAGGATATGGAGGAAACCCTGGTCAAGGCGGATATGGTGGAAACCACGGTGGCGGATATGGAGGAAACCCTGGCCATGGAGGTGGTGGACATGGCGGAGGGCGCTGCAACTATGGCTGTTGTCGTGAGGGTTACTATGGAAATGGCTGCAGCAGGTGCTGCTCTTATGCTGGTGAAGCTGTTGATGTTGAAACCGAAGCCAAGCCTTAAAACTAACGCAATAATTATCTAAGTTATGGTGCTTTGATACTTTTTAATGTTATGAATAAAGCTTCAAGAGGTGTAGAAATAAAACCATGACTGAACGTCGACTATGACCTTCTTGCTCTTGCTCTTGCTCTATATATATAGTTACACCTGTTCTATAAATGATATCGTTCCACGATGTTGTGTGACACATAATAATATTGGATACCATCAGCTCTGATCTCAACCAGTCTTGTTTTTCATATATCCCTTCAATTTCTAGCCAGTATATATAATCTATTACTTTGATTTACAACATAATCATATATCGACCATTTCTGCATTCAATCTATCGTTACATCCACTTATAGTATATTGATAAAGTTGTGAATAAGATATAACATTGGCCTACTCTTATTGTTGAAGTAATTAATTCATATATGAGTGGCTAAGTGATTAAGAGACTAAATCGTACACTCGTGTTCACAAGATTGATTAATTGATATAATATTAATAAGCTCACATTTACAAACTTAAAAACTTTAACTTAAGGAAACCCGTAGAATGAGATTTGTTTTCTTCCTTCCCTTGAAAATGCCCAAAATGGTTGCATGATATTAAAGATATTACCCATTTTTGTATCACCAATCACACAAAAAAAAATAACATTCATTTATTAATTAAGTAATTGAAATTCACCAATTAAATTCATTACCACATTAATTTGTGTACTTTATGTTGTAGAATTTGAAATATATTTAGTATTTTCCAAGATTATAGGATAATAAATGGTTAAAATAAAGGCTTGTGTACTATTTTCCTTACCTCCAAAAAGGTTTCCAATATATTATACCAACAAAAATCCAACCCAATTGAAAACCGTAAACTTTTTGAGGGAAAAAATTAAGCAAAACTCTCGTTCATAACGTGTATTTTGTAAACCAACTACACAATCATAAATAATAATAGCGAAAATGCATTTTTAATTTTTACATTTTGGGCTTATTTTCGTTTTGAACCCTACCTTAATTTCGCACTTACCTCAATTCCTAAAATCAAAAAATTACATCTATTTTGGTTCTTGTTGTCAACCTACGAATAGAAAATTCTTACGTAACAAATAGAATACAACAGTCAGTATCGTGACTAATAAAATAATAATAATAAATTTTATTTGACATTTTAAAAATGCACATAAGTATATAAATTAATAAAAAAAAATTTAATTTAAACTGAAAAAAAATCAAAAAAAAAATCTTTTTCAATTTTAAATAAATCTTTATCTCTCTCTCTCTCTCTCTCTCTTGGTTCGTGTGTTTGGTATGATTCTTTTTCTTCTTTCTTTTCGGATCTTTGATTCTCTCTCTTGGTTTGTGTGTTTTGTTTGTATCCTTGTTTTTCTTCATTCTTTCAAGATCCGTGTCTTGTTCTCTCTCTCTTGGTGCGTGTTTGTGTTTGTGTTTGTGTTTGAATGTTTCTTTTTCTTCTTTCTTTTCAGATCCATGACTCACTCTTTCTTTCTCTCGGTGCGTGTTTCTGGACATGGGTCTGTGGGAAAGATGGGTTTTGGGGCATGAGTCTTAGGGAAGAAATAGGGGATAGGCTACAATAGTTGATGCTCTGGCGTAGACCCACTTTTGGTGCAATTTTTCAGGATATTGCCTGAAAAAACGGACTGCATTTTGTGAGCAATGCCAGTTTTATCTGCAATTACTTTTGAACAGAATGGCCCATGATTGATGAGTTTCCCTCTTTCTTTCAAGTTAAGCTAGTGGAGAGAAGATGCGGATATAAAAAATGGTGCTCATCTGCTTTCGATGTTTGGCAACTGATATTGCGTTATGATTTCAATGTTTACAGTCTTTCTTTGAAGCATGGTTTATGGTAATTAGCTATCCAAAAAAAGAAAAAAAAGGCTTATGGTAATTAATTAATAGTGTGGTGTGGGTGTGGCAGTGTGGCTAGAAGAACAAGTTGAACTAGCATCGTTCCGCCCAGTTGGGAGATTTCTGCAATGCTAGAGGGCCTTATAATGTCTTTTTTTTTTTTTTTTTTAGGGGTTGGCCTTATAATGTCTGGATTTGGGAAGAACATGAACAACATATTCTTATGTTCTTTCAAATAAATAATGAAAATCAACAAAAATTAATTAATTTTTTAAGAGAAATAAATTTAATGTTTTTTTTTAATCTGCCTATTATTATTATTTTATTAATTATATCAGTATTTATTATGCAAATAGTGCACTCTGTTTTTCACATTAGATTTCCTGTTAATAGATTAACATCAAAGACCAAAATGGATGTGATTTTCCGTTTTCAGGGACCAAGGTAGGCATGAAATCAAAGTAAAGATCAAAATGTAAATAATCTCAAAATGTAAAAACCAAAAATGCACTTTTGCCAAAAATAATCCACAAACATTATAAAATAAATTTACAAAACTCAACTGTACTGTTTAGAGTTAATCTTATCTCATGTTTCTTTCTATGTCCTTTGGATCAATGTTACGGCTTATAAGAAATAGTATACACTTTAAATAGGTAATAAATTTAGCTACAAATAGGAAATAAATTTGAGTGGCATTAATATACACTTTGTTGTTCTCTGAAATAAACTTTATTTTATTTTGTTGTAATGACTTTGAGGTTTCATCTTTTATCTATTTTAAAGTGTAAATGTTCTAATTTTTACTCCTAATTGATCTTTGTTCTCTCTGTTTGTTAGATATCAGTCTAAACAAAAACAAAAAAATCGAGACATTTGATGGAAAAGTATGGTTCATAGCTATTAGTAACATCACACAAGGATCCTACTACAAGTTTTAGCCTCTTCTAGAGTTCTCTGTTCAGCATTGTAGGTTTATTATGCTTTTTCTACCTAGATTTGCTAGGTAAATAATAGTTTTAATATAAAATAGTTTTTCAAGTTAGGAGAATTGATGTTTGACAAGAAATGTGTATATCTCGATGAATTTCAGACTTGCTGGATGAGTAGATTAGGTTAATTACAAGGGTATCGAGTTTCCGTGACATTTGAAATTTTGAATCAGAATTGCCAAATTTCAAGTATCCTAATTTCTGGTTTTTATCATTAAAACTTTGTCCAAAAAATTGAAAGACGGGGGTGTTGGGTACATGATTTCAAACAATAATTTTCAGTTTTTAAACAACACTACACGTATTTCTACACACTTTTTCACCCACACGTATTTCTAAAAAATCATTTAAGCTTGAAAACTATTGTTTAAACACACATACCAAACTGACCCAATTGTTAAATTCATCTCTGTAAGTTGTCCAAAGACGTGTAGTTTTGGCTCATGCACGATTATACAGTAAGTTACTAACACTAGGTTTGTTTTGACTCTTTTTTTTTAAATTACTTTCTTCAAGAAAACATTTTACAGAAAATCAATCAATTTTATTTTCTAAGTTTGGTAGTGATCTTGAAAATGAGCTAGAAATTTTTTTTTTTTCATATATGGTATTTTGATGCTAAAAATCACCAATTGGGTTACTTGTCCAAATCTGGAGTTTTAAAAGGTCTTCTAAGATCTACAAAAAAAGAAAGCTAATAAAATAAACCACTAAGATGTGCTCCGATGGGGGAGACTCCAATGCTTAAATTAGTATCAATCTCTGCATTTTGTATGTAAATAATATTTTGTAGTTTTTTTTTCTCATACCTTAGCAAATGAGGCAGATTATCCCTTTTATAGGTAGTCAAGGTAGCCGTTGTGCTCATAAATGCCATCTCACATAATTGGAGGTAGTTATTACCTTAGGTGTAACTAGCACCATCTTGGTAAGAGTTTAAAACTTTTGAGTAACGGTTGTCATTTAATGTGTTGAATGTGCATAAACGGTTACATCATTTTCTTTGATGACTAATTGGTGACACAAGATCATCCATTAAGGTGGATGACCTTGCCAATTTTTCTATCCTTATCATGTTACACGTAGAAAGTCAATAATATTTCTTGTAATTTAAAAAAATTATACGGAGGAATACTCTCATTCATAACATGTATATTTTGTAAACCAGCTGTGGGGACACAATTTTCAGACCAAACCCAAAATGTAAGGGATCTTGGCCCAGTGAACCCAGTACAATAAATTTGTAGAGAGTGGGTTAAAGAGCTAGTCCTTAGTGTTTGGATAACAGTTAATATGGTTTTGGATGATGAGCCAACAAGAATTGAACCCGGTTTGTGCGAGAAAGTTGGTTCTCGGCACAGTCTGAGGAGCTCTGTTCTAGCGTATATTGGATGACCATGGTTACAAGAGTTGTTGAGATTGCTATAGTGTTTTCTCTTCTCCTTTTTTCATGTCCCCTTCTCTGGGATCTCTACCCTTATTTATATTACCTCTGTCCCTTCATCCTTACCCTACACGTGGACTACATGTGGACAGTTGATGGTTGTCCCATCAGCCCCCTCTAAAAGTCTTCTAGGGTGGCTGTAAGGCTATCATAATACTGTTCAGAGGTCACTTCCTCATTAATGCGGTGGTAGCAGTTTTCCCTTAGATATTTTTGAGTCCTTATCCCTCTTGTACGTTCATAATACTCGTTGCTATCATTAGAACTTCTTGGAAGGTCATCCTTGATCATTAGGATTTATACTAGATTTGTGTTTGGCTTTATCCGAGGAGATAGTACTCCTCGGACTCGGACCACCCATGCTTCTCGGCCAAAACCACATGCTCTCGGCCAAATCCCAAAATCCATGACCCCACACCAGCTATATAATCAACATAAAATGGTCTGCAACCATTATAATTTAATATAGGAATATAGACTTTTTTATAAGTAAATAGGAAGATAAATACTATGATAAATTGCATTCTAAATTTTAGAGTCTTGGATATATTTTATTTAAACTTCAAACTTTCATAATGTTTCATTTAAACCTCAAAGTTTTTAAAACGTTTCATGTAAACATCACATGATTAGTTGGTAATAATGAAATTTATTTCACACTTCAAAGTTTAAATAAAAGTTACCCAAAACTCTAAGGTAGGTTGAAATGAAACTCTATGAAATTGTCAGCTTTAAATGAAAGTATGGATCATGTTCCGAAGCTTTTGAGGTTCAAAAGAAATATTTTGAAAGTTTAAGAAACATACCCAAAATTTTAGTGCCTATTTATTTTCAATTTTTTGTGGGACTCACAACTAAAAAACTTGTTTAGCTCTATATTTGCATTCAATTTTCATTTTTAGTATCCAAAAAAATAGGATTGAATACAAAAACTAAATGCAACTCTTTGGTATTTTCATTTTCTTAAAAATAGTCAATAAATCTGTGGGTCCCTTTATCACTGACTTGTCACATCAAAGAACTCTCTCTCTCTCTCTCTCTCTCTCTCTCTCTCTCTCTCTCTCTCTCTCTCTCTCTGTTGGTGGTTGTCATAAAAAAAAAGAAACAAAAAATGAGTACAAGATTTGAGTATAGAAAATGAGTATAGAAAGTGAAAATAGAAAATTAATACAATCTCATCATAAACCAAATAGTGGAAAAATGAAAAAATTTTGCTTTCATTTTCAATTTTTAGTGGGTCTCACCCCTAAAAAACTGGTTTGGTTTTAGCATTTGTATTCACTTTTCATTTTCAATATCCTAAAAGTTTGATTTGAATACAAAAAATGAATACAACTTTCCTGCATTTTCGTTTTCTATGAATACGAATACAATGGCATATTTGTAAATATTGTGAAAACAAAAAATTACTCTTTTTTGAATGATGCGATGTGTGCGAGTGACAAAATTTACTCTTTTTTTTTTTTATAGAAAACAATGACCAAACCCAATTATGATGTATTTTATACCTAAATTATATATTAAAGACAACTTACCAAACATTACCAAATGTGAAAATAAGTACATTTTCTATATTCAAATTCAAGATTTGAATATAGAATAAAGAAAATGAAAGTGGATACACCACTTTTTGAAACCAAAGCATCCCTACAACTGGAGACAATCTTTTGACATTTTCAAATAGAAACCAGCACTATTCATAATTAGGAGAGCATTATGGATCTGTTTAAGATCCGTTTATTTTGTTGAAACTGAAAATTTTTTATTAAAAGTACTGTAGATAAATGTAAAAGTTAACTGAAATAGTACAGTAGGACTCATGAATAGTATCAAAAAGTGCACTAAGGTCCATAAATAACAGTAAAAAAACTAAATAGTAAAATAAACTAACTTTTTAATTTATGCCAAACACACACTATACAACTTCCCATTACCATCGTAGGAAGAAGGGTCATTATTCTGCCATTTCATAAAATTAAATTAAATTAAATTAAATTTTTTAAAATATATATATATAATAATATAAAGTAAGAAAACCATTTAACTGTCTCCTAAGAGCATCAAACTTTTAACTCAGTGGGGGTGAGCAGCCCCTACCCCGCCCCCCCCCCCCCCCCCCGCCCCAAAAAAAAAAAAAAAAAAAAAAAAAAAAAAAAAAAAAAAGATTACACTGATAATGGTCAAGATTATATCACCAACACAATAAGAGTACGCTGATAATGGTCAAGAGATTACATCACCAAGACAATATTCAATCGTCACATGGTGTACTGGACGAAGATAGCTCCAAAAAAATTTTCTAAAAATAAATATTGAAACAAAATACTATCTTCCGTGAGAAGTATATGTGCATATGTATACAAAATACGAGTAATTGATAATGGTCAATATTACATCACCAAGACACTACTTCTCAACACAAAGCATGTTTTATAAATGTTATCAAATCCCTCCTTTCCCTTTTAAGTAGGTTATCTTAAATTGCCGGATATTAATGAGGGAACAACAATTTATTATCTCTGTATAAACCTCATGGTTATGATACTACCTCTGCAAACCTACCTGGTCCTTACTACCAAGCTCAACTAATCAACATTTCAAAATTCCAAAAAACGTGACCCTACCTAAAACAGAATAAAAGATACTACAACAATATCAAGGAGAGAAAAGGGGAGAGGGGGGATTGGGGGGCTATGCTTTCGTGACCCTATGGTCATTTCCAATAAGCCGTGGCTTTGAAAAGTCATGGATATACTTGAGAGTTGAGACCAATGAGATTTGCATCTTCAGAAGTCCAGAGAAAAAAAATGCAGCCAACAGATATTGTTTATGGTTCAGAAGTGAACAGCAGTGATGCATTTGTTCCTCCAAAGCCAAATGAGTTTGACAAAACTGCCCGGATTGGCATTTTCTTTGAAGCAGTCAAAGGCTTGAAAGCATCATTAAATATGATATCAGGTTTAGTAAGATTAAGTGTTAATGGCGCAACTCCCTGCAATAGAACACAAGCCACTTAGTCATGATTGCAAACTTAGGAAGGCTGATAACTAATTTGCATGTTAAGAAAGCTCAAAGTAATTTGTTTTAAGTTTCAGGTATTTGAGGAAATCTCCACAAATCTTTTCTTTTTCGAGAATATATCTTACCCCATGAATCATTTCATATATTCAAGAAAAATCCGGTAAGAAAAAGTTTCAATGAAATAAAAAATGTCTTGCTTCATGCCAATGAGCTTCCTTCTCTCACAATACTTGGTTGGAGGGTGAGGTCTTTAAGTTCAAGGCCCACTGAGTGTGTGTATAACTTACCAATAAAAAAATATAAAAAAAACCTTGCTTCTTTCTCAATTCATGCTCACTAAAAATTGTCATGTTTCATTATTAATTCATGCTTAAGTAGACCAGCTCAGCATGCTCTTCTCATCATGAGATCTCCAAAAAGCTCTATACTATCAATCAGGAACTCATACAATGGATTTAGGGTTTTCACGTCAATTTTCCAAGGAGTAAGGTAACCACAATTACTCACATGGTGTATGGCTAAAACTGCAAAAATTGCTTCAACAGCTCCAGCTGCTCCAAGGAGATGGCCTATAGCACCCTGAAAGTAATTGTAATTACATAAAACCACCAAAAGAACCAGTCAGTAAGAAAACCAAGTAATAGCAGATGTATATGTTGTATATTGGTATGCATTTCAACAATAAAGGATGATAAATTTTTTTCTCAAAGCAGCTTAATATATAGGTGAGGACGTCAAAGCCCACCAAATTTTGAACTTGCAACAGAAAATATGTATTGAGACAAAGATTCCTCCAGAAAAATCATCACAGGCTTAAACAAAAAATCTTAAAACAAAGCTAGAATCTATAAGAAAAATATTCTTTAATGGACACAACTACTTGTGTAGGACTGAAGGCTTCCTACTTCTATAATCATCTACAAATTATGCCACTCCTCTGTGACCACTGATGGGAAGATGAAACTGGGCTTGTGGAGGCCAGCCAACATTCTGAACATAAATTAAGCTAATAAAATGGATGGATATGATGTATAGGTTATCAACCAATTTGAAGTACCAAAGCTTACCTTTGTGGAGGATAGGGCCAAAGCACCTGATGTTGCATGTTCTGAGAATAAATTTTTGATAGCATTGGCTTCTATTGCATCACCTGAATAAGGGATTCAGAGACAGGACCACATGCATCAGTTTGAGCAAAAAACATTCCAAGCCAGCTTTATGGAATCAGAATGCAGCAAGTTGTGAAGGTCCATATAATTTACCCAAAGGTGTAGAAGTAGCATGGGCATTTACATAATCCACCTGGTTAGGATGAAGGCCGGACTGCAGGTCATAAAAAAGTGAGCATATTATAACAAACCACCATTATCCTTTAATGCATATTGGCATAAAATTTAGCTTAATCAGAAGCATTTTGTTGAGGCAACTATTATATCAACCTTACAAAAGAACTATTTAAGTGTCATACTAAGATGGCAAATGAAAAGAGTGAAACAGCAATATAGTTAGTCGCCAAGACAATTTAGCCCCGCACCCATTATGACCATACATCCACCGATTTTTCTGTGCTCTCATGTGAAACTGATCGCATGAGATTTGGATGGTTAAAACAATCATTTAAATCAATTGTAGGCATATAACAATTTGTTAGATTTGAATCCATATCCACTAATGCAGCTAAACCAAGCATAACCAAAACCTATGAGTTCCCAGTAGAGCAACAGTCTGAAATTCCTCTTCTAAATTGGTTGAAAAGTAATTGTGGCAAGAAATGGGGCCCGGCAACCTCTGATTAGCTGAAAATTTTTTTCTTTCTTTCTTTTTCATTTTTTCTGATCAAGCATGGGAGATTTTCACAGTATTTTTATTGAATCCAAACTCTTTCAGTTGGTGATAGAGGAAGGGGGCCATTACTTCTCTTTAAGAATTTTTGAACGGGTGCAAATTTTTTCATGAAATCAGTTTTTATGGGTGAGAATGCAGCACATTGGCTGAAGAAGAATATTTAACACACGTTCGTTGGGGTTAATCCGAAGCAATTTTTTACGTTCATGGAAGGTGACATTGCATACACTCTTCAACGGAGTTTCAACTCCTTTGGCCACTTCTTATTATTGACTGAACTTAAGACTGTCAGGTCTAGGAGGTCTGTTATTATCCCAGGAGGCAAAGCAAAACATGGTTGGAGGATTTTCAGGCTTAAATTAAGAAAGATGTTGGAACCTAACCAATATGTTGTGGGTGGTTCAGGCCACTCGAAATTTACTGCTCAGCCAAATTCTGAGATTCAAACCTCCGATCATTAGAGATAGGAATCAATCACAATAGCTGGATACCACAAATAAGGGGAATACTCGATCAGGTGATGAGAGGGTGAAGAAGCCAATTGCAGAACATGCACAGGTGGTGCCGAGTGCAATTCTGGCAGGCAACCCATGTCCAACAGCTGTAGGAGGGGGAGATGTGAGACCTCAGTGCCTTAATGTGGATGCTAAATTAGGGGAGACAATCCTGGTAGGCAATAAAAAGAGATTTCCATTAAAATTCAGTTTGAATTCAAATGAATCTGTGACGTAAGACAAGGGGGAACAACAAAATCTTCTTCTTCTTTTTTTGATAGATAGCGTAAAAATATTATTAATAACAGTGTCAAACCGAGTATATTGGGGATGTACTATGGGTACACAAATCGAGAACCAAAATTACAACGATCAAGAAAAACAGGTAGGTAAGAACAAGAAAAATGAGGAAAGACCACACTCCACTCAAGGAGAGTGTGCAAGAAAAAAGACTTAATCTCTAGCAAAAAACATTCACAACCCTCAAAGCTTCTATCATTCCTTCTAGCATTCCTTTCACGCCAAATGCACCATATCAAACAATGAGGCACTAATCTCCAAACATCTATGTTACGATGTTGCCCAAACTTTCCCTGCCAAGACTTAAACAACTCAATAACTATATGAGGCATAACCTAGTGAATACCAAACAAACAGCAAACCAATGACTACAACTCCCAAGTTATGGGGCAATGAAGCAGAAGGTGATCCACTGACTTCCCACATCTCTTACACATATAGCACCAATCAAGCACAAGCACACATCTTTTACGAAGGTTGTCTGTTGTTAAGATCTTACCTAAGGAAGCAGACTAAGAAAGGAAAGCTACCCTTGGAGGAAACTTCGATTGCCATATCGTTCTCCAAGGGAAGGATAAAGAAGTAGGAGGGTAGAAGGAACAATAAAATCCTCTAACCTCAAAACTTCTGCTTCTTGCTGGTTTCCAACAAATCTTATCAGAACCAAACCCCCTCACAGTCGAAGAATAAACCAAACCCATAAACCAATCAAAAGATTCTTGTTCCCAATCTTGTGGTGGACGATGAAATTGCACATTCCAATAAATCCACCCAGCAAGCCAACCCATAACTTCAGTCATCAAAGAATCCTTTGACCTACTAAGACAATCAAGATCAGGAAAAGCCTTTTGGAAAGTACGGTCCCCAAACCACACATGCTTCCAAAACTTCACTCTAGTACCATCCCCCACATCATACACAAGGAATTTAGAAAATTTCAACCAGCCACTTCTAATGAATCTCCACAAACTGACCCCATAAGGAATTGTCACCTTTTTCGTACACCAACCACCCCAAGTATTCCCATATTTTACCTTTATAACCCTCCTCCATAAAGCATCGATCTTCCTAGCAAGGCAGAATTAAAGCTCTCCAATCATCTTATACCTAGCCCCCCAACCTGCAAAGGCTTACAAACCTTGGCCCATTTAACCAGATACATTTGAGATTCACCACTAATTCCACTCCACAGAAAATCTCTCTATAATTTCTCCATACGCTTTGCCACCTTTTCAGGTATAGGCAAAAGGGAAAGAAAGTATGTAGGTAAAGACGAGAGCGTGCTTTTAATAAGAGTTACCTTACCTCCCTTAGATAAATACAGTCTCTTCCAACCTGCTAATCTCCGCTCCATCTTCTCTAAGATAAGATTCCAAATAGATAAGTCCTTAAACTTAGCAACTAATGGTAGGCCCAAATATTTCAAGGGAATAGAAGACTTCCTACACCCCAACCGCCCCACCAGAGCCTCCAGATTATGCACCACGCCTACAGGTACCAACTCAAATTTTCCCAAATTAATACTAAACCCTAATGCCTCCTCAAATCTAGCAAGAATCACCCTCAAATTAGCAATTTAAGTAGGTTCAGCATCACAAAAGATAAGAGTGTCATCAACGATGTACCAGCCGTACTACCTACAAAAAAGCTGGAGAACTGCCCAGCGAAACCAGCCACATCCAACATACAACACAACGCCTCCATAACAATATCAAAAAGCAACAGAGTTAAAGGATCCCCTTTCCGAATACCCCTAGAACTTCCAAAGAAATCAGATGAACTACCATTAAGCAAAAAGGAAAATTTTACAATTAAAATGCAGTACATTAGCCATTTTCTCCATTTCTCTAAAATCCCACAGCGCTGAAGCATATACATTAAAAAATCCCAGCTCACATGATCATACGTCTTCTCCACATCCAACTTACACAACACACTTGGAATTTCTGACTTCAATTTACTATCAATATATTCAGAGGCTATCCAAAGTCCAAAATTTGTCTACCTTTCACAAAGGCATTCTGTAAATCTAAAATAAGCCCATGAGCCACCCTACGAAGCCTATTAGCCAACGTCTTAAAAATAATCTTGTAAATCCCACCAACTAAGCTAATTGACCAATAATCCTTGACCTTCAGAGCATCCACCTTCTTGGAAATAAGTGCAAGGAAAGAAACAAAAACTACCTGAGTATGAAAGTTCTGAAACACAACCATAATTTCTATTTTCAAAACACACCAACAAGACTGGAAGAACACCATGGAAAAGCCATCTGGGCCAGGATCCTTATCACCTATGAAGCACGGGTGCGTTTCCAGATTCGGGTGCGGGTGCTGGATCGGCAATTTTTGAAAAAATAGGGTACGGGTGCGGCGGGGTGTGGCGATTAAAAAATTATTAAAAATATTTTTATTTATATATTTTATATATTGCTAAGCATGCTTTTTTATATAATAATAATAATAATAATAATAATAATAATAATAAAGTTTTTGACACTTGAATTATTGACAGAGGTATTAAAATAGATGAGGCTTCTCATAAATAAAAAATGTGATTTATTGACTCACGTATTTGGTCAGCTCAAAAATAAAACAAAGGATATATGTGGCATGTATTAAAATAGGTGTAGCTTCCCATTAAAAAAAAAAAAAAAAAAAAAAAAAAAAAAAAAAAAAAAAAAAAGGGTAGATGTGGCTTCACATGTTTCGTCAAAGAGGCGTGAGAGCCACAAAGAACAAAATAAAGCTTCTAAGCTTTTAAGTTGATCTTATCAAAAGAAAGAGAACTCTTCAAAAAAAAAAAAAAAAGGAAACAGAACAGAATTCACTCAAGAAGACGAAGAAGCAAAGAAGAGAAGAAGAAGAAGAAAGGGGTTAAGGCCGGTGAAGAAGAAGACGAAGAGCAACTCACTAACGAGTTTAAGTTTTTTTTTTTTTTTTTCCTTACTGGCCGATTTCCTTTTTCCGGCCAAAACACACCGATACGATCCAATTCAGCCCGAATCGGCGCAAATCGGCCTGGTTCAGCGTGAGTCGGCGCAAATCTGGAAACAAAAAAAAAAATTCCGACGCACGGGCAGCGGTGTCGCCTGCCGCACCCCGTGTTCGGACTTCAGTACGGCGACCCTGTAGCCGCGTCGGTGCTTCATAGCTTATCACCATTAAAATCATTAATCACCCCAAACACCTCTTCCTCCTCAAAAGGCCTATCTAACCAAATTGCATTTTCCATTGAGATACTAGAAAATTCCACATCATCTAAGACAGGTCTATGAGCCACATCCTCAAAATAAAGCTACCTATAGAAACAAGAGATACAATCTGCTATAGCTGCTGGGTCCAAAGACAATTCTCCATCCACCATAAGCCTATCAATGGAGTTAAACATCCTGTGAGAGTTAGCTATACAATGGAAGAATTTAGTATTCCTATCACCTTCTCTAATATAAATAACTCTAGATTTCTACCTCCAAAAAATTTCTTCCATCAAAGTAGCTTTTTCTAACTCATCACGAATTTTTCCCAATTCTAACTTTTCCTCCGCCAATACATCCCGACTATCCTCAATATTCTCCAAAACACTCATATCCTTCCACAATTTTTTAACCTGATCTTCAACATTACCAAAAACCTCCACATTCCATCTTTTCAGGTCATTATTCAAAGTTTTAGTTTATTGGCCAGAACAAAACTCGAAGCACCTTAGAACAGATAGGATTCCCACCAAGATCGTATCCTATCCACAAAACCACCATCTTTAAGTCACATATTCTCAAATCTAAACAACCTACTCCCTCTTTGAAAAGATCCACCCTCAAGGACAATTGGAATATGATCCGAGAGCAACCTAGACATCCACCTTTGAGAAACCGTTGGAAACTTGTCCTCCCAATTTGCAGAGAACAAGAATCTATCCAGCCTAGCCTTCGAAGCAACTTCTCAAGAATTTGACCTAGTAAAAGCTTCCCCTTGCAAAGGGAGATCAATGAGACCTTGCTCCGAAATAAAATTGGAAAACTCCCGCATAGCCGCAGTAAAAGAATTAGAACCCAAATCGTTCGGAGGGAAACCTTACCACACTAAAGTCACCACCCACACACCATGGAACACTCCACCAACTGTTCAAACCATAGAGTTCCTCCCATAAAAACCTCCTCTCTCTCTTTGTAAATTAGGACCATAAACACCAGTAAACGCCTATACAAATTGATCTTACACACTCGTAAATTTACAAGAATCCGAAAATCTCTCCACTACTTCCTCCACTGTATTCACAACCCGTGTCCCACATTAGTAACACCCCTCTAGAAGCTCCACAAGAGCCTAAATAAGACCATTCGACATGTTGACCACCCCACAAAATGCGAATCGCAGCTCTATTTATCAACTCCATTTTGGTTTCTTGAAGACAGACAACATTTGGCCCCCATTTCCTCATCAAATTTCTAACCCAGAGCCTTTTATCTTGCTCATTCAATCCTCTAACATTCCAAGAAATAATCTTCAAACTCATTGATGAGAAACAATAGCCCACTCCATACTTGCACTCCTTAATTTCTTTGAACCATACTCAACATTCAAAGACAACAATAAATTTTTCAATTCCAGCTAACCTTTCTGCCCCGACTTGACCAACTTCGTCTAATCACCTATCACATGTTGCTTTTTTTTTTTTCTAGCCTCTATAGCTAACAACAATCCTGTAATTTGCTCCTTAAAACCTTCCAATGAAGTTCCCACAGATTTCTTAAAAGCATTTATTCGATTGGTTATCCATTGTGAAAGCTGATTGTTATCAACACTCTCCTTACACCCAAGCTCCTTCACAAGACTAGACTCCAAATCCAAAGGACCTTTAGTGGCCAAAGGTACCACAACTAATAGCTCACCACCTCTCTCCCAAGTCATCAACCTTTCATCAAACTCGCAAATCTCATCCTCTGACCTAGGAACCACAGACAAAGAATCTACTAGCCCATCACCCTCATTTGCCCAACTAACCCTTTTCCCTTTATTAATCAATAATAGAACTAATACCTGGTACAGACTCTCCCACCATGCTTGAGCAAACCGACATGCATTCTAGAGATCAATATAGTGACAGAGGGAGCACTAACTGCTGTCCATCACGCAATTGTAGCATCCATTCTTTGGAGTTACCCCAAGACTTATCCAAGACTCCAACCAATTCCCTAATTGTGGGCCAAGATTGATGAACCCCCTCAAGATCAGAATCCTCATTAGTAGTGGCCGATACTTTCGAACCCACAAAATCCTCATCCCCATCTTCCGTTGCCACCTGAGATGTCAAAGTCACCATCGTTGACCCTATTGGAGCACTAAAAGCCTATACCAGTTTGAGTGATTGTTGAGCCACCACCACTGGCAAGACCGGCATTGTGGAGGACTGGGTATGCCAAATCAAGCTTCTCTAATCACCAAAACCATCATCACATGTCACTTCTGACGCCGTTATAGAGGAAACCGTGGCCAAAGGCACCAACGGCACCATCCCCAACCCTATTGGAGCACTAGAAGTCAATATTGGTTGGAGGGATGCCTGAGCCACCACCACTGGCAAGATCGGCATGGTGGATGACTGGGTATGTCGAAACGGGCTTATCTGACCACCAACACCAACATCACCTACCACTTCCGCCATTACTATGGAGGAAATCGTGACCAAGGGCACCATTGGCACCATTGCAAGCTTCCCCGATGGTGTAGGCAAGACTACCGAGCTTATGGGTTGCTCCATAGCTGTTGAACCACTTGTATCTGAGCTTAGGTCAAAGTGGCACTTCTAGTTAGATGATTCCAAAACAATTTGGCTCGTAAGAGAAGGCCCAAAGTTTGCTTGAGCATGTTTGAAACAGTTGCCAGCTTCAAAGACACTTGGGCTTGACAAAAACGGGCCCAAGTATGTTTGTTTATTGCCCAAAAGAGTTACCTGGGCTTTTTGATCAAAGGGGCCCATTTGCCAACTTGCTCACCACACTTAGAGCGATCCCAAGATACCCACCTCTTACCATTCTCATTCACATCCACAATCAGCCCTTTCCCTAACCAACATGACTTCCTAATATCACGCACCTTTCCAAAATCAAACGTTTTTGAATTTGAATAAAACTTCAACAGAAATCTGAGATTATTTCCTTCCAGGATTTTCACCTCAGTATTATTCTCCCGCCCTGAGCTTTGAAAACTACTACCTGTGTGCAAGATTTTTCTGTCAGAGGCTCCGCTATTTTCTCCACAACTCTATTCTTATCCTTTTCTCTAATGAAAGACTACTCAGCGTGCTTCAAACTTGCCTACACTAGAGCTTTTACAGTTTCAACAAAGGACTGTGAAGAACGAAACTCTGAGAACTGCATAGACTCGTACGGTACAATTTCAGGCCACCCAACGCATATTGGGAAGGTTCTAACATTCTTCTTAATTCAATCCCAAAGGCCCTTCAACCTTGTTGTAACTTTCTGGCATGGATAATGATAGATCTCCGCAACCCGCCTACTTTAAGCTTAGTCACTGATAAGTACTAACCAAACGAGTTGGTCCCCAGTTGCAATGTGTAGGCAGTATCTCCTTTCCTGAGCGTGAAACACTGCTTGGGATTGACCCCAATGACGGTGTGTTTCAGGTTTTGCATTAACCAAAGTGCTGCACTCTTGCCCAATAAAAACTAATTGCATGTAGTATTTTCCCCGTTCAAAAATCTTAAGGGAGAAAAAATTCCCCCCCCCCCCCCCCCTTCCTCAACCACCAACTGAAACAGCTTAGATTCAATAAAATAAAATAAAAACTTTGGAAACCACCCATACCGATCCATAGAATTAAACTAAAACAGTATTTCCGACTAATTTGAGGTAGCCGGGCCTCCAAAGAAATCTATTTCTGCCACATAACTCCTAATCTATGAGACTTGAGCCTAAAAAATAACAGAAATTACAATGCAACCAAACAACAAAATCTAATTTAGAACACCAGGGGCAGATTTGGTATAGCTTGGGTTTTGAAGAATTAGGGTTAGGTTTTGGCATGGAATAGACTAGAAAATAATAGGGATTATAGGGTTTCCAAAGGGGACAAGGATTAATAGGGTTTGGGAATGAAAACAAAGATGAAAATCAAGATTTGGGTTGCTGTAAACATAATGTTAACAGCAACCGTGAATAGTAAAATTAAAGAAGGTAGATCAATTCTAGGAATCACACCTAGACTTCCTAAGCATCACACCTAGAATTCCTTGGCATCACACCTCGGAGAAGGTTGCACCACACAAACCATAAAGAAAGCTTCATAGCTATCAAATTTTGAAAACATTCATCATTCACCAACTCAATAGAAAGTACTACCAACTCTTTAATTTTCTTCTTTGTTTTCTTTTCTTCTTTGTTTCTTCCTTTTCTTTGTAAATTTTGGTTTGATTTGTACTTTTCATGCATAAAGTAGCCTTTTCAATATACATCTTTCTTACTTGTCATAAAACAATATCCACTAATAGTCTGCAACACCCTAGATATGTGCTGCCACCACAAAAGAGTACCAAAATAAAAATAGAATTGGTTGATCAGGTACAACATATATTGATCTACATATATCATTTGCACAATTAGCTAATGATAATATATGCATATACAAGAATACACACGCATGCCAACAGTTAGTGTACATTACATAAACGGTTCAATGCAATCAATTAGATTGTTACCTGATTTAAGGCACGCTTCATGGCCAAAATGGCACCTCTTCCATCAATATGTGGTTGAGTAATATGATATGCATCACCTAAACTACATTATAATCTTCAGAAACCAATAATCCACAAAAGCATTATAATGAGAAATTTAATAGTTATTATGTCCATGATAAACGACCTGACATCCCATAGCCACGAATCTCTGCATAGATTTTTGCACCTCTTTTTTTTGCATGCTCAAGTTCCTTCACAAAGAAAAAAGAAAAATACCAACCCAAATGAAAAACAGTGAAAACCACTCAATAAGGATAGAAGGAAAGGGGAAAAAATCTAAATGTTCAAAAAAGAGATGTTTCAACTCACTTCCAACACCAAGACTCCAGAGCCCTCTCCTATCCTAAGTTCAATGTAAAATTTAGACAGCATAATGAAAGCATATCAAAACAGAACAAAACATAAATTTGAAAAACCCAGCTATGAGAATATGCTTACACAAACCCATCTCGGCCACAATCAAAAGGTCTTGAAGCTTCTTGTGGAGCAGAATTGTACTTGGTTGTCAAAGCCCTTGACCTGGACTTGACAAGAAATATTTTTTTTAACTAAAAAAAGTAATAACACCACCCCCCCCCCCCCCAAAAAAAAAAAAAACCAACAGCCTTAGCAGACTTTGTTGCAGTACATAGGCTCTAGATAAGGCACAAAATTCAATACACTAATTACCTGCAAAATCCCGCTATTGATAAAGCATCAATGCTAGACTCTGTGCCTCCAGCCAACATAACATCAGAATCTCCAAATTGAATCATCCTAGCAGCATCGCCAATAGAATGTGCCCCAGTGGCACATGCTGTCACTGCAGCATGGTTTGGTCCCTAAATTCAGAAACAAGACCAGACCAGACAATAATATCTTTTATTGCAAAAATAAGAATGAATGAGTCCTTCAAATAACAGAGTATCATTGGTTAGAGTAACTGAAATGGGGAAGAGTTCATGAGCTTATTGAGGACAATGAGCTCTACCACTTTTTTGTACAGAAGAACTTGCCAACTCATCATTCTAATGGTTCAATTAATTATCCCAATCTTTCATAATGAGTAACCTAGAAACTGGACCAACATGACAAGTAATTGCCTACACTTGCATAATTTTGTTGAAAGCAAAGGTTATTTCAAGCTCAGCCTCAAGAAGTTGACTTTAGGGAGATAAAGCCCCAACCAGGGAGTTGTGATCCATGCATCAATTTGCCACATGAGGTTGTAGTTCCATGACTGGTCCTTTGTCCTCATAAGCTCATACAAACATGGACACACAACTCCCCCTTCCCCCAATTTCTAAAAAAGATATTTTTCTGTGATTAAAGTTATCTACGCACCTGAAATCCATATTTCATGCTCACATGACCAGATGCCATGTTAATTAATATCCGTGGGATGAAAAATGGACTAAGCCGACGAAGGCGCTGCATTAAGGGGGAAAAAATACATATAGAGTTAATCGATTATGGAGCTATCAGGATGGTTCCAGGCTACAGTTATGACCATCAGGAGAAACTAATAACCATGAAACATGTTCTAAGAGCTGGTAAATATTAGAACAGTGTAGGACAAACAAACCTTCTCACAAATCATTTGTGCTGCATCCAATATGTCAGTGATGCTTCCAATTCCCCCACCAATGGAGACTCCCTGGTGTTCTTCAAGTTTTAAAAAAAAAAAAAAAGCATATAACCATGATATGGGAAAAAAAATGCCATATATTATTCACATATGAAGAATATTTACCGTTCTTTCCTTTTGTTCCTGCTCAGAGGGCACCCATTTTGCATCTTTTAGAGCTTCATCAGCAGCACACAGTGCATAGCCGATAAATCTTGCAATTGATCGATGCTCCTGAGAATTATCATCGTGATCAACTTGAAGAGATGAAAAAATAGAATATATATATATATATATATATATATATATATGTATAAATGAATTAGGAATTACAGCATGAATAGATGAACAGTAAGAAGAAAATAATAAGTGCAGTACTATTCTTTATAACCTAACCAAAGTCATCCACCATCAATGTTAGACACTAGAGACCAGTTAAAAGAAATAGAGCAGAGCAGAATATATCCAACCTGACAACTGAAAGTAAAATCATGCAAGATATCAACCAAATCCCTTTTCTTGTCAATGGGGCTCCCTCATTTTTTTCAAACAAACTACCCATTTTCAAGTTCTACCCCAAATGATTGACAAGGTTAAAATGATTTTCTTGTGGTATAGCAGTGATTTTTACCCATCTTCAATCCATCCAGAAGTAATTCATACTTCAGCTGCACTCAATATGTACTCACTCATATTGTCACCCTCAAAGTCTTTTGCTAACAGATATATAGAATTTAGCACAACCAATATCCCACAGTTCCTCTTTTCATCTAAATATCACACACACATCTCAAATCATCAAAACCATAACTTTTCATAGATTACACAATGTAAAATTCAGATTCCAACCAAACAAATTGATTCCCTAGTTACCACACCCACTATAAAGCTTAAGAACCAAATTATACAAAAGACTAAAAAGCAACTCAAAGGCAAAGCAAGCACTGAGCCTCAATGCAATATATTAGAGGAGAAATTTACCTTAGAATTAAGCCACAAATCCTGATTGAATTCGCCCGGATTAGTTCCACAAGGTACAATTGCTGCAACCTTCGATGTCAACTGATCAAAAGTATGCAACTGGGTCTCCCTGTCAAAGGAATTCATCTTGATATCTTCAGGTGTTATTGCTCTTATCCCACATCCCCCCTCTATTAGACTCTTCCACGTAGTCTCCACTCCACAGCCTAGTGGAGTCACCATGCCTAAACCTTAAATTTTTAAAAAAAAATATTTAAAAAAAAAAAAAAAGTACTTTAACAATAAAATTTAATACCGAAACACAGCTAATCTAACAATGGAGATTGTAGTAGGAAATGAAGATAGCTAGTACTGGCCAAAAACAGAGAGACAATACAATAATCAACAGTAGAAATTAAAACAAAACAAAACCCAAAAAAAAACCCAACAAAATTGAAGCTTGAAGGCTATATATAGTTCAGATGTCTCTATGTATTTGTATCTATGCATATGCAAAATACACACATAACCAACACACACAAGCATATATATACAGTCAAATTACACGCTTCAAGCTCTAATCTTTAATGGGTTTCTGCATTTGTGTGTGTGTGTGTGTGTGTGTGTGTGAGAGAGAGAGGGGGAGAGAGAGAGTTACCGGTAACAACTACTCTTCGAGAATGAACTACAGGAGGGGAATCAAAAGCTCCGAAACCAGGAGAAGAAGAAGAAGATATGCGACGACTGAAATGGAAACGAGAGGGAACTACAAGTTTACGCCAAGGAAACGAAAGGCCTGCCATGGCTTCCAAGACCCTTCTGAATTTTTGCTTTTTTGTTTTGGGTTTTTAATTTTAGCAGTACATACTGTTTTTTCGTTTCGTTTAAGGCTGATCTGAGAGTGGGTACGGGACTGCGATAGACTCTGCGAAACTGCGTTTTCAAATTTTCTTTCGATTCTGTCGTCTCAACTCTCAACCGTCTCTATATGGTGAGTGGTGCCATAATTTTTTTTCTTTTTTTCTTTTTTCTTTTTAAGACTTTATAGGATGATTGTTTTTTTTACGCGAAAATTTTTCGTCCTTCTTACATTTTGACAAGTAAGATGTAACAACTAAAATAGTAATTTTACCTTTTTTTTTTTTTTTTTTTTTAGATTTTTAGCTCAAGTGTAATTCTTAGATACTCCCAGAAATGATACTTTTGGTACTTCTTCTTTTCATATTAATAGTAGGGTTCACTCATTATATTCATGATAAGCTCTACCATGAATAATATAAGAAAATTGAGCACCATTTCTCCATGCTTCAGAAATACCTTGGAATTTTTTCTCAAAAGAAGGAACTTTGTTCAAGTTTGATGTATCTAAACTTTGGATGCCTCAGTTGAATTCAATTGGAGATGCAAGTTGAGCTAGAAGGCTCTTGTCAAGCAATCAATATCTTGAACTCAGTGACAACTCTAAGAAATTTTTCTATGCTATTCATTAAGAAATTTAAATTATACACAATCAAATAAAAACATAACTTGAATATATTTATATGAGACACAAAAACAAAAACAAAACAAAACAAAACAACCAAAGTAAATGAAGTTACAGTTTCCTTCTACTAACAAAATGAAAAGCCAAAATGGGATTGATAAGAGATAGAGTGAGAAAGAGTGTGAAATAATGATAGAAAAAGAAGAAAAGAGGGAAAGGGAGTATATTACATATGTGTGTAAACACAAAATTTCTCAAAGTTTGCAAATCAAACAATTTAAAAAATGTGTCACAAATATATTTTTGTATTAATCAAGTAGTGAGTACAATCTCTCTCTTGACTCTTTTACAAAAGGTGCTCCGCTAATTCTATCTTCTTTGAACTTGACTTGAACAAGAAATCCTCGCTTTGAGCTTGTTCTTCGAAGCATTCTTGGATTTTAGGTTGAAATTCTTCGATGTTTTAGAGGTAGAGTTTCTTCAGAGTTTTGGCTCCTTGAAAACTTGGTGTTGAAAATGAGAGAGGATGTCCTCTATTTATAGTGATTTCAAAAGATAGGTTCCATTTTGATTGATATGCTTGAAAATATGTGTTAGACTCTGATTGGCTCAAATTTTGCTTAGAGATAATTATCTCTATTTATCTATTATAATAAATATCATATTTTAATAAAGATAATAATTAACAAAGACAAATCATTATCTTTATTTTATTTATTTTAACAAAGATAATTATCCATCAATTTTGAATAAAAATTTTTATCTTTATTATATTAATTTATTTCAATAAAGATAATTATCCATAAATTTTGAATAAGAAATTTATCGTTATCTTGTGGGCCAAATGACATGTGGCAAATTTCAATATGCCAATGTGATGTCAATTTGGATGACACATACTATCATTTGACTTAATTAATTTAATGATATATTAATTTGGAATTTATCACTAAATTTTTATGTGGCATTTTGTAATTGGCTTAACAAATTTTTGCCTCCTACAATGTGATCAGCACACTTGTGAGGCTTCCATCCACAAACACCAAAAAAGACACTACAAACCCCCCTCCCCCAAGTTCTTAATCAAAAAAGGAATTTCAACAATCATTTTACTTAATATTTTCAATATCCATTCTTTCTAATTTAGTAGATCAAAAAGTAATCCTACTTTATTTAGAAGCATTATCCAAGTACTTAAGGTTGTCCACAGGTAGGGTTTTGTGCCCAATTCATATTAAGTCCCCAAGAATGGCACTTATTGCAAATCGAGAATAAGCTTCAGTTTGGATGAGTCAAGTCTCTTCAAGTATCAATTGGATGTCAGTCAAATTTGCAAAGAACATATATGTCAGAAACTCGTTGGATCTTGCCAAAATCCTACTTAGTTTGGCAAGATCTCACCATATCTCATCAAATATGGACCAAATCTAACTAAAGAAAGCCTTATATTGATTAAGAAAGCCTCATATTGGTCAAGAACACCTCGTATTGGCGGAGAATGACTACTTGTAATGGTGGAGATTGGACAAGTCAGTTGGAATTGGGTTTTCATGCAACGACCCACCAATTGACTCTCTAGAATTAGTTTCTGAAGGCAAAGACAACCTCCCCTGAACACACCGGTGTTGGGTTGAATCCAGTCAATTGGGGTGCGTGGGTTGGTTCCACTGGTTGCTTGGATAGCCCTACAAGTACTCTTCCTTTTCTTCTCCCACCAATCTAATTAGAATACTATTAAAATAGTCAAGAAAAAAGAAAGAAATAAAAAAACGTCATTGACACTTTAGATTATGCCAACCAAAAAGCATAGTCAAATACTTAAAAAGATTTTGATACCCTTGTTTATAAAAAATTATGCTTTGTGTTGATTATCATATCTTTTTTCGCTTTGCATTATGTTTGAAAGCATAGTTAGTTGTAGCTTGAAGATGCAACAATGGTGGAATTAAATGTCCAATGCAAAGGGAATGTTAAATTTGACCAATACTAGGTAAAGAGAAGCTCGAGGCATCTGTCGCAACCCAAGAACTATACGTGCAACAACTACAAAACTCATCCTCAATGTCTTTATCTTGTACCATTGAGTTCATGTTTATTTTGGGTTATCATTGGATGTACAAAGGCAGCCATAGATGAGTACTTTGTGATAAACGTCTAAGAACGTTACTAAATGAGTAATACTTTGCATTTGAACAAGTCCAGCTGTCACATAATGAAAATGGTTGCTATTAAATGAATTTTATCGCTGGTAGTGAGTGTTTCATTGCTAAATGAGGATTTCACTAAAGACACGTGTAGTAGACTATAATAGACACTATAATATAATAGATATTCTTAAAAAATAATTATTAAGTTGTTTTGTTTTGTTACATTTCTATTACAAAAAATAATCATGATAAATATCTATTCTTTAAAATGAGAAATAATCATTCCTTATCAACAACCATGTAATTTCTATTCCTTAACCCAACCTAATTCACTTATAAGGAAAATTCCAAAAAGCCTCCTATCTGCCGCTGCCCTCAACCTTTTTATTCTATCTCTCTCACTGCCATATCTATCTATAATAATAATAATAATAGTAAATGAAACTGAGAAAAGCTCAAATTAGAATTTCAAATTAGAGTTCCTAATTTTGTACCATGTGTCTAAATTTATGTGGAGACCATACTTAATTAATTATCCACTTAAGTTTGTGTCATATGTCCACTTAAGTTTTTTAATCTTTGTACCAAGTGAGTTAATGAGTGAAAAATACTAAGAATCTAATATTAATGAACTATAAAATTTAAAATAAAAAATTAATCACATATACTCAATAAAAATCACTACACACTCTTTCTTATTAAAAATTAGAAAAAAATTATCATAAGTAGTATTAAATTATAATATGTAACTAATTACATTTACTTTTTTTAAAGAAATATATAATTTGACTAATTATTTTATATTTTTATGATAAAAATTGTGTTTAATTTAAATGTATCCATACATATGCATGTGTTACATGCTATTTTTTAAAATAATTTGACTAATTATTTATATTTTTATAATAAAAATTGTGTCTAAATTTATGTGGGAACCACATTATAATTATCTACTTAGGTTTGTGTCATGTGTCCACCTAAATTTTTTAATCTTTGTATCAAGTGACTTAATGAGTGCAAAATATTAAGAATCTAATATTAATAAGCTATGAAATAAAATAAAAATAAAAATAAAAAAACAATCACATATACTCAATAAAAATCACCACATAACAAAAATTACCACACGTTCTATCTTATTAAAAATGAGAAAAATGATCATAAGTATTATTAAATTTATATAAGAATTTTAATATGTGACTAATTACGTATGTTTACTTTTAAAAAAAATTGACTAATTATCCATATTTTTATGATAAAAATTATGTCTAATCTTAAATGTAACTATATGTATGCATTAATGGATGTGTTACATGCTAATTTTTTTTAATAATTATTTGACTAATTATTTATATTTTTATAATATAAATTATGTTTAATTTTTAATATATCCATGCGTTTGCATGGGTTACGTGCTAGTTAATCTATGGCTTTAAAATTCAATAAGGATTTGCGAAAATTTGAAAGCCACAACCTGCCAAAATCTGAAAATCATAGACTATGTTTTTCATAAAACAATATTTCTTTATTAGGCCATCATTGTTGTTGTTCATCTTCTTCTTCTTTTTTATTATTTATTTTATATTTTGAGAATCAATCTCTGGTTCCATAATTTCTATAGTAAAAAGATTTTTCGCTAGTCAGTCTATGGCTTCTCCAACAACTGAACTTTAATTATCAAAACAATACATTTTGTGAAGAGGATAAAATTAAGGTAGATGGTTAGATTTTACAGAGCCTACCACAAGTAACTACATTAGGTTAACAAGCTAAGAAATGAAGCAACACGACGACCCATATTGTAGATGGACGGATCACCTACGGTGGACGGAAAATGAAGTAGACAGGTACAAAGTGGACGGTGTTAAAGCCACGTGGCACCCACATGGTTTAGTTGGTCCTTAAGGAATTTTAAATGGAAATGACTTGTGTTTCACGATTAACCCTAGTTAATAGAATCTCTATATGGAAAGCGTCCCGTCAAATACGTGCATTTATGAGGATCTTCCCTACAAGGAAATATTCCTCTTCGCCAAGAAACCAAAGTCGATTCCACATTACTATAAAAACCCAAAACCCTCAGAGACCAAGGTACGCATAATTCTCCTCAACTCTGGCACTCTTGGGTTGTAAAAGTTCTCTGACTTAACCTTCAGAAGGTATTTGGCTGGTACTACACCGATACTCTCTTGAGGTCTTCTTTTTCTGTGTTGTGCAGGTGTTGTTTTGGGCACGTAAGGACCGTGTGGCTCACTGACGATTTTCGGTATCATCAGTTGGTGCCGTCTATAAGAACTATGTAAGTCGTATTACCTCTTCTCAAACAAAAAGTTGCATGGTGCTTACTCACTTAATGGCAATAACAAACAATAACCAAGGAGACGAGCTCTGTGCCGCCACCCTTGAAAGACAGGTTCATACTCTAGCTGCGGCTGTTGAATGCCTCACCAAGCAAAACCATGACCTAGAAGAACAGTTGTGTCAAAGGGACGCCAAGCCCCAAAATCAAGAAGAGGAGCAGGAAGGTGACAGCCTTCAACACACTCACGGAAGGCAGAATAGGGAAAGGCCAGAAGGCAGCAACACCGTGAGCAGACCAATAGCCACAGATATCGCCCCGCCAAACCTTGTTGCAGATATGCAAATTATGAGGGAACAAATGGATCTAATGATGAACGTCGTTAGAGGACGAGTATCAAACAATCTCGACGAACTGGTGCACCGGACGGACTCACCTTTCACTGTACCCGTTACTTGATTCCCCCTCCCATCGAAATTCCGTATGCCACAAGTAGAAGCTTACGATGGGTCAAAGGATCCTTTGGACCATCTGGAGTCATTCAAGACCCTCATGCACCTACTTGGAGTAGCGGACGAGATCATGTGTCGAGCTTTTCCCACTGCACTGAGAGGTCTCGCAAGAGTGTGGTTTAGTAGGTTGACGCCAAACTCTATCAGTATCTTCAAAGAGTTGAGCGCCCAGTTTGCCTCGCACTTTATTGGGGGACACAGGTACAAGAAGTCTACTACATGCTTGATGAATAACAAGCAGTGGGAGGATGAGAAACTGAGATCTTACATCACCCTCTTGAACAAAGAGGCCCTCTCGATTGATGAAACCAACGACAAAATACTCGTGGCTGCATTCACCAACAGGTTATGGAAAGGAAAGTTTTTGTTTTCTTTATACAAGAACAACACAAAAATCATGTCGGATGTACTTTATAGGGCTACTAAATACATGAACGCAAAAGACACGTTGCTCGCCTGAGAAGAAAAACCCAGGAAGAGAGAAAGATAGGAAGAAGCACGATAGGATAGAGGGTGGAAGGCTACAAGAACAGGAGAGGGACGGGAAGACAGACACTCTAAACCTCCCACAAGGAGGTTTGCAAACTTCACACCCCTGAATACCCCTATCGATCAAGTCCTGAAGTAGATCAAGGATGAAGGAACCCTGACGTTCCCGGGTAAGCTGAAAGGAGATCCTAGCAAGAGGTCCAAGAATAAATACTGTCGTTTCCACCATGATCACGGTCATGACACCTCCGACAGCTACGATTTGAATGAGAAAATAAAAGCTCTTATAAGGCAAGGGAAGTTGTAGAGGTTCATCAGGGAAGAGAGGACGGACCCGCCTCAGGAGCAACCCGCTAGAAGGGAAAACAAGCGACCTTAGCCATCCATAAAGGACATAAGGATGATTGTAGGGGGCAACACCGTTTCTAGTTTGTCCAAGAAGGCACACAAGACTTACCTCTAGATAGTTCAAAATGTCCAACTAACTAGAGTAGTCCCAAAGATGGCACGGATTAACAACCTAGTGATTGGATTCACAGAGGAAGATGCACAACGTCTCCACCACCCGCACGACGACGAACTCGTGGTCAGCATACGTGTAAGGGATTACAACACTCACCGGGTCCTCGTAGACAACGGGAGCTCCGCTGATATCCTCTACTACCTGGCATTCTAACAGATAAGGATTGAGAAAGAACGAATGATTCCAACCAACGCCTCACTTGTTGGGTTCGGAGGAACAAGGGTGTACCCCCTCGATGTGATCACGTTGCCCATCACGGTTGGTGATTGCCCTCAGCAGATAACCAAAGATGTTACATTCCTTGTTGTTGCTGTTCATCCACCTACAATGCCATCTTAGGCCGTCCTACTCTGAATTCATGGAAGACCGTAACTTCAACCTATCATCTAATGATCAAGTTCCCCACTAAGTATGAAGTAGGGGAGGTACAAGAAGACCAGGTCGCAGCGCGGGAATGCTACATTGCCATATTAGAGATGGATGATCATTTGCAAACTATATTAGAAGAACGACGAACAGTTGTGGCACTCGTAGAAGGGCTGGAAGAGATAATTCTTGATGAATCTAGGCCTGGCCGAATGACCATGATTGGCACCTTCACCAGCCCACCTGTCCATCAGGTGCTTACCGTATATTTGAGGGAGAACCTGGATGTCTTTGCTTGGAGCCACGAGGGCATGCCCGGGATCAATACTTCAGTCATAGTTCACAGATTAAATGTTTTACCATCTTTCACTCCTATCCGTAAAAAAAAAAAAAAAAGAGTGTTTGCATTGGAATGGGATAAAGCTATAGCGGAAGAAGTTCATAAGTTGCTGGAAGCAAAATTCATAAGAGAAGTATACTACCTTGATTGGCTTGCCAATGTGGTGATGGTCAAGAAAACCAACGAAAAGTGGAGAATGTGTGTGGATTTCATGGACTTGAACAAGGCATGTCCCAAGGACAGTTACCCACTCCCTTGAATCGACGTATTAGTGGACTCAACAACAAGACACCAGCTGTTGAGCTTCATAGATGCATTCTCTGGATACAACCAGATTAGGCTAGATAAAGCCGACCAGGAGAAGACCTCGTTCGTCACTAGTCAAGGCCTCTTTTGTTACAAAGTAATGCCCTTCGGGCTAAAGAACGCTGGCACCACGTATCAAAAACTAATGAACAAAATGTTCGCGCATCAGATTGGAAGGAACGTATAGGTCTATATGGATGACATGCTGGTAAAAAGCATACGGGAGGACGACCACCTGAACGAGCTCAAGGAGACCTTCGAAATCCTTCGACACTATAACATGAAACTAAATCCGAACAAGTGCGCATTCAGAGTGATGACAGGAAAATTCTTGGGATTCATGGTATCCCGGAGGGGTATTGAGGTCAACCCAGACAAGATACGGTCCATCATGGAGTTACCTCCACCGAAAACCATAAAGGAGGTACAGAGTTTGAACGATAAGATCGCTGAATTAAACAAGTTCATTTCAAGAGCAACGGATAAGTACCTACCCTTCTTCCGCACATTAAAAAAGGCCTTTGAATGGACAACTGAGTGTTAGCAAGAACTCGAGGATCTAAAGGCATATCTTTCTTCCCCGCATTTGCTGAGCCCATCCAAACCAGGAGAGGAGTTATTTTTCTACCTAGCCATCTCTTCAGCCGCTGTAAGCATAACCTTAGTCAGGGAAGAAGACGGGGTGCAAAAGCCTGTATACTTCACTAGCCAAGCGCTCCGAGGCGCAAAAGAGAGGTACCCTTATAGAGAAGCTCGCCTTTGTGTTGGTAACTGCAACGCGTAATCTCAAACCATACTTCCAAGTCCACACTATTGTTGTCCTGACAGACAAGCTCCTGCAGAGAGTAATGAGCAGCTCGGAAGCAACTAGGCGGATGACGCTATGGGCGATTGAGCTAAGTGAGTTTGACATATAGTATCGCCCGTGTATAGCCATAAAAGGACAGGTCATTGTCGATGTCATTGCAGATTTCACCCACATGAATGTAGGGGCAAGAGAGAGTCCCCAATGGATGGTGTACACAGACGGATCATCCAATAAATGAGTAGCAGGAGCTAGTGTAGTGCTCCGTAACCTAAAAGGAGATGAAGTCGAGTGCATGGTCCGACTTGACTTCCCCACAATAAATAATAAGGCCAAGTATGAAACTTTGATAGTAGGACTGAATCTCGCACAAGCAACAAGAGCCACGAATGTGATCATGCACTGCGACTATTAAGTAGTCACTAGTCAGGTTAATGGCGGTTACGAGTGTAGAGGGGAATAGATGAAGAAGTACCTTGAGCAAGTGAAGAATCAGATGAACAACCTCAATGCAAGTTCATTCAAATCCCAAGAGAGGAGAACGAGTAGGCAGACCGTCTTGCCAAGGCAGCGTCAGTAGAGCACATGCTCTTTCCTAGTCAGGTACTCTTTTTTATCCAAGCCTCACCTTTGATGAACACCATCAGTGTGCAGAAGATAGGTTTCGAGAATAACTGGACGACACCAATTACCTCTTACCTAAAGGACAGTGTATTGCCTAACAATAAGGAAGCTGCAAGGAAGTTGAGGGTCTATGCTGCACAATTCGTACTAATCAAAGATATCTTATACAAGAGAGGTTTCTCTTGGCCATACCTGAGGTGCCTTATCCCCGAGGAAGCAGACTATGACATGAGAGAAGTCCACAAAGGAGTATGCATGAACCATTTAGGATCATGATCCTTAGTTCACAAGTTGATTAGGGCCGGTTACTATTGGCCCACCATGCAGAAGGATGCCCAAGTTTACATTAAAACTTGTGACAAGTGTCAGAGGTTTGGCAACCTTATCAGGCAACCAACGGAGGAGCTCCCTCCATTGACAGCCCTGTGGCCTTCTACTCAATAGGGGTGGTTGAGAGGTGAGGAACCAATAGCCGTGAGACACCTGTCAGGTGTAGGTAGCAACACCCATGGAACACAGAACACCTAAAGAAGTATTGCTAGTAGACAAGGGCACAAGTGACGACACTCCTCATTGACGACACTCCTCATTTCCAATTTATTTCTTTAGTTTTTATTATCTAAAGTACTTTTTAAGCCCAAAGGGCAATTTTCTTATTTTTTAGGAACAATTTCTACTTGCATATTTATCACAATAAAAGGAGTTATTCAGAAACGTCGTATGTGTGTCAACAGAGTTATATATATCGAGTCCATAAAGTGGACATGATCATCCTAAAATGATGAGTTTTATTAATAAAGTCCACACAGATGGACGGGTGGTTCATCCTAGAGGGATGGGATATACTTTTTAAGTCCATAAAGTGGACGGGTTCATCCTAAAGGGATGGACTATATTATCAAATCCATAAAGTGGACAAGATCATCCTAAACGGATGAGTTTTATTCATTAAGTCCACAAAATGGACGAATTTGTTCTAAAAGGGATAACTTGGACTCATTTAGTCCACAAAGTGGACAGGTCATCCTAACCAAACTTATATTTAAAAGGACGGGCTCATCCTAGAGTCATGACTTGCACTCACTAAGTCCACAAAGTGGACAAGTTCATTATAAAGTCATGACTTGAAGTCATAAGTCCACAAAGTAGACGGATTCATCCAAGAGGGATGACTTGTACTTATTAAGTCCACAAAGTGGATGGGTCCATCCTAAGAGAATGATTTATATTCGTATAATCCACAAAGTGGACGGGTCATCCTAACTAAACTTATATTTAAAAGGACGGGTTCATCCAAAGAGTTGACCTGCCAGGAGCAGTCCAAAATAGACGAATACATTGCAAATACATATTGTAAAACATATAATCAAAATATTATAAAGGCCCATACAGGGAAATGTCTACATAAAAGGCCTACAAAGCAATAGGCAACAGTTAAATTGACTCGACCAACAATTTTTTTTTTTTTTAAATCTTTACATTTGAACAAAAGAAACTATTGATAAGCGACAAGGGTCTCCCCTTCCTTATCCTTAACCATCTGACTGTCTTCAGGTTGATAGGTACCCTTGATGGATTTTTTCTGACTAGCTTGGGCAACATTTCCGTCGTCTTAAGGGTTGGGATCGGTCCCATCGTCAAAGATCTCATCGGTTCCCTCAGAGAAGACAGGCCGGGTTGGAGGCGTCTATAGTAATGTGAGAAAGGCCCAAGTTCGTGAAGGAGGCCTTGACCTAATGGAGGTAGTCATCGAAACTATCAACAAAAGAGGTGCCTAGTTCACTTAGAATAACTTCGAAATCACGGTACTCTCGTATAGCGTCCACATTTGCCTAACGAAGAGTATCCTCCTTGTCCTCAAGGACTTTTCTCAACATTTCGACCTGCTTATCCAACTCACCCCAGAGTTGCTCGGACGCAGTGAGCTTGTCCTCCTGGACCACCTTCTAAGCCTTTAGCTCTGCTAACTCCACTTCCGTCACCCTTGCTTTTGCCCTAAGTTGTTCTATCACCATCTCATGGGACAAGCAGCGCTCCATCAACCTTTTCATTATAAGGACTCCCTACAGCAACCACAAACCAAGGGTAAGAAAAAAATAATAATCAACACGACGGAAAGAAACTAGGATGGATACAAACTTGTGCAAGATTAAAAAGACCCGTTTCCCCCACTACTTCGATGGTGTGGTTGGCCAGATCCTCATAATCTTCGTCTTTAATGATGGATGTAATCTGTTTAAGGGCATATTGAGAATCCTCGCAATGGAGGACGGATGGTTTCTCCTTGACGGGACCTTGGCTACCCATCAAGCCCTTCCCCTTCCCTGGACCAGGCTTAGGGGGCAACTTGAAGGGGCTAGACGTTTCGCCAGCCGTCACCACCTTTGGCTTCTTAGCCTGAAAGTCCACTTTTTCAGACAGTTTCCTTTTGGTGTACGGATTAGCCTGACCCATCTTAGGAGGCAGACTTCCCTCTAGCTTCTTATTAGCAGCAGCCTGCTGCTTGATGAAGGCTCTCCTCTTACTATCTTCCATTTCTGCATAAAAATGGACGGATAAGAGTCAAAAAAGCTTCCAAAATGTTGAAAGGAAAATATTGGTGCAACAAACTTACATAGGCGAACTTGTTTGTCATAGTGACGGGCAGCAGTTGTAGGTTTTGGACCATCACAGTACCAGTAAAGAATGTCCAACATAACTAACTTGGCCCACGTTCTCTCCGACAACTTGGTGGTGTTGAAGGTTTTCTCCAAAAAGCTCCATTGCTCAAGGGTGACTTCAGGACGATCTCGAGCTGAATTAAGAGACAGTTAGGGTAATTACACAAAATAAAAAGTTGAAACCAAGACGGACGAACACCTACCAGATGGGGGCATTACACCCCAGGTTTTGTCTATAGGTATATATTCCTGGTCATCGGGATGACACATGTACTCGTCCCCTTAGATGAAAAAATAACGACTCTTCCAGTTCCTATTGGAGTCCGGGGTCTCGCATACTAACCTAAGCAACAGACTCCTCGGCAAGAAATTATACATACCCTTTGACTAGGTAATCTTAAACGGATGGTAACAATGAAAGAACCCCTCTACCATCAACCGACACGCCCCGTCAGACATCACCCCATATAAAACTTCCACACCCAAGAAGACCCTCCAGGCATTCGGGGAGATCTGGGTGACGGCCAGTCCTAAGTACTAAAGAAGACAATGGTGGAGAGTGCTCAATGGGAATCGAAGTCCTACTTTCAGCATCTGCTCATACACTCCAACGTCTTCAAGGCCCCTATAGTAACATTTTTCGGACTTGAAAGGTAAACGGATGGGTATGTGGACAGGTATCTGGTACTTCTCCCTAAGTGTATTGAAGTGTGTTTGTTTGATGGAAGAAATGAAATCATTGATTGTCCACAAGGGAAGCATGATAAAGTCCCTAAAGCCATCAGGACCTATGATGGATTGAATAGAAGGGTTAACATCGTTTAGATCATCATTCGAGTCACTCTTTGACCCATCCTTATCCAGTTCCTCATCCTCCTCTGTGGAAGGTGAGTTGGTTGACGGAACCCTTTCATTGTTGAAGGTGCCAGGGTCTCCTTGACCTGACGGAAACACCTCATCATAGCCCGCTCCATTGCGGACACACGATTGTTCACTCGATGCCTCACTAGACATCTGACATCTACAAGTGACGGGTAAAAATCCTAAGACTTTATAGGTCTACACAGATGACAAACAGGTGAATAGAATGGTAGGGAAAAACTTGGCATAAAAGGAAGAATACTTACAACTTGACGAAAAGAAGGTGACGTGAAGAATGTAGAGGACAGTCACACCAGGAAGACGGAACGATGGCGTAATAGGTGGACGGTAGCGCTCTGATCAGCCAAAAAGGTTGCGAAAAGTAAAAAATGGAACGGACGAGCAGCATATATATATAGGGAACGGCATGGAAGATGAAGGGGCGCTTCGGTCCAAGCAATCAACCACTAAAAACTTGCCACGTGCCCCTACTATATAAATGGCCCTAGGCTAGCCTATCAATCAAAATGCGCTTCCTAAAGGTAGGGTTGAGCCGTCACTCCATGGATCCGTCCAAAATGTAGGTGACGAATCCATAAAGTGAGGGAGCAACTAAAGAGGATAGAATTAAGGTAGACGGTCAAATTTTATAGAGCCTACCACAAGTGACTACACTAGATTGACAGGCTAAGAAATGAAGCAACACAACGACCCATATTGTAGGTGGACGGATCACCTAAGATGGACAAAAAATGAAGTGGACAAGTACAAAGTGGACGATGTTAAAGCCAAGTGGCACCCACATGGTTTAGTTGGTCCTCAAGGAACTTTAATTGAAAATGACTTGTGCTTCACGATTAACCATAGTTAACAGAATCTCTATATGGAAAGGGTCCCGTCAAATACGTGCATTTATGAAGATCTTCCCTACAAGGAAATATTTATCTTCGCTAAGAAACTAAGGTCGGTTTTACACTACTATAAAAACCCAAAACGCTCAGAGACCAAGGTACGCATAATTCTCCCCAACTCTGGCACTCTAGGGTTGTAAAAGTTCTCTGACTTAACCTTCAGAGGGTATTTGGCCGACACTACACCGGTACTCTCTTGAGGTTTTTTTTTTTGTGTTGTGCAGGTGTTGTTTTGGACACGTAAGGACCATGTGGCTCACTAATGATTTTCAGTATCATCATCTTGCATAGAAGCACGAGTTAAAATTTAAGGTGCTATCATTTTTTTCTTTTTTTTTTTGTAACATTTATGGAGTTATTAATTTTGAAGTTTGAAAAATAGAAATAGAAATATATATATATATATATATATATATATATATATATGAATTATATAATTGTTCAATTTATACAATTAAGATGTTAAGTTAGATTTTAAATGTAATTTTATAAATAAGGGTATTTTAGGGAATTTGATTTAAATATGTTTTCGTTTAACTAGAGTTAGGGTTCTATTCTTATGTTGTCACCAAACAAATGAATAGTAATAGTTATTCCATTACAACATCTTGTATACCTTGTAATATGTATTCGTATTCTTACATCATTACAATGTACCAAACGTGCCCTAAATAATTAAATGTTATAGCTAAAAGGCCTATCACAAGTTGTTAGATGTTGCACAACAAATCTCATTTGTAATATATAAAATTTCAAAATTTTGTGCCAAGTGAATTTTATATATATATATATATGTGTGTGTGTGTGTGTGTGTGTGTGTATTAATAGCCAAAACTCAGAAAAAAATCCAATTAGATTTAAATTGAATTCTCAATTTTGTGCCACGTGTTCCATTTAATTTTTAATTTTGTGTCAAGTAAATTATTAAGTATAAAAATTGAAGAGTCCAAATCTAATTAAATTCTAAATTAGATTTTAATTGGAATTCAATTTTCCATCACGTGTCCAATTATGGCAAGTAAATTATCGGGTGCAAAAACCGAAGAGTCTAAAATTAATTAAATTCTAAATCATATACCATTAATTATATATATATATATATATATATATATATATATAATGAAAAATCATTACATATTTTAGAAATGTATGGTTTAAAAAAATGTAAGTTAATACTATGTATAATTAGATTTTAAGTTAATACATATGCATAAGGTTACACATTAGTATATATTAATAGCCAAAGCTTAGAGAAAATTCAATTAGATTTTGATTGGATTTTCAATTTTGCGCCACATGTCCCATTTAATTTTTAATTTTGTACTATTTAAATTATTAATTGTAAAAATCAAAGATTTCAAATCCAATTAGATTCCAATTTTCTGCCATATGTCCATTTAAGTTTTTAATTTTTGTTGCAAGTGAATTATTAGGTGTAAAAACTGAAGATTCTAATATCAATTAAATTCTAAATCGTATACTCATGGAGTAACCCCAACTTTTACCTCTCACACTCCACAAGTAGTTATATTTGTGGAGTTACTATCGTACCAAAGGTACGCGATGATAAAATTAAGAAAATTGAATGGGAAACATGACTTAAAATTATACTCCAATTTAAGATCTAATTAAATTCCCTCTCAACGATTCCTATTACATTGTAATCACTATTATAACGTACCAATCGTGTCTGAAGACCAAGTCTCCCAAAATAGAAAATGTGAAAAGGCATTTTATACTTTTCATCTTTATCTATATTATTTTTATCCTAACCACTTTCTTCTCTTTTTTTTTTTTTTTATAGAATGAATTATCACATCACCATCGTATCAGCATAGCCACCCATGTGAGCCTTCAAGGCTATAATTTCATTTAGTTTTTTACTTTTATTTTTTATACTTTTTTATAATTCAACCTTTAATACACTTATAAAAAAAAACTTTTAATACACTTAATGCTTTTTCTTTTGTGAAGAACACACTTAATTCCTTTTTTTTTTTTTTATAGAAGGAAATACATTTAATAGTTAATAGTATAATAAAAGAAATTATTATTTTTAAATATTTATGTACACTAGGCACACCCTTTTCAATTTGCTAAGCATTTCCTTTAACATGTAATTGATAAATTTTTATCTGTACAGTTTAGAGTATAAAGTGATTATAGAACCTCATTTTTTTTGTGCAAGCCCGGCAGGAGGAAAGGCCGAAAGACATGGGCAGAAGAGAGTGGGATGGAAATGCCATTAAACCCAAGTGGCAGGAATAATGGATCATGAGTCCATAAAACAAGCAAATGAACCATGAAGAAGTAAATGGGCCTAAGAAGGTCCGGAAGAAAGAAATAACAAACTCATGGGCTGTATGGATATAGAAAAATAAGAATGGGCCACGACTGTCACGGCAGGCTCAAAGCAATGTAAGTAAAGAAAGTAAGAGGCAATGGAGAATCCATGAGCCCCAATGATGAAGTAAGAAGCACTTGGGCCAAGGAAGTCTAAGGAGTTAGTAAAAGCCCATGAGAAGCATAGAATTGGAAAAGGGTCAAGGATGCCCAAAGAAAGTAAACGGGCCAAGGATGCCCAAAGGAAGGTAGGTGGGACGAGGGAGCCCACAAGCAGTAAATGGCCCAATGAGTTTATTGGGCCTTCAGAAAAAGAATGAATAGAAAAGCCCGGAGAGGCCCAATAGACTTGGGCCAAGTAAACCTCACGGCAGGCATAGTAGAATGATGCGACAGGAAACAAATAACAAGGGCTGAAAGCATAAGAACAACCCACAAACGGGCAAGGCCCAGCCCCTAAGAGAAGCAAACCATAAATGCAAAGTCAAGGAAAATAGCCCACGCCATAAGAAGTCAAAGCTGAACGGCAGACATGGTAGATTGACTTTCAGACTGCGGTAGACACATGAGCAGCGAGCAGAACTTGGACGAGCATGGAGGTAAAGTACACGCAAGGCCCAGGTACCACCAGCCTGTACCCAGCCAATATAGGAAATGGTGAGGTCATAGGTCAGAGGTAAGAGGGTATGGTTTGGCGGTGGGGAGGGAAAAAAAAAACCATTTTTCGTGTTTCTTACTCAAACTCTTTTGGAGGCAATGTCCTGCTGGGATGACATACCACCCAAAAGAGGCAAAGCTGAGTTTGAACCACTAGGTGTATGTCATGAGGGATGGAGAGAAGGAGAGTACTTACACCATAGCAGGTAAGAGTGTCACGGCAAGCAAGCAAACAAAAGAGTCTTATTTATTTGGTAAGGTGGAGTGGCGCGGCTAGTGCAGGTAAGTGGCGCTGACTGGGTAACTGATCAGTCAGTAATGGTCGGCAAGGACACCCACACTAGACAAAAACGGTTAAGGGCTAAAATGGTAAAAGTCAAGCACGACTGGCACTATATAAGGAGCCTTTGCTGTGCTCGACAAGGGGGGGATGGTAACCTTTAGGATATAATCACTAGAATCACAAAAAAGATAAAGAGTGAGGGTAAAACCAAGAAGAAAGGAGAAAAAGAATTTAGGAGAAATAGAGAGGGAGAGTAGGAAAAACGAAAAGAAAGAAAGGAAAGAATTAAGGAATAGAGGGAAAGGTAAAAAAAAAAACAGAGAGAACTGAGTGGTAGGCATGCAGCACATGGGTCAATCTCCCTCTCCCTCTTCAACTCATGCTCTCTGGTAACGGAAAAGGATCTTGCAAAATACAAGTCATTTAGGTCTGCCCCTTCAAAGTAGCTAATTTCCCCTTTCATAAGATATTAATCGCATTGAAGAAATGGTTTCCCTTCTTGACTTAGACTTGGCAGTAACTTAATGCGGTAGACTGACATTTATTTCTTTTAATAAGCTTGCTGTTGTTTATTCAATACTTGTTATTTTGTTGTTGTTTTGTAAAACAGGCACTCCTTATTAAAGCTCACTGTTTATTTTATCTAAATCCTAAAGGAATTTATATTATAGTCCTTATTGTATCTGTCTGCCGTAATTAATATAACAGCTCTGCCTGCCACAGACATGTAATCACAGCCTGGCCAATAAGGGACATTGTTTGCACACAAGCCGGACTAAGAAGGTTTGCTCTTGGACCGATCCCAATTCCCTAATCTAGAAATCTTTGGGCCCAATGTTGCAGCAGGCAGCCCGGCCTAATACTTGCAAAAAAGGCCCACACAGTGATCATACTATTTGGTAAAGATGCAATTTTGTTTATGATAAATTGGGTTTTATTGTTCTATACTTTAAAATTAGTTTTCTTCTAATTAATTATAATTTTATATTATAGGTATAGTTTCATTTATTGCTAAATATTTTTTAATATAGCTCCATAATCTTATATTTTATGCATTGTTTTAAATTTCGAAAATTTCAACTTAGACAATTGATTGATGATATGGTTGTTAATCTTTGATCACCTTGAAATTTTGCAAGCATGGAGAATATACGAAGATAATGTAATCTAATGGTGAATTTATCAAAATTCGCATCTAATTAAAAAATATTGAGTGGTGTAACATTACTTAGAGTTACACCAGATATAACTTGAACTCAACCATATATATATATATATATATATATATATATATATAGGCAAAACTTATGTACAATATCTTATGTCTTGTACCTTGGGTTCCCCTTTTAAAATTCTGACACGTGGCTATTTAACCAAATTCCTAAATGGCATTAATTTAAAAAAGTTTCATTGTGTGAGAAACCCATCTCTCTCAGCCTTCTTCGTGTGAGAAAACTTTCCCTTCAGCCCCCTTCTTCGCTCTTAGCTAAAGATATACTGAATCTTCCCACCACCCAATACACCCATTAAAACCTTATCAACATTATGCTATCATCATTACTAAAATAAACAGTGTTGATTAAAGACCAAATAACACCATAATTGATTTCGCGAAACTGAAGTGGAGCACTTTGGATCTGATTTGGGACGAGAGGGAGTCGATTTTGCAAAAGGGACATGGAAGGCAATGGATTTCAACAAATTTCCTAAGTAAAGGGAAGGAGAAGATGAAGAAAATAAAGACAGAGGGAATGAGTGTTGTGGAGGTGTTGGATTTGGAGGTTTTGCAAAGCCTAGGTTTGGGGTCTAAGTTTGATTTGGATTTTTGGTGTGTGTGTTGTGGAGGTGTTGGATTAGGAGGTTCTGCAAAGATTTCTACCATTGTAGAATTGAAAGAAACTTTTTTTTTTTCTTGTTACGTTTTTTCACTAAGGGTCCATTTGGATAGAACTTATTGCTGAAAACTGAAAACACTGTAGCAAAATAATTTTTAAATCTGTGAATAGTGCCGTGGGACCCATTTTTAATGAAAAAGATGTTGAAAAGTGAAGTTTGTGGGTCCTGTGAACAGTGCACGGGTGCACTATTCACGGGAGAAAAGTCAACAACTGTGGCTTAAAAAAAGAAAAAAAAAAAAAAAAAGAGAAAACACGTAAGAAGAAAATGCAGCCGTGAATAAGTTGGATCCAAACACTCACTAAGAAAATGCACAAATAGTCCAATTCAAATTTTAAAAGTTTTTTTTAATCTCTATTCTCTAGCAAATGAAAGAGAGATTGAGTTTTTTTTTTTTTTTTTTTCACCAAGAAAGGTAAATGTTTTTAAGTTAATGCGGTTTAGGAATTTGGTTAAGTTACCACATGTCATAATTTCAAGAGGGGAACCTAAGGTATAGAACATAAGATACTGTATTTAAGTTTTGCCTATATATATATAGGCATAAATACATTGTTGTAAGACCCACATATGCTATGAGATTGTTTACTAAAATAATGGCATAAATACATTATTGGTCTCTCCATCAATTTTCGTTAGTTTTTTTTTTTTTTTTTTTTGTTGCTTATGTGTCTAACAGAGCAACGATGCTTATTATTATTATTTTTTAAATTTCAAAGACCAATAGCGCATATTTTTTAAACTTCAAAGACTAACATAGCTCTCTTGAAATGTTAGGTGCCAAAAAACGCTTAGAAAGTAAACTTTTTTAAGGTTCAACAATGTATTTTGACCAAAAATAATTTTTCTTATGAATATTTAGGAGGGACTATGGGCCTTCAATCCCATCCTTATTATTTCATTTTATGCTCCACTAATTATGGTATGTCATGTGTGTGTATATATATATATATATATATTTTTTTTTTTTCCATTTTAAACTTGGTAATTTTATAAGAAAAATTAAATAAATATATTATAAGTTGTGATTTATTAAATATATAGTGGAACACAAAAAGTGAGATAAAGATTTTACATTCCTAAGGAGTTCCTTTTTAATTTTAAACCTTTGACATATTTCCTTGGAGAAGAATACAAATTTGATATGCATGATGAACGGTACTTACAAACTGAAGATGTTATTAGTTTCGCTCTTTACCATGGCCCCCATTGGAAATCCCAATTTGGCTATTTTTGGGTTTTCTCCTCTTCTTCATCCTTTTAATTATTTTTTAATTTGAATTATTTGGCCTAACTGTAAACATAGCCTAAGATTACCTATGCCTATGGGCCCAAAAAAAAACCATCCATTGAATTTACTTAATTTTTTTGTTTAATCCAATACCAATTGAAATGATATGGCATATAATAGTAAAAGGTACCAATAAGAAAAAAATTGTAAAGGGTAATTATGTGGCACTGCATGATTGGGTAATTATGGATGGTGGACCTAAGGATTTTTGGCAAAGTCGTTTGCGATCAAAAGAGCAAAACAATTACAAAATCTGGGCTATTCATTAACAAAATGCCCATGCTCCCTTCAAAGAATCAAGTCATAACAAACCCTCTAATTTGTTTATTTTGGCATAACAAACCATCTTATTAGTTTTTTGATTTTTTCTCAAAACCCAATATATATTATTATTTATATATTTCTCATAAATAAATACGAGCTCGATCTCATAATTTAGTAGCTGTACCGCCTAAACAAGGACAACCCTGTTACACCCAAGAGAGCAAAATAACAAATCCGAGTCCACAATCTGATCACAGAAAGGAGAGAACTAGGAAGAAGCTACATCACTCTCTCTATCTCTCTCTTTGCACACTTTAGGCAAGCACAAATCTTTAATACCCTCTTCAATTTTTTTCACTTTTTTGTTGAATTCCTTGTTGGTTTAGGCTTTATTCCCTGTTATCTAATCTGGGTCTTCATTGTTTTCTGATATAGAAGCCGTTTCCTCATCTGGGTCTTTCTTGATTTGTGATTTACGCTTATTTTGTGTCTTGGGCTATGAGGAAGAGGGAGAGAGAGAACCCTTGCGGGGTTTGTGGGCACTATCACAAATACGAAGAAGGAGAGGTATGTGGGATATGTGGCCACCGGATTCCGGCTTCGGCTGAGAAAACTTCGATTCAAGTCAGCGCCTTTCCATCGGAGATCTTGCCTGAGTTTCTCTATCTAGGTAGCTATGATAACGCTTCACGCTCGGAACTTCTCAAGACTCAGGGAATCTCTCGTGTTCTCAATGTAAGTTGGTATTCTAATATTTGATTTGGAATTGGTTTATTAAGGTTATGAATGTTTTGGTTGTTTTATACATTGTGTTAGTGCTAGTCTATTTGAGTGTTCAATGAAATTATCACCTTGATTGAATTTGTGATTTGGAATTGGATTTAGCTGTGGTATTTGTTCACACATCCATGTGTTTATTGAACCCAGTCACCAGGTATACAGGTTGTATACAACTAGGGATCAAAAACAATCGAACACTCCAATTACAAACATCAATCAAATCACAAACTGAAAATAAACAGTGACTTCCCACGGCTGACATCAAATCCAATAAAGTTCTAGAGAAAAACAATTCAGTTCTGGTAAATTCCTTTCTAAATCCTCAAAGCTCCAGTTGTTCCTTTCCCATCAAATACACCACATCGAACAATGAGGGACAACCTTCCAAACAGCCTCATTATGATGACGCCCAAGCTTTCCTTGCCAACAAGCTAATAGATCAACTACAGTCCTTGGCATCACCCAATGGATTCCAAACAAGATGAAAACCACAGATCACAACTTAGTGACAATAGGACAATGAAATAAAAGATGGTCTACTGACTCTCCACTACCTTTACACAAATAACACCACTTCAAAATCCTAACATTCCTTTTTTGTAAATTATTTTTTTTGACTGACTTTTTTTTTGTAAATTATTAATTCATCAGAACTTTCTCCAAAGCTGCAAGACCTGCTTACAAATGCTCTTCCAAAGGAAGGAGTGATCATTAACATGTCAAAACCACAGTTGGCGTCTTCCAACACATCCTATCCTCCCCACCATTTTACTCAAAGAAATGCCATAAATAATGTCCATAAAATTGAACAAAGACTTCTAGAACGGCTCCCATGAAATTGAGATCCCAATAAAGAATCCCCTTGGAAAACTTCATTACAGCTGCCACATTAGCCTCCTTATCCCAATTAATTCTGAATAACTCTAGGAAACTCATTTTTAGAGGGCTCTCCCTACACCAAATATCATGCCAAAACTTCACTCTATACCCATCCCCAACCTCAAACTGAATGTAGCAAGAAAAGGTATACAACCATATCATATAGTATTCCACGGACTCAGCCCATTAGGACTAGTAACTGAATTAGAGCACCAACCACCTTCCTCTTAGCCATACTTAACCCCTATCACTTTCCTCCACAACACCTCTCTCTCAATCCCAAATTTCCACAACCATTTCCCCAACAAAGCTTCATTAAAAAATCTCAAACTCCTAATAGCCAGACCCCCCAAATTGGGGAGGAGTACAAATCTTAGACCGCTTTACCAAATGGAAATCGTCTCCCAAATCACTCCAAAGAAACTAAGAAAGGTCCATTGCAGTTGCTCAATACGATTGGCCACAACAATAGGGATAGGAAATAAGGACAGGAAATGGGTTGGTAAATTGTATAGAGGAATTTCAATTTTTAAAGTAACTGTACCCCCTTAGAGAGATATAAACGTTTCCATCCTGCTAACCTCCTTTCCAACTTCTCAAGGATTGGGTTCCAAATTGTCTTCTCTTTGAATTTAGCACCCAAAGGGAGACCCAGATATTTCATGGGGAATGAACCTTGCTTACATCCTACTCCCTAGAACATCAACAACTCATCCATAGAGCTATAACGCATTCACAATTTTTTTATGTCAAAAGTTTGGGGCTAAGAAGTAACATGCCGTTTAAATGGAAACAACTTGAATCGAGGACAAGATGGGTGAAACAACTTAAATGGTTAAGGAGCTAGGTGAATGGGGTTTATACCAATAGGCATGTGACTTATAGCTGAAAATTTAGCCTTGTTTAGAATTGAATACAAATGACAGTTTATTTATTCAAATCCAAGTAGTTAAAATAAAGAGGTTTTTTGGTTTTTTTTACAATTGGTAGTATTTCATAAATTAATTGGTGGACTGATATTTGTCATGTGATTCTTGAGGTAGTCCAATACTGTACATAAGCATGGGAAGTTTTATGAAATGCGGATATAACAAAGAGAATGAGTTTATCTAGATTTAGCTAATGTGAACTTCTAACGGTGTATAGGAGAGTGCTTGTTTGTGGCTGTCCATATTTCTACACTTTTTAGTTGCATTTATCAATTTCAAATACCTTCTTTTGGGTTGCATCTCGTAAAACATTTGTGGAGAAGGATGGATTTATTGGAAATAGACAATGAATCATACCAGAAACTATATCTTCTATTCATCTGTTCATGTAAAACAATGACTTAGTTGATCTAGTACAATAAAAGGGCTGACATTCTCTTATTACTTATTTTATTTTATTTTTTATTTTTGTATATATGCAGACAGTACCTGCTTGTCAAAATCTCTACAAGAATTCGTTCACCTATCACTGCTTGCAAGAGGACAAAACTTTGCCTTTTGATGATGCAATTCAATTTTTAGGTATGTTTTTCCTCCTTGTCCTAATGAGTTTATATTCTTTAGTTCAGTTGCTGCGTTTTGTTTAGATGCTTGTGCATTACTGTACTGTTCATTGGAGTTGTTTTAGACTCTTAGTGCCCATTTGGTAATGTTTATTTTTTTCGGCTATTTGAAAATGGGTTATTTGAAAAAATTGTACCTAGAAAAGGGTGGTTTAAAAACGGAAAGCCAAACAGGTATGGCAGTTTTCTTATAAGAAGGAATTCTTTTTTTTTCTCATGTTGTGTTTGCTTGGGGTGAAAAGGGGAGAAGGTGGAAAGGGGAGAGGAAAATATGATTTATGTTTTTCCTTTGTTTGGTTGGAGTAAAAAGGGAGAGTAAAGAATATGGGGTGGGTGGGAAAATTTCAGTGTAACTAGTGGGATTTTATTTAGTTTTGTTAAGTATGATAAATAGCAGGATGTAACTGAATTTGAGGTACATCACTTCTTTTTATTCCTCTTTTGGTGGTGGTTGTTGTTGGAACATGCAGTAGCTAATATTAAAATAGTGCCATAGCCACTTCCTGAGAAGCCCTTAGTTAAATGAACTGTGTTTCCCGATGCTCAAACCTCCCTCTTTTATGTGGGAACAAACCACTCTCCATTCCACCAAATGAAATTTTTTGTGGAATTCCCTTTGAAACTTCTCCTACTTATTGGCCACAAGGGAGATATCATAAACAAAGACATGAAATAAGTTGGGATGGAAGATAATGTATCCTTGATCAAACTTGTCCTTCCTCCTTTAGATAGTTGTAGCTTTTTCCATCTTGCTAACTCTTTTCCCACCTTTTCCAAAATAGGATTCCAGATACTATTTGAAAAGAAAGCCCAAAAGTAGGCTTAGGTAGGTCATAGGTAATAAACCAACCTTGCACCCTAAGATGACTCTGGAAGACCCTCCAGGTTTTCTACTTCATCCATTGGGACCAGTTCGCTTTTGCTCAGATTCAGATTAGGACCGGATATGGCTGCAAAGGAAATAAGCACACAACGAAGATAACCAAGTTCTTCAGGTGAGGCATCACAAAATACAATGGTGTCATCTACAAAAAGAATGTGAGAGCTATCAATAACTCTTCTGCCATTCACCCTAACTTGAAAGCTTGTAGTCAAAGGGCTCTAGATTTTTTGTCTCCGACTAATCGTTTGTAGATGTACATATTTTTCGAATTCTGATGTCGCTCATACCTTTGTAATCTTTCCTCAACCAAAGGGACTGTTGATACCCCAATTTTGTCAAGCTCCTTTAAACCATCCAAAATTGACTTCTTCCTCACCCCTACGTTACCAAATTGGTCTTTTTCATTTCCGTGGATCCTCCTTTAATGCTCTCAATTTCCTAGTTAAAACATAGCTAGATGTCAAACTGATAATTCTCCCCCAAAGCTTCACCTTTTCCTGAAATCCTTCAGCTTTGAACCACATGTTTCAAATTGAACGGACCTTTGCCACGTTTGAGAGCACCCCGATCGAAAAGGATGGAACAATAATCTGACACAGCTTGAGTTAGAATACTTTGGATGGATTTCTCAAATTGTTCCTCCCAATCTGTCGAAACTAGAAGTATCAATCCAGGTCTGGTGGGTTTCTCATATTATAAGATCAGGTAAAAATTTCTCCCCCCAGAGGAAGGACAATTAAATGTCTCTCATCAATCAAATCTGAAAATTCCCCCATTGTTGGTGTAAATCTTACGTCCCTTATCCTCTCACTGGGAAATCACACAACATTAAAATACCCAGCAATGCACCATGGATTACTCCACTTGTCCCCTATGTCTCTTGATTCCTCTCATAAAACGGACTTCATCCAGTTATCATTGGGTCCTTACACCTTGAAAAAATCTGGTGAAAGCCATCTTATATAGAGATGAAAAGTGTGGAGAGAGTATATGTGCCTGATTAATTGTCCTTTTTTTTTATTTATATTTTTTATCCTGCATTAGCAAAATATTCCTTAGAGTCCCACAGCCTTTAGGTACACCTTTGGATGAGTTCTGTTGTCACCCTTTGACCTTCATGTTGGTTATCCTTCTCTCTCCCTCTTGGTGATTTATTTCCTCTGGTGGAGCCATTTTTAAATAGGACCCTAAGTCAAATGATGTAGGGCACCTGGACTAAGAGTGGCTAATGGAGGGTCAGAAAGATAATAGAGGAAAGCCCTTATTTCTAATATCATTAAGATTGACAAAACAAGATTACAATTTTAAATGTGCGTTTTAGTTAACTCAATTGATAAAGTCTTTTGTCATTAAATAAAAGATCTTAGGTTCGATTTCCGCTTATACCAAAAAACCAATTGGTGTCTTGTTCTGATGGTAAAGAACAATCATCAGGAGCAAATGCCATAATTGAAATTATCTCTAAAAATAAAGTCTAAAGATTTAAATGAATGCAATAAAATCAGTCACTGTGCAGAACAAATCTTTAACGTCAGCATTTAAAGAAGTTAAAGATTGACAAAAGGATGGTTGTCTATTATGATTGACCTATGGAGTTTGGTTAAACAAGTTTTAGCTAGCTTCTTTATAATGAAACCAAGTGACTTACAATAAACTTTAGTACTAATTTACTAAAGGTTAACTGTTGGATCTTTTTAATTGTACCACAAGATATTCTCAGTTACTTTAGATGGCCGTTTGAGTTCACTTTTGCTTGATTTTGCAGAGCAATGTGAAAGGGACAAAGCTCGTGTTCTGGTGCACTGCATGTCTGGAAAAAATAGGTGAATTTTTACTGCAAAATAATTTGGGTCTCTTGCCCTCTCCCCCTCTCTCTGCACATGCAAGGCTAAGGTTAACATACAGAAAGCACAAATAGCCACACCTGTCAGCCACCCACCCTCAAATGCATCAAGAATGCTATAAATAGGGCATCACATACCAACCATAGTGAAAGACCCTAGCGGGCCCCTATCCCAGAGCTTTTAGTGGTGGAATTTAATTTGGACATAATGGGGCCTCCATACCAGATGATTTGGATTCTTCAAATATTTGTTTCTGATGTACTCATTTTGTTCCCTTGACAGGTCACCAGCAATTGTAATGGCTTACTTGATGAAGTCCAAAGGTTGGAGACTTGCCCAAAGTTACCAGTGGGTGAAAGAGCGGAGACCATCTGTTGAATTATCTGAAGGTATGCACATGGTCTATTTTCGCATTGTAAGAAGAAGCATCAAATTGCTTAGCTATTAGCTATTTTGCAGATAATTGGTTAAATGGAATATCAGAAAGGACTACCACATTGTTAAGCCCCAGATCATGATTTTAACTGGTTAAGCTATGCAAGCTGATTGGAATCTATATTGGATTCTGGAACATTGCAAGGTGGATGGGTTGAAACCTGAAATCAATATTTTTTATAACTTCCTTTTTTTCCCTCCTCTTAATCCTCTTTGTTTGGGGTCTTACATGGAGTTGGATCAGCATGCAAATTTCATATTTCAAAGCTTTTAACTTCTGAAAGTTTTTCATTTTGCAAGACATTACTCGCATAGCAGCTGTCCCATTCTGATGCTGTGATGAATTGCTCTTGATAGCTCTTAATCATTTGAAGGAATTGTCTTGCAAATAATTAAAGCATGCATATTAGTTGAAATCAACCACTGCAGGAGTATGAATGAGATGGCCCCCATATCTCTGACTTTCATTTCTTTGTTTCTTAATGTAGCTGTCTACAAGCAACTGCAGGAGTATGAGCAGAAGATCTTTGGATCAATTGATCCTGGCAACCCTGCCCTGCCTGTTTTTGCACCTACAGGTGTGCCTCCTTCGTTTAGCTTTGGCTTCCCAAAGGTTAATGATCCAGTTTCTGTTCCTGCTTTCAGCACTGTTGGTACAACCTCTATTTTTGCCCGTCCTCCTTTAGACATTGCTCTGAACGAGTTTACTTTTGGAGCCAGCCAGACTCAGAATAATAATGATAATATACTGAATCCAAATGGCAGTGATATTCAAATGGATGGTTCTTGATTTTCCTGTCTCTTTATCTTTTGTGAGATCCCGTGGTCAGAAGTTAAATTCCTGACTTTCAGAGTTTCTTTTTAACACAGTTTGGATGTAAAGTGGGAGTAAAATTCTCAAAAACGTTTTGGTTTGTAAGATTTGACATGTTGGTCAGTATGGCTGCCTTGTTTTCTCGAGTCTAATGTTCAAAAGTGCAACATCATATTGACTCATTCCAAATATTATACAAGTGATTTAGTAGGGTATATCTATCTCTTTCCTCAATGCTTTCGTGATTTAAATTTCATTATTTCCTTCTTTTTTGGGTTTGGGGGGGGGGGGGGGGGGTGTTTGGAGGGTTTAGGGTTTACTTAAAAGGCTATACAGACGGTTTATATATAGGCCATTCTAGCAGATTATGCTGCATAAAATCATTGTCCATTGCATTAAAGAAATGTTTGATACACAAATATTTCGAGTATCTATTTTTTTTTTAAATAGCTATATAGTTGACCTTCATTACGGGGAATAGTTATTCTTAAGTAACAAATCTAAATTGGTGAAAAAGTATTCCTAAGTTTATATTGGTCCTCAACACGACCACCCCCCCCCAAAAAAAAAGAAGAAAACTAACCTAATTCCCTTGTATTCAAGGGTGTGGTGGTCAATGGAACTGATTCATAGTGTCAAAATATTTGTAGCCTTTCTCATACCCATTTAGGATCTGTTTGGAATTTGCTTATTTTGCTGAAAATAAAATTTTTTTGTTGAAAGTACTGTAAATAAAAATAAAAGTTAATTGAAATAGTACAGTGGGAACAGTGAAATAAGTTAGCAAAATTAAGTCATGCCAAATGCACACTTAATGAGTAGCCAACATTTTTGAGTCGATTATAGTTTGTGTAGGAATCTATGATCTCAAAGGGACATCATCAGCGGCTCAAAATGGGTGATGCTAGCTTGATCGAAGCTCTTAAAGGAGCTGCTAGCGTAATTGAGAACCTAGGGTTTGAGAGGAATGACGAGACCATGCTGCAGCTTGAAGATTTAATAGTGATGTAGGCTGTAGCCTTTGCCAACAAGAAGATCAATAGCTGAAGACGAGTGGAGGTGGTCAGAGGAGAGAGATTATGGAATATAGATTTATAGTTCCTTCTACTTCTAGTGTAATCAATAAGATAAATAGAAATACTAACTTTTTTGTATTACTGGCAATATTGATTCTCATACCCTACATAATCACCATCCAATGTAATGTATTATACGTGTCCTAAGATCTGGTAGGTGATATGATCTTAGTTTGTATACATTACATTTACATGCATGTTTGCCTCTTTCCCGGAGTGAGCGGCTTTGGTTAGTGTCTCTTAGGCCGCACTTACTATACTATACAAGTGCAGCAACCGCCTGCATTTATCATTAAGGAAGAACTCATGAGGGTAAAGGGAATATAACTTTTCCATTAGGTACCCAGAGGCCAAATTTCACAATCAATATAAGGCATCTTTTTAAGTCCCATTTTCATATAAATCAATAGAAAAATAATTATCTCCATTTAACTAGTTTAATTCTATGGTCAAGATTAAATATTATAAATTTTTTCTATGACGTCCACTTTTAATGATTATGCTTTTTATCATTAGATCAAAACACTAATGTTTTTCAGTGTAAGCAGATCTTTTATTTAACCATTAAAGGTTTTACTAGTTGAACTAATTGAAACCAACAAATATTATAAATCTAAAAGTGCATTTAGTGTCATGTTATTTAAAAATTTTAAATAATGATCTTATGTACTTTAAATACAAACAACTAAAATCTTATTTGTAAAACTAGCCTCATCACATACGCTTTGTGCGTGCGATGAGGTTTTTTTTTTGGTCTAGCGATATAATTTTGCTTCAAAAAAAAAAAAAAAATAGATAAGTTTGTTTTGAAGACATGGATTAGTAGGAGAGCGTCTTATTTGTAGGCATTTTAAGTGAAGTCAGATATATATTTTCATTGGGTTGTCCTCAAATTTTTTTTCCTCTATTAAATGTAGAGTTAAAGATATTTTTAAATCACATAAAATTTCAGTCTAAAGAGGAAAATCGTCTTATAAATAGAATAGATAGATAAATTCTTTCATTTTGCTTGAAACGGAGAAGTTATATCTATTATTTTTTCTAATAGAAGGCACATCTATCATGGCCTGCACGACCTTATTTTCCACGTTGCAACTTGCAAGTGAAGACAATCACTCACTACAGTCCGCTTGATCGCTATAGGTTCTCATTCAGAGAGGGGGGGGGGGGGGGGGGAGTGGGTGGGGGAGGATAGAACTATGAAAGTAAAGGCTGATATTGATTCATGCTGAAGTTTTGATATAGTAGTGTTAGAATTTCGACCATGAACAGTTTAATAAAGCTTCTACATGTTTTTCCATAAACTTAATATTCTTCTTCTGGGTTCAACGTCATCTTCGGCCTTGGCACTTGCCTAACGGTGTAAAATGTTGTAAGAAGTGAATTGTTAGAAGTTGCGAACAAAAGTGGAGAAAGAAAGGTGTTAAACATAGAATACCAATGGGCAACCATTCTATCATACAAACTTACGGTATGAATTGTGTACAATCTCGATTTCCTTCTTCCTAACCAAATTGAAACTAAAATTTCGTCTAATCCTTCTACAAGTATACCGTATAAAGTGTGGAGTCTCTCTTTGGTAATGAAGTTGTTTTTAATTCACTGGCCTTCTGTCACATGCTGATCGTTGTACTTGTATCACCAAGCATCAGAAGAGTTGTTACAGCTTTACAGAAACTAATATCAGAAATGCTTTAAAAACAACATACAATAGAACTTGTAGTAATCTCTGTATATTATCAAGAACTTCCATAATTGGACAATAACACAACCGTAACCATGCAATTATCTGAAATCGGATTCCCAAACCCCTTTATCTACATTTAATAGTCTAATATCAACTTGATATATCACAGTACAAATGTACAATTCTTTATTTTGTGAACTATAACACAATGCAAAACCTATACATGGCACATTTGCTGTTTTAAAAGTTCTCCATCAATTTTGCACTTCTACCATTACTATTAGTAAGCAATACATGCTTCAAGGGAAGACTTTGCAAGCCACAATAGCCCTGGATCATTCCGCTTCAAAACTATATAAGTTTCTGCCTTTCCAATCTCGTCTGACACAACATCTTCATTGAAACCAATCAAAGTAAGAATTTCCATAGCAGCTGTAAGCACAAAAACCAGAAAGGGATTAATGCCAATGCCCTCATTTTAGATATGTCATAAAGTTAACTTCCTACATGGATCTGGTAAATATTTAATTTCACCCCTTCCATCTGACTAGGGTGAGAGTCCTATGGTCACTAATATAGTAATATGACATAATTAAGGCAATCCCTTGGGGTAGTATTTAGTAAGTGGAAAACTTTAGCAAGATGTCCCTTCATTTGCCAAATTCACATAATCTATCTTATGCCATCTTTGATTGACATATATCAAGTTTGACATGGCTAATATATCTCATCCTGTAAGAGATTAAAGGTCCAACCCTCCATTCAGTGCACATGTCAATGCAAGATTGAACATGGTGCAAGATTGAACATCGTACAGCAATGTTGTGATTCCAACTGACCGGCTCTCTCTCATGCATGTTTTATTTATACTTAACAAGACAGTGAAATTCCAAAGCTTATATATCATTTTCTAGCTCCCTTCAGCTTCCAGTTCATAATTTTCAAATATCTGGGACCTACCAACAATTTAACTCAAGACAAATTCCAGTGACTCTCACAGGACTCCGTAAAATCGATACTTAGAATGAGAAAAGAAGCAAACCTTTATAATTCGCAATATTCCTTCCGATTATGGGATTAGCCTGCAAATGCATAACCCATTAGCTATCAATTAAAAATTTAATGAGGAAAGTCTAGGATGCAAAGTTTTGGTCTTTCACTAAGGTCGAGATAAATAATAATTATACCTTTCGCAGTCTTCTGTATTTCATCTCATTTGGGTGTTCAATGACATTCCTGCAAGCAAATACACATAATTCCAGCATTTGTCAATAACTCAATAGATAAAGTACAAAAATAGATTGGATAACTGATGATATTGCTGGGCTATATATACGCTGGGGGCTTCCTATGCAAACTCAGTGCAAGAGCTTGCAAATGCAGGCCAGTTGTATTATACTGGGAGGAAAAACCCTGTGTTTCTGTCTTCCCACCAAAAAAGAAAAATTCAATAAAAAAAGGATGAATGAAATCAATGATTTGACAAGTGTACCTAATTATCTTAAACAGAGTTTGTAGTACTGCAGCAGCTTCCATGGGAGTAACTTCAACTTGCAGCATTTCTATGGCCTTCTGCAGACGGCTACAAACAACTGTAACAGGGTCTTGGATTCTTTGAAGTTCTTGATCATCTGGATCTGGCTCATAGGTTTGCATTCTCGATATTCCCAGTGGATGCACCAAATTATCATCAGGATCAGGCTCTGCCAGAACTCCATTTGCCTGAGTCTCATCTGGATCGGGTTCTTTATAAGCCTTATTTAGACAGGCTTGGTCTCTGATGGTCTCATTTTCTGGGTAATCATCCAGATCTAGTCCCATGATGTTTCCATATTCCAAACCATTCTGCTTTTCTGCCGGGTCATCTGGATCAGGTTCTTCAATGTTTTTGTTTGTTTGAATTCTGCTGTCCAGAATCTCCATCTCCTGAGATTCATCAGGATCAGGTTCTTCAATGTTTTTGCTTATTTGAATTCTGCTGTCCAGAATCTCCATCTCCTGAGATTCATCAAAATCAGGTTCTTCATGCAACTTTGAGGTTCTCAGCATCAAGTTGGTTTCTGGAGGAGGCAAGAGTTGTGTTGGCCCAGTGTTATTGAAATCTTGTTGAAATATTGTTTTACTTCCGGTAAATTCTGGATAAAATTCAGACTCCAAAGCTTCCCCACCCAGTGAATCATCAGGATCGGGCTCAAGCTTGTTATGATTGCCAGAATGATCATCAGGATCAGGCTCATAAGCAGTTTTTCTCTCAGCTTCATTTGGACTCCAAATATCCAAGTTTTCTTCCTCTATGGAATATATAGAATCATCTTCCTCACGTGTATTGAACCCAGAATCATCAGGGTCAGGTTCTTCATATACTATAGACCCTCCCAAGCTGTTTTCAGAAGCATTTGCTAAACGACGATAAGCAGCAGCAACTGAAGATGCACGAGCATTTGCAAGCTGATCTGATGTATTTCCTCCAAGCTTCTGAGCAGAATTACTACTGTCTCCAACAAATGAATCCTCATAAGTTTCTGAATACTGTATTCCACTTAAGGTATGACTTCTTAATCTTGTCCAATCTAAACTAGCAGCTTCTTGGTTCAACTATGAAAAGAAAAAAAGAGAGAGAAAAACACATCAAATCAAGAAATGCCCACTCAGTAATGAGCTTAAAGTAAAATTTGCGCTTAAAACATGAACACACATGTATGAGTACATGTTCTTACCTGTTTATCCAGACCATAAAAGTTGGCATCATGTTCAGAGTGTACCATGTGAGCCTGATAGCAATAAAGAATAATTTGAGTTTTCTCAATATCGACCAGCTAGTTCAAAATCAACTCAACCAAGGGCTATTGCCTACAATCTCATTTTATGTTAAATAACCAAAGTAATTTAGTCATTCATTAAACAGTAACATTTTGTCTGTACGTATAGAGGTTCATAGAGACACTGAGACACACTACATGCACATGCACATACAAAAGCACAATCCTCTCACACTGAAAAGTTGTTTAACTTACAAGTTCATGCAAAAGAGTTTTCTTGATGCTCTCATACTTCCTGAAACCCTTAAGGTCATCAGTTCTAAGACGCAGAGATATCTCCTCTCCAAAATTCTGCGAAAAAAAGAGTCAGCAAGACAAAAGATTAAAGAAAATAAAACACTAATGATATACTAATGTTTAGTATGGCCATTACCTTGTTAAAACCAAGAATGCATTTGGGACTTATGCCAACATAACCAATGGGTGCCATCTCAGTCATAATACCTACACACCAATGATGCTGTAAAGAACAACCAAAATACAACTCATCAATGATGACATAACAAAATGATGGGAGCTTGTTAAAAAAAAAAAAAATTTAAGTGTGCCAACTTTATCAAATGAACCTTGTTCATAATAGCAACAATTCCAGGATCTGCAGCGAGCATGTGCATTATTCTCAACGCCTCAGAAGCTGGGGGATTCAACTGTAAACAAGTAACAACCAAATAAATCAATAATCAGTTCAAGATATTGGCAGCTTGATTTTTTTCTTCTAGAAGCACATATTCCAAGGAAAGACATAAACATTCACTTCAAAGCATGTACATTTATAAAATAAAAAATGCCGTTCAATCTGTATATCCTTTCATAGAAAAACATATATCCGGATCCAGACTTCACCTACAAACCTACCAACCCACAGTCTAATCTTAGTAAAAATTATTGTCTACAAAAAAGAAAATAGTAACATAGTATCATTTATTGGTTGATGATTGCAAATGAATCTTGATAACATATAAAAAATTTTAGTAAGGCACCCTTCCAAACAGTTTTCATTGTCAAGTTCATGAAGGACACTGTTCAACTCATAATTCAAACACGTGAATGATCTTTACAAAAGCTGCAACTAGACACATGTAAATTTCAACAATTGTGTATTTTTTTTTATTGGTATAGACTATACGTGCCCCAGCAGATCTCCTATATATATATATATATATATATATATATGCATGTGCACATGTGCACACACATGCATATAGACCAGAATATGTCATAGCCACGGTGTCTAACAATTGTGTCTCTGTCTAAGACTGATGTACAAGTCTATCTTTCCGTTTTTTTCAAAACATATTACAAGTCCATATTGCACAATTATAAATATATTAGTATCAAGTAACTTATTAGATAAAAAAAGAACTCATTAAATGAAAAAGAACAAGCGACTAAATCTCTGTGTCTTTCCTTTATATCCTCTCTCTTTTACATATAGTTCTTTATCTACACAGCACCCATTCTATCTAAGCTACAGATTATATGAGGTAAAAAGGAATTAGCAAAGTCAACACACCTCTACTCCTGGGATCTCAAGTGTGCGAAAATCATGAAAGATATAACGTCCTTGTGGAAGTTTCAGTGAAGCATGAGGTCTGTCTGATATTCGCTGCCTCAGTCTCTTTTCCTCTTCTTCAAATCCAGCTATCCTCAAGTCTGCTTTTGCATTTTGTAGAACTTCATCAACCTCACTTTCAGACACTCCCATCATTCTGATAGACTTGCCCTGAATTATAAGAAACAGGCAATCAGTGGACGCGCAAAACTTGATGAATGATCTTTCAGCATAAAGAATTAACAAAATCAAAAAGAAAAGAAAAGAAGAGATGGCTGATTTTTTGCAAGCATGTGGAGAATTCTGTAAAATCCAGTCGTGGAAGTTCAACTTAAAGATTTTTAAACCCAATTTAACTCCTTTTGTGTCCATTGCATCTTTTTAATAAATTAAACTTGTCTACAATTTGAGAAGATATCTTAAGTACAATAAGCATACACTTGGTAAACTAAATGATAATTACGTTAGGAATTGTAATGCGTATTACTGAGAATAAAAGGTGATGTAATGGAATAACTATTCCTATTAATACATTGTGAAATAGAAATAAAACCACAAATTTGCATTTTTGGAAACATAATAATTTTGTAATTATTATAATTATTCTTCACATAGAGATAGTTTGATTTTTTGGAAATATAATAATTTCTAAAGTGATATTAAGGAATGACTATTACATCCCTTTTGAGTGGAATAGCATCCCTTTCAGAGAGTAATATCATTCCTCAATTTAAGGAATAAATATTCCTAATGAATAACTATTCCATGTAATATTATAATTACTTTTCATATCGCAATAGTTTTTTTTTTTTTTTTTTGGGAAATATAATAATTTCAAAAGTAATATTAAGGAATGACTATTACATACCTTTAGAGAGGAATAACTTTAAGAGAGGAATATCATTCCTCAATTTAAGGAATAACTATTCCTAAATAACTATTCCATGTAATAAAAATTCAACCAAACTATTGAATAGCTATTCCAAAAGAATAAGCATTCCATTACAAGATTTATTACAGCATACCAAACATACCTAACTGTCTAAAGTCACCTTTTAATTTTTCACATAAACAATCTGAATTCACAATACATCCTATCAGTAAACACACTACATAAACAATTTCACCAAGAGAAATGAATCCCAGTGAATGTGTGCTCATGCTAGGTCTAGAGTTAGTAGAATTTGTGAATTTAGGTTTTAAAATTTTTCGAAAGAAGAATTCATGGTGCGGACACAAGATATGGGCCTCCTATTATATATACTAATGGGCATAGAAGCAAAAAGAAGATAACCCAACTTGTGGCCTTATAGATGAAGCCCGCTAATACTTGCACCTAGTCATTTAATAATTAGGGTTTCATCATGCATTTTGTTCTCTATTTAAGCACAATTCTCAGTTTTGTAAGACAATTTTGATATTGATAATAAACATTTGTTTAGTTTTACAACTAGTGCCGACTCCAATCACACTTGTTGACTCCAAGCAACCCTACATGCTGACTCCTAGGTTTTATCCTAGCTTTCCCGTTGTTTTTTTTTTTTGTCACAATATTTTTGGTTGTCCTGTGTCATTTAAATTTCAGGGAAGTTTAGGGTTTAGGGAAGGGAAAAGATTTGAGTTATGGCTGCAAATGAGATAAGAAGCAACAGAAATCAAATTTGCCCACAATTTGTGAACAATGCACATGAACAATAAGCGTTAGCAGTGAGAATATTGAAGCATAGAGAAAGAGGAGAAATGCAGAAAAAGAGCAATAAGGCTGATGTGTCTCAATACTAAACAATAACACTCAATATTTTTATTAAACACTTGAGTAATATGACATAGTTATATAGGTTTTAGATCTTAAAATTTTCTAATAGAACTAGAGCTCCTATTTGACTAAAACCTCCTAATTAGACCAGTAAACTAAAAAATTGATAATTACAAAAATACCCTTAATCCACAAGATTGTAGACAAATACAGTTTTGACATTGTATACAAACTAACCATTACTTGTAAACCATAGATTAAAAAATATTTTAACCCTATAAAATGCCCTTAAAATCAGATGAATTTTGCTTCAATTGGACTTCACATGTGGGCCCCATAAAAATAAATCTTGAATAGATGAATTTGTGAAATCATAACAAATTGATCTTCCATGACTGCATCAAAAAGCCTTTCAATGCTAGAGATAACTCCTTTAGATAATATTATAAATCAATCATCCATTATTAGTTGTCTCTAATATTTAAAGCCCCAATTGCAGATTGGAAGAGATTGAAGATGACACTATTCCAACGGTAACACCGAAAACGGTGTCGACTAAGAACAGTACACGGGTGTCTCGGTTAGTCACAAACAGTGTTGTTTCTCTTAAGAAGAACGGTGTAGTTTAGTGTGTGTGTGTGTGTGTGTATATATATTAAGTTTGTTAGTGCTCATAGCTGTGCACGTGGGAGAGGTTGTCAACAGATCTTGTAACCGTTTCTAGATATTTTCTGATTCTTGTTTTTGGTATATAATGTACAATTCTTGCTCATTTGTAATTGTAACTTATCAAAAAAAAAAAAAAAAGTCTTGCTCATTTGTAAGTTAAGCCATTCAATTGTAGTTTATCTCTAATAAAGAAAAACTCTCTCTCTCTCTCTCTCTCTCTCTCTCTCTCTCTCTCTCTCTCTCTCTTCGCTTCTCTGTTTCACTGTGTTTCTTCATGGTATTAGAGCTTCGATCCACAACAATGGCTTCCACAAATTCGTCTTCTTCATCTTCTACTTCGAATTCAATTCCTGTTATGGCTAGTACAGCCTTGCCTGCTAATGCCTCACTGTTTCTACTATCCAATATGTCTTTGATGATAACTTTCAAGCTTGACTATGACAATTACATTGTTTGGAAGCATCAGATTAAGGTAATTCTGGAAACTTATTCAATGATTGATGTTCTTGATGATTCTGTTATAGCACCATATTGTTATCTAAAAGATTCATCTGGTAATTTCACTATTGAGGTTAATCCTAGTTTCACTTCTTGGAAAAATCATGAACAAGCTATGTTTACTTTCATTAATTCAACCCTATCTCCTGCAATTCTTGCTCTCACAATTGGGCAAAAATCTGCTAAGGGAGTTTGGAAAGTGTTGGAAAAGAGATTTACATCAATTTCAAGATCTCATGTGATGAGTCTTCGTAATGAGTTGAGTGCAATCAAGAAAGGTACTGATACTATTGATGGTTATTTCCAAAAGATTAAGCAAGTACGTGATAAGCTAGCCGCTGTTTCAGTCTTTTTGGAAGATGAAGAGCTTCTTCATATGGCTCTTGATGGATTACCATCTGAGTATGACTCTTTCAGTTCTGCAATCAGGACTCATAGTGATGTTCTTTCTGTTGAGGAGTTAAATACTCTACTCAATGCTAAAGAGAGAGTAATCAAGAAGAGGTCTAGTGTTGTTGATCCTAATTCAATGGCTATGGCTATGAAATTTCAGCCTCAAGGCCAAGGCTTTTCCTGAGGAAAAGGAGGCAGAAATAGTAACCAAAGAGGAAGAGGTGGTCATGGATATAATTCCAATGGTGGATATAATCCCAATAGTGGATATAATGCTAATGGCGGTTACAATTCTGGTGGATATAATTCCAACTCAGGATCACAATACAACCAGTCCAAGTCACATGGAGGACAAGGTCAATCTCAGTCCAATAGGCCTACTTGCCAAATCTGTGGCAAGAATAGTCATCTAACAATTGATTGCTATCATAGGATGGATTTTGCATATCAGGGAAAGCATGCTCTTGCCAAGTTGGCTTCAATGGTGGCTAATTCTTCACAAGTGCAGAATTGTAATGGGTGGCTCACAGATACTAGATATTCAAACCATGTCATTCCTAACCTTTCTCAGTTGTCACTACATCAACAACCAGTTCAAAGACAGTTACTGTAGGCAATGGACAAGAGCTTCCTGTCACTCACAGTTCATGGTGAGCTTCAAACTTCAACTCATAACTTTAGGCTTAATTATATACTTAAGAGTTCCTGATCTTGCATTGAATAATGCATTCTGTTATTTTGATGCTCAAAAATTCTCAATTCAGGATTTACCTTTGGGGAGGATCCTCAACGAAAGGTTGAGTAAAGATGGGGTGTATCCCATTCCCTCATCTTCCACACTATCTTCATCTGCTGCTTTCAATTCTGTGTCCAATGTGTCTGTTTTTACTTCAATCAAACCTGATCAACTTCTGCTTTGGCATTACAGGCTTGGGCATCCAAGTTCTAAGCTTCTATTTTCTGCTCTTAAGCATGTAATGAAAACTGTTTCTTTGTCTCAAATTGATGACATTTGTTCAACCTGTGAATATTGTATAAGTGCTAAAATGCACTGATATCCTTTGAATAAAACTACTGTTGTGTCTAATTCTATTCTAGACATTGTTCATAGTGATGTTTGGGGTCCTGCCCCTCTCACTTCTGTTCTTAATTTCAATTACTATATTATCTTTGTTGATGATTGTACTAGATTTACATGGTTCTTCTTGCTGAAACATAAGAATGAAGTTTTCTCTATGTTTTAAACACTTTAAAGCTCTTGTTGAGAACCAATATTCTACCAAAATCAAAATTCTTAGAACTGATAATGGTTTTGAATACACTAATACTGCTTTTCAAGCTTTTTGCTCCTCTAATGGCATTCTACATCAAACCTCTTATTCACATACACCTCAGTAGAATGGTGTTTTTGAAAGGAAACACAAATACATTGTTGAAACTGGTCTTTCTCTTCTCTATAAGTCACACTTGCCTTATTTTCAACTGCTGGTTATCTCATTAACAGATTACCATCTTCTGTGTTGAACTTCAAATCTCCTTGGGAATCCCTTTACTCTAGACCACCCCCTCGTCAAGCCCTTAAAGCCTTTGGCTATACTTGCTATCCATAGCTTAGGCCTTACACTAAGAACAAATTATAGCCTAAGTCTCAACAGTGCATTTTCCTTGGATATCCTCTTTTGTCAAAGGGATATATCTGTCTTGATCCTTTCTCTAACAAAATCTACATTGCTTGTTATGCCTTATTCAATGAGTCCCTTTTTCCTTATGCTTAATCTTCTACTTCTACTGGTCCTCATACACCCTATACTTCTAATTTCTCCCATTGGTTTCCACAGTCTTCTCCTATTGTCTCTGAGGTGACTAATATTCCTTCTGCTACAGATGATTCTTCCTCTCCTTCCCTTCCTTTAGATTTTACATCTTCTCTTTTACCATCTATGCTTACTTCCTCTTTGCCTATCCTTGCTATTCCACCTCCCTCTAATGTTCCTTCTTCTATTCCTACTTCTCTTTCTGAGTTTGTTCCTTCCACGTCCATTGTTCCAGCTTCCACTTCTACTCCCAGTCCTTCTGTTCCTTCTGATTTCACACTCACCGTCACTCACAACAATCATCCCATGGTTACAAGATCAAAACATGGTATATATAAGCCTAAAGTTTTGCAGGTTCATCATGATTATACTATGATAGAACCTCCATCCTTTGCTATTGTTGTTAAGCACCCTCAGTGGGTGACTGCCATGGATTCTGAGTTTCAGTCTCTTCAGAAACAAAAGACATGGTCTTTGGTACCTCTTCCACCTAATAAGAATGTTATTACTTATAACTGGGTATACAAATTGAAGCAAAACAGTGATAACACTATAGCTAGATGCAAGGCTAGACCAGTAGCTAGAGGTTATCTTCAATAGTTTGGCCTTGACTATGAAGAAACCTTTAGTCCAGTTGTTAAACCTGCCACTATGAGATTGCTTTTGGCCTTGGCAGTGAACCATGATTGGGAATTGAGCGAACTTGATGTAAGTAATGCATTTTTACATGGCATTTTGAAGGAAGAGGTTTATATGGTGCAACCTCAGGGTTATGTTGATCCTAAATTTCCTAAGCATGTCTGCCTGCTTCATAAAGCTCTTTATGGCCTTAAACAGGCACCTAGGGCTTGGTTTGAGAGGTTCACTACTCAGTTGTTTCTATTGGGTTCTTAGCTTTAGGTGCAGATGGCAATTTGTTCATTTATAAGCATGGTTCACATCTGGTTTTCCTATTACTCTATGTGGATGACATTATTCTCACAGAAAACAATCCTGCTTTCACTGCTTCTCTGATTCAACAACTGAGTTTTGAATTTGATCTTAAAGACCTTGGTCTTCTACATTACTTTCTTGGGCTACAAATTGACTACACTCATTCTAGTTTATTTGTTCATCAATCTAAATATGCCTCTGATTTGTGAGTGAAGTTTGCTATGACAGATTGCAAACCTTGTAAAACTCCTTGTTCTCCAAATCAACACCTTCTTCTTAATGATAGTCCACTCTTACCTGATCCCACTTCTTATCAAAGTCTTGTGGGTGCACTTCAATACCTAACATTTACTAGACCTGATCTCTCTTTTGCTGTTCAGCAAGCTTGTCAGTACATGAGTACTCCTACTCAGAACCATCTCCAAGCATCTCCAAGCTGCTAAACTCATCCTGAGGTATATTAGAGTCACCCTTCATTATGGTCTTGCTTTTCCTCCTAGCTCTCCTTCCTTATCTGCTTATAGTGATGCTAACTGGGCCGGGCATCCAATTGATCGTAAATCCATCACTGGGATTGTTGTTTTCTTTGGTAATTGTCCTATAACCTGGTCTGCCAAGAAGCAAGCCACATTTCTAGGTCCTCTACTGAGGCAGAATATAGAGCATTAGCTTCCACAGCAGCTGAGTTATGTTGGATTCGCATGCTTCTTCATGATTTGGGGATTTTTCTTTCCTATCCTCCTTTGCTCTGGTGTGATAAAGTTAGTGCTTTGACTATTGCATCAAATCCTGTCTTCGATGCTTGCACAAAGCACATTGAGGTGAACTATTATTTTGTGTGTGAGAGGGTTCTCAAGCGTGATCTTCAAGTAGTTTATCTCTTCCCATGATCAGCTTGCTGATATCTTTACCAAAGGTTTGCCTTCTCCACGTTTTCATTGGCTTATCTCCAAACTCATGTGGAAAATCCCCTTTCGTTTGAGGGGGGATGAAAGCCCCAATTGCAGATTGGAAGAGATTGAAGATGACACTATTCCAACGGTAACACTGAAAATGGTGTCATCTAAGAAGAACAGTACATGCGTGTCTCAGTTAGTCACAAACAGTGCCGTTTCTCTTAAGTAGAACGGTGTCGTTTAGTGTATATGTATTAAGTTTGTTAGTGATCATATGTGTGCACGTGGGAGAGGTTGTTAATAGATCTTGTAACGGTTTCTAGCTATTTTCTGATTCTTGTTTTTGGAATATAATGTACAAGTCTTGCTCATTTGTAAGTTAAGCCATTCAATCATAGTTTATCTCTAATAAAAAATATCTCTCTCTCTCTCTCTCTCTCTCTCTTTATGTTTCTTTGTTTCTCTGTAACTCAGTGTTTCTTGAAATATGTAGAGGAGTGATTTCAACTTTAATTTATAATGTACTGAATTAGCTGCCAGAAAGTAAGTAGCTCATCTCAGAAGCAATAAAAATAATAATTGCTGCCAGTACTAAAAGTTGAGCGATAGAGCCTGCTAAGTGCAGCCAGTAACTAACAACACTTATTAGACAAAAAATAATATACTAATATCAGGAAAGTTTACATTCATAATGGTTAAAAAATATTAACCAAATATAGAATAATAAGTGCTAATACCTTTCTTATGGAAGTGTCTTGCAAACTTAAGAATGCCTGCTCATCAGAGAAAGGAGACAACAGCTTTGAGCTTTTGTTGGAGGATTGTGGAACAATCAGCCGCATGGTATCTGCTTTGACATTGGTCAATTTTAGCAGTTCAAGACCAAGCTCCTTAATAGTAGCATCTGAATTCATTTCTATGGTAAATGTCTTCCCCCTCCATACAACTGAGATGTGTTGTGTACTCTTTGGATTTTGCATGTTTTGCTGAAAGAAAGAACAGTGTATGAAAAATATTTATAATCTTTCACAAGTAAATTATGTGGAAGTATAAACCTGCTCCAAGATGAAAATCAACAACTTCTAGAAAGATTGCTAATGTCTACTTATCGAAACCCAAAAATGATGCGACTACACTAGTATCTTAGCTTAGTACTGGCACGTGTGTGTGTGGATTCTATAAGGATGAGGAGGAAACAAAAAGGTACATTGAATTGGCTGTAAATTTAAAAGGAAGTATGATGCCCCCCCCCCCCCTTCCCCCACATGCCACTCATAGATTTGAATAGAATTTAGAATAAAGCAAAAGCAATTAAACATGAATTCTACTAAAATATAATCTGTTGCTGCACAAATGACATGGGTAGAGGTGGAATCATGTGCCAAGGAAGCCACTTAATCAAGTTCTCAAGCTTCACAAAATGCCACAGGTTTCAACTTTCACAGAATGCTTCAACAAACAAATAGAATACACTCGCTCCAAGTAATCCAATAATTGAAATTATACAAATTCACCTATGCGATTAAGCAAACTAATTTTTTTATTTTTTATTATTATTAATGATTACACAGGCAACAAAACCCATAATCTTTTGAGAATACTAACACACACAAGGGAAGAGGGAGAAGGTTTTAAAGAAATTAACAGTAGTATATATCCAAAGTGACCTTACTTTTGGATTCACAGCACAAACTTTAAACCTCTATAAGACTATAACTCACCCTCATTTTCCAACATGGGATTAACCCACTATTTTTTCTTTTGAGAATACTAAGTATTTTAACACAGATAAGGAAAGAGGAGAGTAGGTTTTAAAAAAACTAACAGTAGTATATATCCAAAAAGACCTAACTCTTGCCTACACAGACATTAAAATCCTCAACTTCAATGGCAATTAAAGTTACTCCTTCGTTCATAACACCAATCCATTGAAAAATAACAACAACCGAACCCAAATAAAATCTATCCCATAATAATTCATGGAAAACCAGTAAAAATTAACATTTAAATGAACAAACTTTGCTCAAAGAATCACAAACCTCCATACCCATAATTTCTTTTACACCCAAAAAACCAAACCATGGAAAGACAAAGATTTCTTAATGATAAACTATACTAGCAATTCATGGAAGACAACCTTAATCTTGGGAAGTAGGAGACAATATCCATAATTGAACAAACCCAGATAAATAGATTTTTCGAAGACCTTACCTCACGTGAGGATCGGACTCCCTCTCTCTCTTGTCTGTCTAAGAGAATCGAATATTCTAGAGAAGAAAGACTTTTTGAAGTTGTAAAGAGTCACCCAAAATTCAAAAACAAAAATTGGATATCTTGATTGGCCAATTTATATATATATAGGAATCGGGGGCTGAGGATATGAGGCGGTGCATTTTAGTGGTTCGTGTAGCATCACACTAAAATGAGCGGTCATCGGTGTACACTGTACTTCAACTACGCATGTGCTGACGTACGTAAAATTAAAAGAGTTTATTTAATGAGAAATGATATGTCCATAATATTTTTATAATATTTTCACAACAAATTTTAAGTGGTAGGTTGTTACTGGTTGTTATTGTTAGGGCAAAAAATTCATTTTAGCGTTAGATTCAAATTTGAACCAATAACAACTAAACACATGTGATTTGTTGTAAAAATGTTGTGGACATAGCATCTATAAGAGCAAATTATGACAAAATTTGTGGTCCTACCATTTTCTTTCGGTAAAAATTTTAGTGCTTACCACCATACACCCTTAGGGTGATGGTCACACTACAAGTATAAGTGCTTATAGAATGTGGGGACAAAAGTTCAGATTTCAAGTTTCGAGAAGAGAGATTCACACATATATATACTTAAATTAAGTTAGAGTAGAATTTTTATCTTGTATTGAAAAAAAATTAGTGCTACTACAAAATGTACAACTTTTGTCACAACTCTGGCTAACAGTGATTGGTGGAAAAAAAAAATTATGTAAAAGTGATAGACAACTAATTATAGTTTGCACATAAAAGAGCTCTGGTAAAAATTATGAGTTTGTTTGTGATAGTTGAAGAACTCTTATTTCATGCTAAAAGTTTTAAATATTTAAGGTTTAAGTTGGATATTTTCTTTATACAAAAGGGTTTAATTTGAATAGAATATAGAAATTAACAAAACTTATTATAAAAAAGAAAAAAGAAAAAAAAAGATGAACAATTCACCTATGAACGAAAAATTCATTAAAAAACTAATTTTTTTTTTTTTGCATTTAGACAAATTAGAAGAATAGATTTTAAGTAAAAAGTATATGATATTTGATTAAATTTAAGTATATAAAAGGCCTTAATTTAAACATAAAAAGCGTCAATTCCTTGAGCCACTCAGGCGTGAAATGCCTTATTTAAACTTAGTGCAAATAGAGGCTTTGCATGTTAACCATGACATGACATGACGTTTATTTTCTACTTCGCAACCTCTCTTTTGTAGGGATTGGCAGGAATGCCTACTTGACAATTGTTCGTAGCACTTCCTGTGTGCATTTAAAAATGTTCTCTCCTGCATTTAAAAAATAAAAAGAAAAAAAGAACGTTCTCTCTTGTAGCTCCATAGCTAATCTCTTTGGCATTTGTCTAACTAGTGAAAAACATAGTTTTTAGACTCAAACCGTACAATAAACTGAAAAAATGAGAGGTTCAAAGTTCTAAAGATTGGATTGAGGTTCAATCGAGGTCATATTGTGATAATATCATAATTTATTAAATAAATAAATACAAATAAAGGTATTAAAATGACGAATGTTAAATTTTTTTTTTACTAAAACTATGTCTAAAAAAAATTTAAAATTTTAAAATGAATTTTCACCATTTTTATAAGGATAGAAAATAATAAAAGCATAAACAAATTTAAAAATTTTGTGTTTAGTAATTTTTCAAATTAAAAAAATTTGTCTAAAATAAAATCATTTTTACTATAAATTAATAAATTGTATATTCACATGTAAAAAACATAATTCTTGAACCTCTAATAAAATTATCAGATAACATGGAAAATTGAAAAAGTATGATCTAAACTAAAAATAAATAAAATATTTTCATTCAAGAGTGACACAACAACGCAGCATAGCCCAGTGGTAATTAGATCAGTAGGTTCTTAATTTCCTTTCAGAAAATGTGGGAAAAATTAAGATTTTAAAAAACTGTACATAAAAGCTGAGTTTATAAGGTGATGCCAAAGAAACTCATAGCCATTATAGGAGATTGGAATTCGACTTCATAAGTAAAATTATCCTAAATATAAGTATGTTTTTGTTAATCTTTGTTGTGGGTGCCACCTAAAATTAATGATTTATTTTTGGATAAGTTGGTAGTTAGGGGAGGGAGATTTTATTATTCAATGCCTATCAATTAAGTTAGATATACCATCACTACAAGGAAAAAAAAAAGGCATATTACAATAACTATAAAAGTCGTTGTAATAAGGTGTTATTGCAATGGCGAAAAAGTTGTTGCGAGCCGTTGTAATAAACTCTGAGGTAATAGGTTTATGTAACACAAAATCTCATTACAATAAATTCTATATATTGCAACAAATTGATGCAATGACTTCTTTATTAAAACAAATAACTTTGTGGCAATAGCTTATTGCTTCAAAGGTTTTGTTGAAATACTTAAAAAAATGTCATAGCTTATTACAACAAATTTTTGTTGTAATAATTTATTACAACAAACACCCTTGTTGCAAAAGGTTGAGTTTTTTTATTATTACATTAATCTGTCTATTACCCTGTCTTGCAATGTAGACATTATAAGACAATATAAACCTTATATTTGAGAACTACAATAACAAATTAAAGATACAAATTAAAAAAAAAATGCAAAAGTCAAAGTACTTCATCAAATTAATATGTCCAAAAACACACACACACATATATATATAACATGTTGAGTTTACAATCAAACACATAGTTTCAAAAGTAAATATATTATATATACAAACATATACACACAGCTTGTAAGAAAAGTTTTTTCCAAAAAGTGATATCCATTCATGCTTTACAACCACTTCATTGGCCTCCACCCTATAAAATTGAAAAAATGAAAGAAAATGAAATAAGTATAAAGTTGGAAAACACTAAAAATACAACATAATAACACCATACAAGCTATCAAAATAACTACTGCTGCTACACTTCAAGTTTACATGTCAACATATGGAGATGAAGATAAATTCAAAGCGGATAAAAATGATGATATATATTATTACTGATTTTTAAAATTAAAATTTCACTTCTCACCAATTTCTATTCAACTAAAGAGTAGCAGTAACATACTTAGTTTGGTGGGTAAAAGTTCCTGAACAAACATTTGGGCCTTGGGCTTTATTGACGGGTACCCGTTTGTTTTTGATAAAAGGCCTCTAGGCCCACAAGTCAACCTGCACTGCAAAGGTCCGAGGAGTTATCCGAAGAGGAATGACTCCTTGGACAGGCCCGGCGATGACCTTGGGACTTGCCAAGAAGGTTAAAGGCTGATTTCTGGAAAAATTATTGGGTAAGAGGGGGATTCAAGTACCCTCTAGACGCAGCGGTGTGAGAGAAATATCTCAGAAAAAGGCTGCTACCTCCACATTAAAGACTTTGCACCTACCTCCCTGGCCGCATTAATGGGGAAATGACCTTTGAACAGTAGAATTCAAACCTTCCTGCTACTATTTAAAGACTTCAAGAAGGTGGTGGAAGGGGGGGATCGAAGGATAAGATTTGTGTGATACGTGGACGAAATAGGGAAGAAGAAGAAGAAGTATTTAAGAAAACACGAGAGGAAAGAAATGAGAGGGCTAAAAAAAGAAGAAGAAGAACTAAGAACTGTAATCTTTGGCATAAAAGGAGAAGTAATATACAAATTGTCATCAGCTTACGTCCGAGGAGGTTCCCTTGTCATAATTATTTATCGTTTACATAAATTGTAACACTCTAGCCTGCTAGTTAAGCTTCCAACATCCCTAACCTAGATTTCAAATCCACACTCTACAAATTTTATTATTTAAGGCTAATTGGGCCTGAGCCCACGTTTGTCTTTGGGTCCGGGTACAATTGTGCACTTACAATTGGTGCTGTCTATGGGAATTCTAGTGTTGAAGGAACTGGAACATCATGGCAGGTTTAGGCTCACACCATACAGAATCTCAAGGATCGCAGCCCGAAGATCTGTTCGAACATCTTGAGCGCCGGAGGGATCGAGAGGGAAGCGTTCACACTGTATATCCTAGCGAGAGTCATACGCGCGATGGAGGCAGTGCCACCCATGAAGATGATGCTAAGGCCATGCAGAGGGAGATATACCACCTCAAGAAGAAGCTGCGCAGCGTCAGACGGAGGCGTGCTTCACCCCCATCTAATCCCTCTTCGGGGGAATCTTGGGGAAGCAGTTACAGTTCAAGGTCCTGGTCACCCCCCAGCAAAACCTCCTCTTGCGAAAAGGATGACCTACCGAGTCGCAAGCGCAGGAAGCACCCCTCTAGAGGCTTGGGAAATGACACTATGAGCCGAGCACTGCATCAACTCTCCAAATCGCCCTTCTCACACAGGATTGAGAATGGAAGGCTCCCGAGGCGATTTACCCAACCCACCTTCACTATTTATAACGGTCGGACAGACCCGGTGGAGCATGTAAGCCACTTTAATCAGAGGATGGCAGTGCATTCTCATAATGAGACCTTGATGTGCAAAGTCTTCCCCTCTAACTTGGGACCTATTGCTATAAGATGGTTCAACAGACTAAAGTCGGGCTCTGTCGGTTCGTTCAAGGAACTTACCAAGGCATTTGCCTCTTGATTCATTACATGCAGCAGAGTTCCTCGACCGCTGGACTCGCTATTATCTATGGCCATGAGGGAGGGTGAGATGCTGAAAGCATACTCCGACAGATATTGGGAGATGTTTAACGAGATAGGTGGAGATTTCGACGAGGTGGGGATCAATACTTTTAAAGTGGGCCTTCCCACTGATCATGACTTGAGGAAGTCTTTAACCAAGAAGCCTGTTCGGAGTGTACATCGCCTCATGGACCGTATAGACCAGTACAAAAGGGTCGAAGAGGACCAACAGCAGGGTAAGGGTAAGGCGAAGGTTATCCTGCAAGAGAGAAGTGATTTCAGGTCAGACAGGTATCACAATAATAAGCCGATGAGAGATTACTCTGGGCAGGCTGGCTCAGATACTCTTCAAACAGTCAACACCGTATTCCGAGAACTAGTACACCAGCTACTGGAGAAAGTCCGTAAGGAACCCTATTTCAGATGACCTAATAAGATGGCGGGGGACCCTGCGAAGCGAAATCAGAATCTTTTTTGTCAATATCATCAGGATGTGGGTCATACCACTGAGAATTGTCGGACTCTCTAGAACCATTTGGAACAGCTTGTTGGCGAAGGGAAATTAAAGCAGCACCTGTACCAACCTAACGGGCAAGGTAGTCAATTTGGCTTGAATAATCAGAAGAAAAATTCATCTCGACCGCCCTTGGGAACGATAAACGTTATCTTCGCTGCACCTGGCAGGACCGGTTCATGTCCCACCAGAGTGATGGTAGTTTCACACTCCCAGGCCGAGGAGTCTGGTGCAAAGCCGAAGAGGCTGAAAGTGAATGTGCTTGTCTTGGGATTTTTAGAGGAGGATAAGGTTGGGACCATTCAACCCCATGATGACGCCCAGGTGGTCACTCTGAGGATAGGAAATTACGATGTAAAACGGGTGATGATTGATCAAGGCAGCAGCGCAAATATCATGTACCCTGACCTATTCAAGGGGCTGAGGTTGAAACTGGAGGATCTCACTCCTTATGGCTTGCCACTAATAATCTTTGAAGGCAAAGCCGTTATACCAAAGGGACAAATTCGATTGCCTGTACAATCTGGCTCGGAAACGGTCGAGGTGGATTTTATCGTGGTTAATGCATATTCCCCATACACGGCCATCCTCGCTAGGCCTTGGTTGCACACTTTGGGTGCTGTTTCCTCCACCTTGCATGTTAAAGTAAAATTTCCCTCCGGGGAATTTACCGAAGAAATTCTTGGCAGCCAAGCAGTGGCAAGACAATGTATATTGGCTGTAGTACTGCATCAAGCCAAATCAGCGTCCTCGCCCTCGTCTATGAACGACTTATAGTAATTAACGACTCCGGATGCGCCCGAAGTGGTGACATCGGAGGAGACCATGTGTGAAGATTTGGAGAAATTTTTGATAGCTGATGATCTCGAAAGGTTTTTTCAAGTTGGGGTACGTTTACCACACCAAGAGAAGATGGAATTGGTGGAGTTTTTAAAGGACAACATCGATGTCTTTGCCTGGGATCCCTATGAGGCTCCGGGGGTTGACCCAAACTTCATTTGTCATCATTTGAACGTCAACCCTGCTATTGTTCCTAGAAGGCAGCCACATCGGCGTGCCTCCAAAGAGCACTCTGAGGCTGTTAAGGAAGAAGTGCTCAAGCTCAAGAGGGCCGGGGCTATTAAAGAAGTTTTCTACCCAAAGTGGTTGGCGCACACGGTTGTGGTGAAAAAGAAGAACGGAAAGTGGAGAGTGTGTGCGGACTTCACAGATTTGAACAAGGCCTGCCTAAAGGACTCGTTCCCAATACCACGCATCGATCAACTTGTGGATGCCACGGTCGGACATTCTCGGATGAGCTTTTTAGATGCCTTTCAGGGCTATTACCAAATTCCTTTGGCGGCGGGTGATTAGGAGAAGACTGCCTTCATTACTCCAACAGGGAACTATCACTATAAAGTGATGCCATTCGGGTTAAAGAATGCAGGGGCTACCTACCAAAGGATGATGACCAAAATGTTTGAGTCACAACTTGGAAAAACTATTGAGGTATATGTGGACGATATGGTAGTGAAGAGTAAGACAATTCCCACACACTTGAAAAATCTGGACGACACCTTTCAAATACTTAGAAAGTATAAGCTGCGCCTTAATGCCTCAAAGTGTTCTTTTGGGGTAGGTGCCGAAAAGTTTCTAGGCTACATGGTAACTCACAGAGGAATAGAGGTGAATCTGGCGCAGGTCAAAGCCATCCAAGGCTTACAGCCACCTCGGAATCCAAATGAAGTTCAGAAGTTGACCGAATGATCGCTGCTCTCAGTAGATTTATCTTTTGGTCAGCTGACAGGTGCAGACCTTTCTTCCAATTGTTGAATAAATGGAAAGGATTCCAATGGATCGAGGAGTGCATTTCAGCTTTCCAACAACTCAAGGAATATCTTTCCCGACCACCCATTATGTCTCGGCCGGAGGTGGATGAAATCCTGTTTGCGTACCTAGCTGTTGTCGTCCATGCAGTCAGCCTGGTCCTTATAAGGGACAACGGCGGGGTGCAAAAACCGATCTATTATGTCAGCAAGTCCTTAAATGAGGCTAAGGTGCATTATTTACCCTTGGAGAAGGCACTTCTGGTCGTAATTCATGCTACGCGAAAGCTTCCTCACTATTTCCAGTCCCACACCATCGTGGTTTTGACCCAACTGCCTTTCAAGTTAGTGTTATGCAGTGCTGACTACTCCGGAAGGGTAGCTAAATGGGGAACTATTTTGGGGGCTTTTGATATCAGATACATGTTGCGCACCTCGGTGAAGGGCCAGGTTCTCGCAGATTTGGTGGTGGAGTTCGTTGAACCATTGTTGGAAGCAACTGTGAAGGAATCACACATGGATGAAAAATCAATTGGCATGATCATGGACAAAGGACCACCGATTTGGAAAGTGTCCATTGATGGGGCAGCCAACCAGCGGGGGTCTGGTGTTGGACTTGTTTTGGTATCCCTTAAGGGAATTGTCTTCGAAAAATCTTTGAGATTACCGTTCTCAGCAACCAATAACGAGGCCAAGTACGAAGCAGTCTTGGTCGGCATGAACATGGTGCGTAGGATGGATGGAAAGGGAGTTCATATGTTCTTGGATTCTCAGCTAGTGGTCGGCCAAGTGACGGGGACCATGGAGGCTAGGGATCCAAGAATGCAAGAGTATTTGGCTCTGGTCAAACGTTTACAATCGGAATTTGATTCCTTTATCCTTTCTCATGTTTCCAGAGGTGGAAACGCACACGTAGACTCACTGGCCACCTTGGCATCGTCCTCGGCTCAGTGTTTGCCTCAGATTATTCTCGTCGAAGACTTGTTAGAGCCGACTTTGATCACTGCAAGTGCCGTCTACGTCCATTTGGTAAGGCCTAGACCTAGTTGGATTGACCTTGTGGTATCTTTTCTGAAAAGCGACATTCTTCCTGAGGACAAGTCTGAGGCAGATAAGATCTGACGAAAGGCACCTCGTTTCTGGCTATCCGAGGATCAGAAATTGTATAAACGCTCCTTCTCTGGACCATACTTGTTATGCGTGCATCCCGAGTCAACAAAGGCACTTTTAGAAGAATTATATGAGGGAATTTGCAGAAGTCATACTGGGGGAAGGTCCTTAGCCCATAAGGCTCTAACTTAGGGATATTGGTGGCCCAATATGTAGAGGGAAGCTCAAGACTACGTGAGAAAGTGTGACCAATGCCAAAGGTTCGCTCCCAACATTCATCAACTTGGGGGAGTCCTTAATCCCTTGTCCAGTCCTTGGCTCTTCGCTTAATGGGGATTAGACATAGTAGGGCCTTTTCCGAGGGTTGTGGGAAACAGAAGGTGGCTACTTGTGGGAACCGACTACTTTACCAAGTGGGTTGAGGCTGAACCCTTAGCCAATATTAGGGATATTGACTCCAAGAAGTTTATTTGGAAAAGTATTATCACTAGATTTGGAGTACCACATACACTTGTTTCAGATAATGGCGTGCAATTCGATAGTAGAGCTTTTCGGAAGTATTGCAATGACTTGGGCATCATAAACAGATACTCCACACCGGCTTATCCTCAGGGAAATGGGCAGGCCGAGGCCGTTAACAAGATCATAGTCAGTGGGCTCAAGAAGAGGCTGGACGACGCGAAGGGCAGATGGGTAGAAGGGCTACCGCATGTTTTATGGACGTATCGAACTACGCCGCGCAGATCCACTGGAGAGACACCGTTCTCTATGACCTACGGGGCCGAGGCGGTAATACCTTTAGAATCTGGTTTCCCAACACTAAGGACGAGTTCTTTTAGTCCAGAAGATAATGACGGCCTCCTGGAGAAAAGCCTGGATTTGGTGGAGGAACGGCGAGAGGCCGCCATGGTCCAAATGGCTTATTATTAGCAGAAGCTTAAACGAGGGTATGATGCCCATGTGAAGCTAAGGCCACTTGCTCCTGGGGATTTGGCGTTGAGAAAAGTTGTGGGTAATGCCAAAAACCTAACTTAGGGAAAGCTAGGACCAAATTGGGAAGGACCATATTAGATCATTTTTGTAGCAGGCATAGGGTCATATCGACTAGCTGATCTAGATAAAAAAATTGTACAACGCCCGTAAAATGTAAACAACCTTCGAATGTATTATTATTAATAAAAGACACTTTTGTCGTTCGTGGTTCAAATTATGAATATATTTGGGCTTATAAGTTACAATTTTTAAAATATCAAACAGAAACTTGTAATGCATGGTCCTCGGACCACATACCTTGTGGAAATTGATATATTCTAAAATATCAAACAGAAACTTAGTAATGGATGGTCCTCGGACCACGTACCTTGTGGAAATTGATATATTCTAAAATATCAAACAGAAGCTTGATAATGCATGGTCCTCGGACCACGTACCTTGTGAAAATTGATATATTCTAATATATCAAACAAAAACTTGGTAATGCATGGTCCTTGGACCATATACCTTGTGAAAATTGATATCTTATTAAGTATCAAACAGAAACTTGAACGTGTATGGTCCTCGAACCACATGTCTTGTGGAAATTGATGTCTTAACATTTGTTAAACAGAACCTTAGTTATGTCGAGTCTGCAGACTTCCTACTTTGGGGAAATTAACATCTTAAGTTACAAATATTTAAGTATCAAACAGAAACTTGGACGCATATGGTCCTCGGACCACATGCCTTGTGGAAATTAATGTCTTAACATTTGTTAAACAGAACCTTAGTTGTGTCGGGTCCACAGACCTTCTACTTTGGGGAAATTAACACCTTAAGTTACAAATTTTTAAGTATTATGCAAAAAGTTGGTAATGTAGGGTCCTCGGACCTCATCCTTTGGCGAAATTAACGTTTCAAGTTACATATTCTAAGTATCACATTGATATGTATGGTTCTCGACCCATATGCCTTGTACAAATTGATGTCGTACTTACCATCAAGACAAAGTTTGTTTATGTCAGGTTCTTGAACATTTTACTTTAGAAATGCTAGCAAAAATCCATGTCGTATTAATGTTAAGATTTTGATGAAGTATTTTTGATCACTTCATGCCTTAAATTGAATTCTAAGTTAGCTTGTTAGGCGTATCATTGCATCACACATGTTATACTCTTAAGATGTAATGTGTAAAGAACAAGTTAAGCATGTGTATTGTTGTTTAAAGTTATGATAGTTCAACTATTGAAAGTGGAGTTAGTTGTTCCACTCATTCTTTCTTTGTGTGCTAATGAGAACTCTTATAGTAAAAATAATAATAAAATAAATACAAGTCAAATGAAAATCAAACGAGACAAACTTCCATTAATTGCTCTTAATATACATTACAAAGAAAGTCTTAATTACAAAAAAGGAGTCCTAGGTTCGGCACTAAATTTTGGAAGGAGGGTCTTGCTCAAAGGCGCTGCTAGCTTCGGTGGCTTTTAGTTCCATCTCAAAGGAGGATTGGACCTATTTTCCCTTGTTTGCTGCTACTAGTGAAGGAACGTTAGTCTCGGCGCTTTGGCTTGCTGCCTTCTTGGTATCTTCACCCTATTCCTTCTCTTTATTGGAACTTGTAGGTTCTGTAGGAGCAGGAATAGGCTCTAGGATCACAGGAAGGGGCATGGAAGGAGCTGTCTTAGGGGCAGGGGCGATAGGAGGAAGCTCTTCTATCTCCTGTATGTCTAGGGGAAGCCAAATGTTCTCGGGCTTCCTCAGCTCGGAAGCTGGAGGAACCCCTGCTACATTTAGGGCTTCACCCCAAACTTGTTGACAGTATTCCCGGCACAGCGCAGTAAATTTCTCTGTCAGCTGGTCTTCTGTCTCCGCTACCCCTTCATTGTAAACAGCCTTCTTCGCGGCCTCTAGTGAGTCCTTGAAGACGCAGGTCTCGTCCTTCATCTTTGCAAGCTCCTTCTTCAAGTCGGAGTGCTCCTACTGAGCTTTGGAGAACTCTTCATCCTTCTGACGAAGAAGCTTGCGTTGCCCCTCCACCTAGGTCTTCATCATCTTTAAGTTGGCCTCGACGCCATCCCTCTCCCTCTTTAGCTCCGCCAGCTGTGTGGTGAGCTTCTTATTTTGTGCGAGGGCCTGGCCTAGAGACTTCTCGGTCTCCAACCGAAGCTCCAGTTCTAGTCTAGCTTTCTTCCGAGAATCCTCCACGAACTTCTCGGCAGCAAAGACTTCCTGGACGGCCTGTGACAGAATACCAAAGGGTCAAACGCATAAAAATGTCTCCTAACAGTTAGATACAATGAAAAATGAAGTGAAGATAAGGTTCGAAACTTACTAGGGCCAAGTCCCTTTTTAGTGAAAGGAACAGATGGGGTTGGCTCATCTTCTCTAGAGCCTCCATGTCCTTAGGTAGAAGAAAGGGACGTTCCAATGCATCGGCCAGGTGGAGGGCATGGCCTTGTTGGAACGCCCTAATATTGGACTGACAAGAGATGGGTGCCCCGTCCAGCTTGAGCTCGGGAGACCAGGTAGTCGGTGCTCGGCACATTTTGGCGAGGTCCCTGTTCTCCCCGCTTTCCACTGAGGGCGCACGTCCCTTGCCCTTGTCAAGCTTTTGCTGTTGGGGTTGCTGTTGTTATTTCAGCTTCTTCTGCCTTTCTCCATCAGCCTCCTCGGCCTCACCCTTCCTTTTCTTCTTGGGCTCCGCGACAGGAGGCTTGGGGTCGGAGGGAGGAGGGGGTGGGGACGGAGGAACTTGAGACCCACCTACTCCTTTTTTGGAAACTCTCTAGCCCCTCTTGTGCATTAATCCTTTAAGCGCGTCCATCTCTTCCTCTTCGGAGCTGGAGTCGAGGCGGGCACCTATCAAACCTGCTATCCCGGAAGTTTCGGGGGGCTCGTCCTCCTCGTCTGAGAGTATGACAAACGGGTTTCCTCAGGGTCTTGCGACGTCCTCGAGTTGAAACTGGTCTATCTCCTCGTCCAATGAGTGCAGCGAGGACGCTTGCTCTTCCTGGGCGGCGGTCGTCTGAGAGTGCGCCGAAAGAGGGATTGCTGCGATGGGGCATGTGTACAGGATATTGTTGGGTTCGTCGGGAAGATCGTGGTCGAAGAGGAAGCTTAATCGTGCGACGTTTATCCTTCTTTGTCGTTTGTCCCCAACAATGATTGCGTTTTCTATCTCTTGGAAGTCTGAGGATATAGGATCGTATCCTAATATCAAATGTGCTGCTCTCACTTGTAGATCTTCACTTACAAAGACTTCTGAATGAAGGACGCGATTTAGATCGGCGACGTTGCAAAAGCTCAGGCGTGGGCGTACGTGCTGTTTATCTGTAAAAAGAAACATCCGAAAAGACAAACATGGTCAGATTAGTAGTAAACATAAAAATCAGTAGCAATAGCGAGCAATAAAGATTAAAGCTGTAAAAGGCGGTGGGGTTGAATCACGGATTAAGGAAATTAACTCCTAAGGAGTCACACCTGGTTCTCCCTATTCGACTGGGCAGTGGGGACCGTCGTACCAATTTCCTGAGGCGATGAGGTAGTCGTCCTCCAGCCTAACTACACTAAACCGCGACTTAATGTAATACCCTAAATTTTTAAGTTTGTGGCATTCGTACATGAAGGCAACATCGTGCCATGTGAGGTTCAGGCTCATCTGCTCATTTAGAGCGTCGACACTACCTAATACCCTAAACACGTTTGGTGCGCACTGGTCTGGGCATAACCTATGGTTGCGGAGGTATTCCCTGGTCACACTTCTCATAGGAAGAGTCATTCCACCCTCTATGAAGGCGATCATGGGAATGAGGACTTCTCCCGTTTTTCTAGCGCCTTCTACGGCTTCTACTGGGCAGTATTTTAGACCTACGTCATTGGAAATCTGGTATTTGGCCCTAAACCCTTCCATACTGGTGTCAGAATCAACTAAACACTTAAATCTACCCATCTGGAGGAAGCGAAAAGGAAATTTTCAAGAAGAAGGGGAGTTTAGATGGGAGCCGAGGACAGAAACCGAGGAGGAAGGAGTAAAGAAAAGCAAAAAACTTACTGGAGTGGGTTATGCAATTCTTCATGAATTTCTGGAGAGTAAAGATGATGATTGATACTTTGATACGATTGATTGCTGAAGAAATGAATGAAGGCGCGGGTTCCCAAACGTTTTGACGTGCGGGAGGCGGCCTTGAAATTAAATTTGTCCCGCTCAAATTTTCAGGGGGTAACCTGAAGCGTTGGATTTGCATCTCACCGTTGAACGTGGGGAACAGGATGTAACTTACGGTCATAAATGTGCGCGCTCCGGGTTTCGAAGCGTCAGAAGCGTTTTTCAGGGAACAATAAGACCCGTACACGCGTGGTGGTATACAAAGCGTGTGGGAGGTATTCTGGTTGAATCAAAACTCTATTTCTCTCCTCAGATGGGGGGAAAAATAAAGTTTTGAGGGGCTATTGTGGAGGGTAAAAGTTCCCAAACAAACATTTGGGCCTTGGGCTTTATTGATGGGTACCAGTTTTTATTTTATTAAAGGCCTCTAGGTCCACAAGTCAGCCTACACTGCGAAGGTCTGAGGAGTTGTCCGAGGAGGAATGACTCCTTGGACAGGCCCGGCGATGACCCTGGGACTTGCCAAGAAGGTTAAAGGCTGATTTTTGGAAAAACTATTGGGTAAGAGGGGGATTCAAGTACCCTCTAGACGCAGCGATGTGAGAGAAATATCTCTGAAAAAAGCTGCTACCTCCACATTAAAGACCCTGCACCTACCTCCCTGGCCGCATTAATGGGGAAATGACCTCTGAACAGTAGAATTCAAACCCTACTGCTACTATTTAAAGACTTCAAGAAGGTGGTGGAAGGGGGGGATCGAAGGATAAGATTTGTATGACACGTGGACGAAATAGGGAAGAAGAAGAAGTATTTAAGAAGACACGAGAGGAAAGAAAGGAGAGGGCTAAAAAAAGAAGAAGAAGAAATAAGAACTGTAATCTTTAGCATAAAAGGAGAAGTAATATACAAATTGTCCTCGGCTTACGTCCGAGGAGGTTCCCTTGTCATAATTGTTTATCGTTTACATAAATTGTAACACTCTAGCCTGCTAGTTAAGCTTCCAACATCCCTAACCTAGATTTCAAATCCACACTCTACAAATTTTATTGTTTAAGGCTAATTGGGCTTGAACTCACGTTTGTCTTTGGGTCCGGGTACAATTGTGCACTTACACTTAGATAAAAAGAAAACACATAAAAAGAAAGAATGGTTGTAGAAATCGTTTAGCAATAGAATTATAAAAAAGAGATGGATTAGAACATTTGGCTTGGTTTCTCAAAAGAGAAACAAAAATTTGTTCAGTTTATTTGACTTCAATCATTTGGGGGAAATAATTATCACCTCCATCTCTACTACATATCACATTTATATTCTAAACAGACATTCACACAATAACATATAGATTATTACAAAATAGTTCACAAAACTTGAACGAGTAAAACAATTAGAATCTCTACAATTCAGTTCTTCCAAGCTGCTTATGATCCCACATGCTTGCATAGAAATAAGTATCCAAACAAGCAGATAATCAAAACAAGATTTTTAACTCAATCAAAATAAACTACATAACCATAAGTATATACTGTCAACAACCACCATCAACAAAATGACCCACTTCGACAACCCATCGCCACCACTTACTCCACCAAACATCCCTTGAAACCCAATAACCCACAACCTACAAAACCCATAACCCACCAAAAAAACCTCCACCTTCCACCAATCCCATGAATTCAAAACACGAGAACAAACATGAGAAGATAGAGGCTTTGGGTTTTGGTCAAAGAGAGATGAGACTAGTTAAATTTGTATGAAATTTTTGAGAGTCGGTGAGAAGAGAAAGGCTTTGGTTTGGTTGCAAGAAGGAGAAGAGAGATATTTTGGGCGAGAGATTTGATTTTAGTCGAGAGGGAGAATGTGAGAGGGATTGGGCTTCAAAAGAGAGAGAGAAAAGGACATGAAGAACATGTTTATGAGTTTGATGTGTTGGAGAATTTAGTGTTAATTGTGTTAGAATTTTGGGGAAGAACATGAAGAATTCGGTGTGGGATACGTTTTGATTTAGGGAAGAACATGTTCTTATGTTCTTCCAAAAAAATAATGAAAAACAACTAAAAAAGAAATTATTATTAATTTTAATTAGATTGAAGATTTGTTTTTTTAATTTAATTTAAATTTTGTTTAAATTTTGCTGATGTGGCTTTTTTAAATGCCAAATAATTTTATTATTATTATTTATTAGCCACACTAGCATTTAACTTGCTAACAGTGCACTCCGTCTACCACGCAGACAATTTCTATTACTGAGATAACAATAGGGACCAAAATAGTAACAATTTTCGATTTTCAGGACCAACATAGGCACTCCAAAATATTAGAGACCAAAATGAGAATTGGTCAAAATATAGAGACCAAAAGTGTATTTTCGCTTTAAATATATATAAAACCTCAATTTCAGTTTTTGCCTTAGACCCTCAAATGCATTAAGCTGCCCTTGACCTTTATTACAACAGCTTCATTTGATATGAAACAAGGTTTTAGTTATTATAACAAAATATTTTGATGTGAAATAAGTGGTTACTTATTGCAATAACATATTTCAACATAAAATAAGGTTTAGCTATTACAACAACACATTTAAATGTAACAAGGTAATTCTTGTAACAATCTTAAATTTATGTAATATATTTAAGTTACTACTAGCAAAAAAAAAAAAAAAACCCCACAGATGCAATAGTATATATATTACCTAAAATATTTTTTTTTTGCTACAATAGTTCTTATTGAATAGGTCTTTTTTTCCTTGTAGTGCATGAGATGTAAATTGAGCCGTAAGATTCTTGGCAATCTAAACTTAGTGTTTGAATCGTGTTATTGGTATTGGACATTTTGAATCCTTCCAAAAATCTTGCAACGGTTAATTAAGTTCCACGACTCTCAGTAATGATGAATTAATTTAAGTGGGAATTGTCTTACACTTCGTGATCTTTTTCTTTTAATTGATTGAGGCTTATCGGCTTGATTTCTTTTAATTAAATTTTTCATGATAATTTCTAGAGTTTATATTAGTCTACATATATATATATATATATATAGAGGCAGATTTTATAATATAGTTTTATCTTATAAATATTTAAAAAATTAGTTTTTTTAGAATCTTTAAAAAAATTAGTTCAATGATCATATGTTGCACAATTTTGGTCAAGAACTTATTAAATACAATATATAATAATGCATTTGAGAATTCTCTTCAACCGTACCAATTGTCTAATAAAACTAAACAATAAAAATTAGGCGTAAATGCACTTTTAATCTCTACATTTTGGAGTTTTTCCATTTTAGTCCATACATTTTAATTTTACCACTTTTAGTCCCTAATCCAATTGACGCGTTCATTTTGGTCCTTTCCATCAGTCAATTGACGGAAATTGCTGAGGTGGTCGCTGGAGGAATTAAAATATTATAAAAAATGCCACGTCACCCTAACACGTCAGCATATAAATTTAAAAAAATAATTTATTAATTTTAACTAAATAATAAAAATAAAATCAAAATTTAAAACTAAAATTCACAAAATTTAAAAAATCATCTCAAACTCAAACTGTGTTCTCTAATCTCAACCAACCCAAACAAAAATTTATCATTAGATCATTTTGACTTGAAGTGTATTTACTTTTTCCCTTTCAAGAAAAAAAAAAAAAAAAAAAAACCTTTCAAAAAAGTCTTTAAGGTAACTCTCTCCAAAATCATGATCTGACGAGAGCTCTACCAAAAAAAAAAAAAAAAAGAGTTTAGAGAAAGAGAGAGAAGGAGAGAATGAGATGAGATGAGATGAGGTTTGGAGGAGATCTAGAGGAAGGGGGCGGCGGTTTGGAGTAGATCTAGGGGAAGGGGGTCGATGGTGGTTTAGAGAGAATGGAACTCGATCTCAGCCTCCGTCCTGGTCTCGGCCTCCATCTCGGTGTGGGTCTCAGCCTCCATCTCGGCGTGGGTCTCGGCCTCCATCTCGGTCTTCGTTTGTCTCGGCCTCCGTCCGTTCATAATCGAGTTTTGTCTCGGTCTTCGTTTTCATTTGTCTTGACCTTCATCTGGGTTTGATTGTGTTGGTTTGGGTTTGTTGTGATTGGTTTCTTGATCTGGGTTTAATTTGGGTTGGTTTGTTAACTGGGTTTATGGGTTTGATTTGCTGAGAATTTGGTGTTAATTGTGTTAGAATTTGGGAAAGAACATGAAGAATTCGATGATCTTGATTTGTGGTAGATTTGATATTGCTGGGTTTGATGATGCTGGGTTTGATGATCTCTGAGGGGTTGAATTTCGGTTTTTTCTACTTGTTTTCATTTATGTCCTAGTGATTTGGGTTTGAGTTCTGGGGTTGCTGGGTTTGTGTTCTTGTGATGGGTTTGAGTTTTGGGTTGTTGGGTTTGATGTGAGAAGAATACCAAGAACAAGTTGAACAATCTGAAGAACAATGTTAATTAATGTGATTTTAATTTTTAATTCTGTTTTATTTTTATTATTTAGTTAAAATTAATAAATTAATTTTTTAAATTTATATGCTAACGTGTCAGGGTGAGGTGGCATTTTTTATAATATTTTAATTCTTTCGGCTGCCACCTCAGCAATTTCCGTTGGTTGACTGATGGAAAGGACTAAAATGGAACGCGTTAATTGGATTAGGGACTAAAAGTGGTAAAATTAAAATGTAGGGACTAAAATAGAAAAACTCCAAAATGTAGGGATTAAAAAAGCATTTACGCCTAAAAATTCATACCAACATTTAACAAAATAATATGTCAATGTAAATTAATATCTAAACATTAAATTAGTATCAACATAAAATTCACAATTTATAAGCTATCCAAATGTAAAAGCATTAAAAAAATAAAAAATAAAAAATTTCAATTTTCTACATATATATATATATATATATATATATATATATATATATATATATATATATATATATAATAAGAGAATTCATTCAGCATCACAGCTCTCAACCTACTCGATGATGTAGTCGAAATTCTCCATTGTATTATACTTGGGTGATGCACGATTTATTTAAAATTTATATGTAAATAAATTAAAATCATATTGATAATAAGTGAGCCATATGATAAAAATGGATTAATTTTATAATATGTGTAACTTTGTCCAAGTATGCTATATAGTATGTGAATTTTATCATATATATTGAATCAAATTTATCTTAAACTACCACAAACATGTAGTACTAGAATTATAGTTGAAGAGAATTTATATTTTAGATGATAGAGTTTTATGTAGAGTAAATTATTGGTAAAAAATTTTTCATTTACAATAATTGGACAGTTTAAACACCTGTCACAAAGAAAAAAAAAGTTAATCATTTGCATTCAATGAAACCCAAGAAATAGCCCTGGTGTAGTTATCGAATTATAAAAAAATAAAACCAATGAAATAAAATAGGAATCTACCTCAAAATCCTATATTAATAATAAGTAAAATGACGAAAATTAAAATTAAGTTAAAAAACGAAATTGAGATAAAATGGGAATCCACCTTAAAAGCCTATACAACCTTTTCTTTACAACCTTGGGATTGAGTGTCAAGAGTCTTCAATAGTCATAGTATCCATGGAATCTCCTATGACGACAACACTGAAAAAGAAAAGAAAAGAAAATACAAAATAACATATATATAACAATAACTAAAATTGGAAATACAAAATTGGAAAGACGATTAAAATCTAAGTTAAAAAAAATAGAATAACATAGATTACAACCTTTGAATTGTATGTCAATTGAAGATTCTTCAACAATTTATGGGATGCTTGCTGGGAATCACCTATGAAAAAATCGAAAATAAATTTTTTTTTAAAAACTATTACAACATATAACAAATGGGATGAAACATATTCCAATAGCTGAAATTGAAAATATAAATAAAAAAGAAAATTAAACTAAATTAAAAGTAGAATTGTATATTATACAACCTTTAAATTGTATATTATAACCACAAAAAATTAAAAATATGACAAAAATATTTGATTCCATAATGAAAATCAACACTATTTCAAAATTACTATTAGCTTTCAATTCCTATTAAAAAAATATGTATGAGAGTCATTAGCCTTTGTTGTTTATTGTTAGACTGAGATTGTGATATGGTGATAGAGTGAACCTATTAATAACACAAATTTTCTTACAATTCCATTTTAATGTCACAAATTGCGTCTAGATTGTACCTACCTTTCGTGATGACATAACATCTATTATCTTAGATTTAACTTTAAATATGTTTGGAGCATTCAGCTCCAACCACCAATAAGAAGATGATATTTGTCCTTGTCATGTGCAATATACTTGACTTAATTAACCCAAATAACCAAGTGAGTCATGTGCATTACACATAATGGGACACATGTCATCTTTCTATTAGTAGTTAAAAGTCCAAAGTTCGAAACGTGTTTAAATCCAAACTTTTCCCATGAAAATAACTATTATTTTATTAATAACTGATAGTGTTTGTAGCAAAATTTGATACAAAATCAATTATAGATAATTCTCGTGATTTTAAAGAACATTAAGTTCCATTTTGACAGATGAGTGAATTGAAATGTATTAACAAATACTTTTTTTGTATGTTATGCTTTCTTAATATAGAATAGACATTAGTTTTGATTTTTCATAAACTCTTTTTATTGTAAGCTTTGGTCCCACGTTCGAATTCTGGTTCCATCCTTATCTTTTTCATAGAATATTAGAAATATATAATATATGAAGAGATTCAGGCTTGACATCTCCACAAAATGGGTTTGTACACTACTATTTGGTTATCGCCAATTTATGTACAAACTTTAGAGCAATATTAACTGGGTGGGTCCCATCATGCGCCTCTGACTCTAACATGGCAGTCCTAAACTTCACCCTTTTATGCTCTTGCTTTTAGGAGCGTGTGTGAGAGAGATACACACAAGGGCCGATCGTTTTCTACTCCAATTAAATCTCATCACATTGCATCGAGAGAGAGAGACAAGATCACCGCATCTTTGCACTACTAAATCTCATTAGTTACTGTTGAAGAGGACTTGGATATAGTTGAAACGGAGCAGGATGACGACATCTCCAGTTCTAATGTAAGCGGCAAACATGACGAGACAGATTTCGAGTGGGGTACCGTACAATGATAAAAGAGGAGAAAGAGAGTAAGGAGGTAGAGACTAGAGTGAGAGCAAATATCAGTTGCTAATGAGATGAGGGAAATTAGAAGCGAGAGAGTACAGACTGGGAGAGAGAGTTTTAGTTTTCTTTTAAAGAAAAGTGAGACATAAAAATTTAAAATAATATAAAAAATAAGAAAATCAATCAAATATTCAACGATAAAAGCCGTATATATTTACATAGTTACCAATTCATACACCTTGGCATTTAGATTTTTTGGGGTCTATTCTATTGTATACTCTATGAGTTTATGGATTACGGAATCAAAGGTAATCATTTCCATTCTTTTAAAATCTTCTAGAGCCCTGTGGTTAAAATGGGGAGATAGAAATACAAAATTTTTCCATGCTGTGGCGAGTCAAAGGCGTAGGAAAAACTGGATTGCGGGGCTGCAAAACACAGATGGAGTGTGGGTGGAAGATAAGGAAGCTATAAAGAGCACTATTATGGACTACTTTGAAAACATTTACCAATCTAACCAGCTAACCAGCTTTGTTGCCAGCCTGAACTCAATTACAAATCGTGTCACCCCGGAGATGAATGAAGAGTTGCTTGCGGCCTTTAATGCAAAGGAAGTATGGGGGTCCCTCAAGCAAATGCACCCCACAAAAGCCCCCGGATCGGATGGTATATCCCCAATTTTCTTTAAACACTATTGGGATATTGTTGGACCAGCGGTTGTCAATTGTGTGCTTACTGCCCTCAATACAGGCACAATGCCGAGGGGGTTAAATGAAACATATATATGCCTCATACTAAAGGTGAGATCCCCTCAAAAAATTACTAAGTTTAGGCCAATAAGCCTATACAATGTTGTGCATAAATTAATCTCTAAGATTCTTGCAAATAGACTGAAAAGAGTTCTTGCAGCGGTGATTGATGATTCTCAGAGCGCATTTGTTCCGAGTAGGCTCATTATAGACAATGTGCTTGTCGCCTTCGAAACCATGCACTACATTGACCAAAGGAAGAAAGGGAAGGAGGCATTAATGGCAATTAAACTTGATATGAGTAAGGCCTACGATAGGGTCGAGTGGGTGTACTTGGTAGCTATGATGCAAAAGATGGGTTTTCATGATAAGTGGATTTCCCTAATAATGATGTGTGTAACTACGGTCTCCTACTTAGTGTTGATCAATGGTGAACCAAAAGGGAGAATAGTTCCTTTAAGGGGGTTGCATCAAGGTGACCCAATATCCCCTTATTTGTTCCTTTTGTGTACCGAAGGCCTATCGGCTATGTTTAAAAAGGAGGAAAGGGAAAGGCAGCTTAAGGGGATTGCAATTTGTAGGGGAGCCCCGAGAATATCCCATTTGCTTTTTGCCGACGATAGCATAGTGTTTTGTAGAGCCATGAGGGAAGAATGTGATAGGGTACTGAAGGTACTTGAAGATTATAAAGGGGATTCGGGGCAAAAACTCAATAGAGAAAAAACCTCCCTATACTTTAGCAAGAATACTAGTGGGGAGGTTAAGAATTATGTGAAGGAGAAATTGGGGGCAATAGTAGTCAAGCACCACAAAAAGTATCTACGGCTGCCACTGCTGGTGGGGAAGGGTAAAAGAAAGGCTTTTAATCGCATTAAGGACCAGGTAGGGAGAAAAATAGTGAGTTGGAAAGGTAAGCTCCTATCTCATGCCGAGAGGGAAATTTTAATCAAGACAGTAGCACAAGCAACACCAACGTACACGATGAGTTGTTTTAAAATTCCAAACACGTTGTGTAAGGAGCTGAATTCTATGATGAGCAATTTTTGGTGGGGCTAGAAGGATAGGGAGAGGAAAGTGGCTTGGGTTTCATGGGAAAAGTTGTGCACCCCAAAGGCAGAAGGTGGCATGGGGTTTAGGGACCTCAAAGCTTTTAATTTAGTGCTACTTGCTAAGCAATGGTGGAGAATTCTGCAAAGCCCCAACTCGCTGGTTCATAAAGTGTTCAAAGCAAAATATGTTCAGTATGGTAACTTCAATGAGGCTGAGCTGGGAAGAAGGCCTTCATACGCATGGAGAAGCATATTGGCGGCTAGAACGGTGGTGGAAAGGGGGTCCAGATGGTGTATTAGAAATGGAGAAAGCGTCCATATATGGAAAGACAGATGGATTCCTTCCCCGGAGTCCTTCAAAGTGACAAGCCCAATGGGGGAGCACATAGGTATGGAAAAGGTGTCGACATTGCTGAATAAAGACAGAGGATCTTGGGATGTGGCGAAGGTAAAAACCCTTTTTCTTCCTCACAAGGCTGAGATGGTGTTAAGCATTCCCATTAGCGTTAGACTCCCAAAGGACTCACTAGCGTGGGCATGGACTATAAACGGAAAATTTACAATAAAGAGCGCATATAAGGTGGCATAAAGGGCTCTAAAAGAAGTGTGTAATCGGGGTGATGGAGGAAGCAACTTGGACAACACAGGGATGAAGTCCATTTGGAGGATCGTATGGCGACTAAACTGTCTAAGCAAGATCAAGCACCTGTTGTGGAGAGCTTGCAAAAATATTCTCCTCACAAAGCTTCGCTTGCTGGCTTGGGAAATTGATGTGGATGAGGGGTGTGATATATGTGGGAGTGTGGAGTCCTCGGGGCATGCTTTGTGGAGCTGTAAAATAGCGGAGGTAGTGTGGAGCTGCACAAGACTTAAGCTGCCCTGTTTCCAAGATCCTCCTAAGGATTTCATAGACATCATGTAGGAGATTAAGGAAAGGAACACAGGTTTTAATTAGGAGCTGTTCGCAATTACTATATGGAGTCTATGGAACAATAGGAACCAAGTGAGACATGGAGGCCAATGCAAAAATCACGAAGCAATAGTCAGGGAAGCCGCAGAGTACATGAAAGAATCCTAGCATGGATGTCAGACTCAAGTTATACCCTCTGCTCCTGATACGGCCAGGTGGTGGCCTCCAAAACCAAGTTGGTATAAAGTGAACACAGATGGTGCAATCTTTGAAGACATAAGGGGATGTGGCAAGGGAGTTGTTATAAGAAATGATAGAGGTGAGATTATGGGAGCTATGAGTAAGAAGCTTGATCTGCCATTAGGAGTCCTGGAAATAGAGACTAAAGTCGTAGAGGAAGGTATGTTGTTTGTTGCGGACCTTGGCCTCAAAGACATCATAATTGAGTGCGATGCTCAGTTGGTGGTCAGGTATTTAGGAAGGCAGAATGTACCCCCGAGCTCTATCTGTTTAGTAGTGGATGGAATAAGGGAGGGGCTAAAGAGGTTCAATGCTTGGAAGGTGGCCCATACTCGAAGAAATGGCAACCAAGCTGCTCACATTTTGGCTAGGCAAGCCAAATTTCTAAATGATTGTATAATATTTGGGTAGAAGATACTCCGCCCAACATTGTTGATCAAATTCAAATCGATGTAACCCAGTGTAATCCTATTTTAAGTTAATGAAAGTGTTGAATGGGCGATTATCAACCAAAAAAAAAAAAAAATTCTTCCATCCTTTTTCCTTAAACAAAATAACAAAACAAAACTCTTCCATCCTTTAGGTTGAATTCAATATCAAATCATTTATATAATAACAAAAAAAGACTTTATCAAATTGAATTAATTAATAGCCATATTTAGAAAAACTAATACACGTGCTGTCGGGACTGGATCTAATGCATATTAGACCATATTCTTGTCATCCGGATCTAACCAAATGTTTGTCATTTGGGTAAATTTTACTATCACAAATGTGGTTAAATCCAGCCCGTATGAGATTATTGTTTGAGCCGAACTATGTGCATCACCATTTGGGTTTTACATAAATAATGAGTCTATCCCTCAACCATCACTTTTCTTTGAATCTTTTTCTCCGATCGATTATCCCTACACTTTGTCGTTTAGAATCATTTTGCCTTTTGCCTTAAGATCAGAAAAAAGAAAAAAAAAAAGAATTATTTTGCCTAAATGTTATTATTTGATAATTTGAAAGTTGAGGAGAGAGGATTTGAACTCGAGCATCCTTGCTGGAAACACCAAATAAGTATAATCATCAAAATATAAGCCTCTTGACATTTAATATAGGTAAGGAACGAGTAAACAATGTATCTGTATAATAAAGTAATAAACCCAATTCACAATCGACCACGGCTTATAAAAACTCAAAGAAGGAAAGGAAAGGCTGGGTTGTATAATTTAAAAACAAAGAATTAATAGGAGACAAATACGAAAAAGCACGAACAGCACCATGTAGAGCTCCTCCAGAAATTTGATGAGGATCTATGACCAGAATCAGTGGCCCAATACAGTCACATGATTTTCTAAATCATCAAAGCTTGGATCTGGAACATCTGATGGGTCCATTGATTGGCCAGCTGAGGTTGTGAAAGAGACTGACATCTTGTTCACAACCTTGTAAGTATCATCAACATCATCATCCACATCCTCGTTCTTATCATCATCTTCTCTGCATTGGTTACCATTATTAGCCTGGCCACCATCACAATGTTTACCATCATGTCTTACTGCATGAATAGGGGCATAGTTAGGCTCAGAGTCATTAGCCTCAGTAACTTTCATCAACAATAAGCAAACCACGAGTGCCCCTAGGCCCAAAATAACTGTCCTTCTGGATAGAGCCATTGGATTGTGTGTGTGAGAGAGATTTTTTGTGCTGAATTTACGTGGGTTAAGGATTTTGATTTAGCTTCAATAATGGAATTGAAAGAGTTGTGTTGGAATTTAAAGGAGTTGGTGTTTACTATAATAAGATAGCTGCGTTTGTGGTCTTAAAGGGGTTTGTTTGAGTTGAGCTAGTCACAAGGCAAAGCAGTTTCAAGGAATTAGTGCACACCATGTGAAGCAGGATTGAGATCCTCTAGAGTTCCTAGGGTACTCTACCATGTAGAGTTCTATTAATCTTAACCATTCATTTATAATAAAACGTCCAGATTTTTCCATACCATTAATCCACTAACAAATCCCCTAAAATAATGGTTTAAAAAATAACTACTCATAAATGATAATTATTGCCTTACCTCTTTTACCTAAATCGGGTCTCTAAGAAAACGTGAAGTCATCTTCTCCTTCCCCTCTTCATTTTTCAATTTGTTCCTTAACTCATTTTGGTTGTTAATTTCAAAGCATAGGTTCAATTGAAATGAGACATAGAAAAATCATATTTTATGATCCTAAGTGCCAATCATGTACTTGAAAAGAAAGGAAAAACATTTATATGCTTAATTTTAATAAAATTAATAGAAGACTAAAAAAATTGGAATGAAAACTCAAGTGTCTCTACCATTCATATATATATATATATATATATATATATATATATATATATATATATATATGCTTCTTGGTCTATGTGCATAATAATCAATTTTCTAAATAAGCAAATTTCTTTTGTATTTAATGCTGCAATGTTATAGCCACTATTCGCATTTAAGGTAATACCTATCATTTATGAGCAGTTATTTTTTTAAATCATTATTTTTGTAGATTTGTTAGTGGATTAATGACATGGCAAAATCTATACCTTTTATTATAAATAAAAGGTTAAGATTAAAAGAACTCTACATGGTAGAGTACCCTAAGAACTCTAGAAGATCTCAATCCTGTGAAGCAAGGGTTCTAGAGCACAATAAGCTAGCGTGGCACATGTTTACGGTGGATAAGTATGACACAAATACAAGTTATACCAATTTTATTGATTTATATTAATTAGAGTTATTCCACTTCTAGTCAGTTTTTATGGAGTGGCATAATGGATTTAAGTAACGAATTATAGTTGGATGAAATTATGGTTATGGATTTAGTTTTTATTTTTTTTATTTTTATAGAAAGTTTTAACTTATAGCGTCCACTCTTAATGAAAGCTCTTTATCGTTAGAACAAGACACCAATTAAGCTAACTGGAATCCACAAGTTACAAGTTATGAATTAGTTAAACAAAGAGATTTACACGATATTGCATCAAATTAAATTGGGTTTTGAATCTTATTTTACTATTTAGTGAAGAACCCAATGAGTGAATGTAGCAAAATAGTACAAAGCCCCGCTAACATTTTATAAGCCTCACTAATGAATTCAATTCCACACTCCCTTTTGCTTTTAAATCCATAGAACAATACATGACTGCCTAAAATTGTCTATAAACCAAATTCTAAGGCTATTATTTGATGAAACCCTAGAACAAAGAGAGAGGGAGAGGGAGAGTAGAGTAGGATATCCTCTATGAGCAGTTGTCCATGAGATTATGGGAGGCTACTCGTTTTTGAAAACACCTTATTGCTTTAAATAATACGTTTAAATGACCTCTTACACCAAAAGTGTGTTTGTTTAAAGGTGAAATAGCGCTTTGTTTGTTTCAATGGAAAACTTTGTGTAAAGATAGTTTTCCTTATTTTCCAGTGTTTGATAGTATAAAAAAAATATGAGTCAAAGGAAAACTATCTTTGGTCAACATAAAAAGTATGGCTTATTTTTAGAGATTGTTTTCCATTAATTTTTTTTGGAAAACAACTCTATCTCACAGTAAGCTAAATAAGGGAAGTTAGGAGGTTTTTTTTCAACTCATATAAAGTTGCTACCAAACATTGGAAAATGAGATAAATTTCTAGAAAACGATTCTTGAAAAATGACTCATTTTTTAGAAAACATCATTGTTGAAACAAACAAAGCGTAGGATGTATGAAAAACTTTAGAAAGAAAATAGGTTTGTGTATTGTTTAATTGAGAATAGAGGAAGAAAAACTTTTATGTGGGGCCTAAACATTTTCCACCTGAGTCACAAAATTTGTCTCTCCAAAATTGAGAGAAAACTAAGTGGGAGGAGTTTGACGGTGAAATGACAAAATTGCCCATGTGCAATTTAGTTCCCCCTTTTTTTTCCTTATGGTTTCCTAGGAAGTGTTGCCTCCCCTTTTTTTTTATTATTATATTTTTATTTTTATTTTCTTTTGATTTACTAAGCGTGGTGCTGTGTTTATTTTCTCCTTTCTTATGGTTTCCTTGGTAACGTTGCCTCCTTTTTTTTTTTTTTTTTTTTTTAATATAATTTTTCTTTTGATATCTTGGGCGTGGTGCTTTATGTATATATATTTTTTAACTAGAAATGATTTTTTAAAAAAATTTGGGTGATTTTTTTAAAAATTGCTTATTACTTTTTTGTTTTAATTAGTAATCATTTTATCCATTCTTTCACTTTTTTACTCCCAACCAAACAAGAAGAAGGGAAATTAATATCTTTTCTATCATTTTACTATTTTCTATCCTCCCACTTTTTCACCATTCCAACCAAACACATCCTTAAAGCTTTAGTTAGCCTTTTTCTAATGGGCTACCCATATGAGCACCTATTACGGCCGAATCATATGGTCCAATGGCAAGTTCTGTCTTCTTTTTTTTGTCTTTATTTTTCCCCTGATAGTTCGATATTTAAGGAAAAGAAATTTGAAACATTAGATGCCTCCTTTTGAGGTGCTACATACCAATTGAGCTACAAAACACTTTGGCAAGGTTTTTATTTTTAAAATAAGCATCAACGTAAATTTTTCATCCACGTATTTCTTTCATTTTGGACCAATACTTCAAGTGATATTCTCTTACAAACTCACGGCTCCTAAATTTGCAAATTTGGTATTGAGAAAGATACTTAGCAGAAAACAACGTGGTATATTTGTTCACAATAAAAAGAATGATCATGAAATTCCCTACCTTCGATCTTTGGAGCCAACAAGATATATTAACTATATATGTAAACATTTGGGCAGCATTTTTCAATAAATATATATTGATCAGTCATCAATGCTTAACGTAGTATAATATGGTGGATGCTGCTATAATGCTTGGTGTGAAATCGGTAAAATCCGGCTGTAAAGAGCTCTTTATATGTCTTTCTGTAGGGTAAAGAAGCCGGATGACCTTTTCAGCAGCAACAATCTGTTCTTCTCGTAGGCTTTCATTGTGTATCGACTCCCTGCATTGGATCATGATGCTCAGGTTATTCATACCAAGATGAAATTATAAGATTGGAAACAATGGAAAATAACTGGAGCATGCCCATTGTCTACTGAGAAAAGCCTGGTCCCTGTAATTCAGATTTCAAAAGCTTTGCACTTCTGCACTTCTATATATAGCTAATATTTCAACAAAACAACAGCAAAAACCGTACATGAGCAATGAGGCGAGCTTTGAAGGTGTGCATGCTTGGAAGAGAGCTTCAGGAATAATTGCAGAATCCAAGAGAATATTGGGGAGGGAGATGTAAGATATCTTTGCTTTATAACGAATAAACCATTCAGTTAGAAGATGGGCTCGATAAGCAACAACACAAGGCAAGCGTGCAAGCTGCATCTCCAAAGCAACTGTACCAGAAGTACATAAAGCAACCCTACTTGCCTGCAAGGTGTTCAATTCAAATTAATAACCTTAACAAGTTCTGGCTAATAAGTTTGATAAAGAATTGACATATTATCTGAATCAATTCTATGTCATCCATATAATATAGGAAGAAACTTCGTTTCAAGTTGTATCTCAAGTATCCAGACCCACACCCAGCTAGATGCCAGAGTTGGTATCATCAAGTCTAAGAAATGATGAAGCTATATCTGAGAAACCAAACACCAGCTCTGGAGAAAAGTAAGTAATGATTCACACTCCATTCTTGCATTAAGAAACAGAAATGGGATAACCAATATGCATCAATAGGATTCAACAGATAGAACTTTCTAGGAGAGAGTTCAGCTAGTTCTTGATGAACATATATCAGCTTTTTTCGCTTTTATTCTAACCAATTACATAATTGATCCATCTTAATTATCCCTGGATGCAATCACAAGATAGTAATAAATGGATCATATTTCAGGTGAGGTAATCCTCCATATTCTGCCTTAGCTATACATTTTTGACACACTAAATATTATCAACAACTATTACATAGAGAGGAGAAAAGGAGGACTTACACTAAATGCATCATATTTCAGGTGAGGTAATCCTCCTGGAATTAATATAGCAGGAACAGGCCACTTATGAACAATTCCAGTGATGTACTTCTCTACATGCTGATTCGGAGCAATGTGGATCACTGACATCAACTCAGGAAAGGAATCTTTTAATAATTCCATCGTGTTTGAAAAGATTGAAAGCATTTGTGTGACCTCTTGTAATCTGCTTCCAGGAAGCAAGCTAATGACTGTGGCTTCTGTAAAAATAAGTTACATTTAAGTTTTAATAAGGTGGTGGTGTGGATTTCAATATAAAAGAAAAGAAAAAAGAATGCACAGATGCAAGTGCACATACACACAAACACAAATATATGACGTCACAATGATTCAAGAAAAAGGATCCATATTTAATGATTTAAAAACATGGTGTCTATTAGGAGATCACGTGAGCTTTACAATTTGCAGTAATTTACTAAAAAAGTCTGTCACAGATATCACCTGATAAGAAAGTGAAGTTACACTATCAAAAAGGTTTAGGAAAAGGAACCTTAGCTTCCTAAATACACATGAGTTCCTACCTATAAATCTCTACCACTGCCCTTATTAGAAATATCAGAGACTGGTACAGCCTAGTAATAAAGTAGTAAATTTCTCTGAGATAGAGAATACAATACAAACTATTCAATAAAAATCTAGAACAACTGAGCCAGTAGATCTTTACTAAATTAATTTACCTGCAGGTATGCCATTTTTACTTCTGAAATCTTCAAAATTTCTTTCTACCTTCCATTCATGTGGTGAGGTATCCTTTCCCTAAACACAATCACTACAAGGCTTAAGAACCAAACCAACTATAAATGAAATCAATTTGAATAGCATTGACATAAATGAAATTAAAAACTCTATGGTACTTTTGTCAACAATGAAATTAAAAAGTGTTTTGGAAATACGTGTGGGTTAAAAAGTGTTGTGGAAATACGTGTTATGGTATTTAAACATTGAAAACTATTGTTTAAACAACAGTACCAAACACTCCCTAAAAATATATCTAACTAATCCAATATGTGAAAGCCATCCAGACCCCGTACAGTCCACTTACAATCAAAAGAAAAATTCATACCAAATTCAACTCCAAAAGATCCTCCAGAATGGGGTGACCCACAAAGGTTGCAGCCAAGCCATTTGATTTGCAAACTTCTTCCTCATTTGGAAGTATGCACAATACTAGATCCACAAATTCAGCTAGGCCTTTGAGTCTTGCTTCACCCCCTTTCCATGCCCAGAATGAAGGTGCTACATAATGGAAGTGTACAGGACCATCCAATCCTTGCTGACTGTAATTAGCTGCAAAAAGGATCCCCCAATTTTCCTACACCATACTTATGATATAAGCAACATGCTAATAATGATTAAAACTCCAGGATGCTGGGTGCACATTACCCCGCAACTGCTTTAGGAGACGAAATGAGAACCCCTTTGAGTCCACTGTTACAACAACATGAGGTTGAAACAGAAAAGCAGCCTCCATCGTTTCCTTCAGCCTCAACTGACATTTCACAAGTTGCAGTATTAAAATCAAGGGTAGGATGCACAAAGGCTTTCCCTCACAATACAAGATACATATTAAAGTAAAAAGACCAAATTAGCATGAGTGTCCATTAAGAAGCTATTATATTGCTCATTACTCACTCTGAATTTATTAAGATGTGGCAACAACTCCCATATTCCCATCACTGCAATATCCTCCATAGGAAAAAGGGATATTAATCCTTGCCTTGACATCATGGACCTGAACAGATACAGCAGCGTAATCTCTTAAAGGGAATTCATATAGAATACAGTAAGAAAAGAGATGACAGGTACCTATGGTGTTTCTCCTTTATAAAAGTTATAAATTTATAATAATTTTGCAACTATATAGTCTGTATTGCCAACAAACTGAAAGAATACTTTGTCAAACTTCATTGAAGGATAAACACTAAATCATGATATACAACAAAATGCATAGATATTATCTCCATTTTTTTTTCATGGAAAATCTTTTTAACAATTACAATATGCTGCTAATCTCAGAGCTCGAAACCTTTCTCCCCCTAGACCCTAAAACACTTTTTGCATGGAAAAGTGTCAATTCAGCTACAAGACCCTTGGCATTAAGACATGAAACATAGAGAGCTATATATATATATATATATATATATATATGAAAGAAATATCTTCTGAAAAACTATATATCAAATGAAAAATGTGGGAAAGTAATAGCTTACCCTCCCACACCAGAAAATCGGATAGGAAGTGGACAGAGCTTCTTTAAAGATACCATGAGACGGGAACCAATGGAATCCCCAGAAACCTCTCCCGAAACTATGAAGACTCTCAACTCCCCATCTTTTGTAGCCATATCCAATACAGATCTGCCTGAGGCTGATATATATCTCCTCATCAGACTTGAGAACCGCACATCATTCCCGCTGTTCGGTTTCCACATTGTTCTGAACAACATTTCCAAACCCTCCCTGACCCTCGTCATTATGCACACAAAACAAGAGTCATTCTAAAATCCTTCATACCACCAAGAAAAACTGAAAAAAGTATTTATTATATCACCCAAAAATAAAAATAGCAATAATAATTTCAAGGATTATATTTTCTTCTTCCTTATAGATCTAATTTCAAGAAAATATAGCTGCATGACTCAAACACAGAACTTCCAAATGAAATTTTAGGAACCAAAAGAAAGAGAAAAAGAATTAACTTGAGCTACCATTCAAAAGTTGAGTCTTTTACATATAAGTATCAGTACACCAAAGCAAAATGAAGATAAAATCCTTTCATTTTGTTCTGGGCATAAACATTATGATTAGAAGAAAAAAAAAAATCCAACAATTCAGCTTCGGATATTTAGTTTACAAAATAAAGAGAAAGGAAGGAACTTACAGTTGAAGACAAGACAAGTTCTGTGAGTTGAGGTTGAGGCAGGCAGCAAATGGGTTTCCTCAATCTCGTACAATTTTGGCACAGCAAGAAGGAAGTTCTCCAGGGTCTACATGAGCCGGAGTTTTAAGCTAAACGTTGTCGTTCTGGAACTATGAATGGTATTGTCTACTAATAGATTGTCTTGTAGTTTTATCGCAGCTTAAGGATATTTTTGGACTAAAAAAATGAGAAATTCAAATAGAGGAAGCTGCATGCTTAGAGGCTTTTCTATTTTTTGAGTAACAGTTAATTTAGAGCATTTATTATAATTTAGAATTACTACATTTTCTAATCACAAAAAAATCTAAGAGTGTAATGAGTATTATGTGTGGTGAAATAATTTTTCATCACACCCCTAGGGTTTTTTTTGTGATTGAAAATTGTATTAATCTCAAATTATAATAAATACTTTAAATTAACCCTTACTCAAAAAATAGAAAAACTTTTGAGCACTCACGTGAGTGCGTGCTCAGAGGCTAGTCCATATTACTAATAACATAATTCTTTATTTGGGTTTTATAATTTTGTGTACTAAAATACTCTCAAATTCATATGTTTAAAAAGATTAAATAGTAAGGTTAAATATGTAAAGGTATTAATTTAAACACTCCTGAATTTTAGATACTTGTCTATATCCCTTAAAATTAGGCACTTCCATCTCTCCTTATTCCTTCTTACTCAAGATTTTAAAATTAGGCACTTCCATTTTTGCTTATTCCTTCTTACTCAAGCTTTGAAAGAATAAGTATTTCATTTTGCAATGACATATTTTCAAGTTTGACAAAATAGGTATCATAAGAGTTTCCCATGCTTTTGACGTAGCAACATAGTAATTTATATCACCTAAATATGCAATTTGTAAAAATGTAGCTTTATTCAGGATAAATAGGTGAGAATTATCACCTAAAGCTGCAAAATTATATTAAGGACATTGAATTATTTGTGAGTACATAATCTATATCACCCAAAGCTCCAAAATTATCACCACCAAATGTATGTGGATTACATAAAATAGATTATTGTTAATATCTAGTTATATGTTCTCAAATCGTTCAAGGTTTGTTATTTTTCTTGGCCTGCATACTTTGAACTTGAATCTCCAGCACTTGAAGCAGCAACTATTGAATCTCCAGCACTTGAAGCAGCAACCCTAGCAATTTATTTAATTGTTAGGTTTGATTAAAATTGATTAGTAGCTAATTTTGAGTCTAATATCAATGTCTCACAAAGCTGGAAATAGGATTAAGGCTTGGTTGATATAAAAGAAAATTTAAATAGTATTAATTTCTTACAACACCATGAATAGCGTTTGAGAAGTCCACATATTCTCTAAGTTTAATATCAAGCGATATAATCTTTTCTTTGGTGTATCTATTTTTTTAACCCAAGCCCAAAAGTTATGGATTTGTTGAAAAGCATATTGTTTTTTTGAACCCGAGCCCAAATGTTTATCTTCAGTTCAGTTATCTTTATCACAATAAATTTAAAGATACACGCATAAACTTTTGAAGTACGCATAAACCGCAAATTAAAATTAATGAAATTTTCAACATTAAAAAGAAAAAGAAAAAAGAAGAAGAAGAAGCACTACACGCATAAATATTAGACATGAAAAACACTGCACAGATTGTAGTAGCCTTCAACCACCACAACTTAGTATTTTCTACAAAATTAAGATTATTTTACATATACCACACCCAAGATCCATAGGACCATAGTAAAAAAATACCAAAAACAGAGTATATGCTAATATATCACTTTAGCTCCAAGTCATGGATCCTTAAACTCTCTAAGGCACTCTTCCTCTTCATTAGGGTTGTCTCAAATTCTGAATGCTTGAAAATTGCAAACTCAATATCACTTACAGCATCAATTAAAAAAATATACTAAGTAAAAATAAAAATAAAAAAAATAACAAAATGACAATTATTCGTATTGACTTACCTCAGGGCTGTAAAATGTACATCCGGTGGAATCTTTAGCTTTTCTCATAAAAAAGAATGCATTTGAAGATGGTAGGAAAGATAGGAGGGTCTTATGTAATTCTTCTTCTTCTTCTTTAATCCCTCTGAAGTCATTATCTTAGTCAACCAATGCACCCCTTAGGCAAGTCCTTCAAATAAGAATATATATCATAAAGTTTAAAAATGCATATAAAACCAAAGTAATGGTAAGTGTTCACAGTGAGCCAAATTAACACCAATCAGATTTGTTGATCTACAAACTGAAACTTGTATACAGAAGAATCACCAAAACTCTTTATCTCAAATTCATTCTCTTTAACACAATTTTTTTGATTTTGTAAATGTAATACATGACACACATATGACATAACATAAAATAAAATGTATATACTTGAATTCAAAGCCAATAGCCAAAAAAAGAAGGTTTAAAAAAAAAAAAAGCACACCCACACACACAAAACCTGTAAAAACCCATACCCCTAAACACTCACCCCACCAATTAACCCCCTTGGCTGGAACTTAAATTCTGCTCCCATATTTGTGCAATGATGAAATCCCAAAGCAGCCTCCATTACGGGCTTATGACCATATCAAATTAGCCACTATGAACACTAACCAAGAATCCTCCATAGCCCACAAACTGTTGTCAACCTCTCTATTCAATTAAATGTTTGAAACTTTTTTTTTAGAATGAATTAAATGTTTGAAACTTGAAAGGGTGGAGAGCTATATATTTTGATAACGCTTTAAGTTGGGATAGATTTTTAACTTCTTTCAGCTTTTTTAGTAAGTAGTAATCCGAAATTCTTGTTAAAGATCTAAACGTAGTTTTTTTTTAAAAGAATTTGAATTTCAAAAGATATATATATGTTGCATATTTTTAACTTCCTTAAGTTTTTTTAGTAGTAGTTCTCTGAATATTATGAATTTGTTTTTAACTTCAGTTTATTTAGCTGTAGTTATCCAAAAGTTTTGTTAAATATTTGAAAGTAGGGGTTTTTTTTTTTGGGATAAATTTGAACGTGGAGTTTTTGATAGAAGTTTAATGTGGGTTTGAATGTGGTATTTGAAATTTTTTGGATTTCTTTTGGATATGATTAATTTCTACTTTTTAGTATATTTTTTTCTTAAAAAAAAAAAAGAGATTTAAGGGGAAAAAAAAAAGCCAAACGTGAGATGAGATTAAGGGAAACTGGGTATTGAAAAAAAAAAAAGGTTAAGACTTGAAAAAGGAAGGAAAAAAAATGAAGAAAAAAAAAGTGTAAACATAGAGTAATGATTGGAGTTTTTTTTTTTTTTTTTGAGAAAATTTCAACCTATGGCGTCTGCATTTGATGGTAGCTCTTTATCATCAGATCAAGACACCAATCAGTTTTTGGTGTAGGCGAGAATTGAACCCCAGATCTCTTATACAACCATCAGAGACTTATATACCAATCGGTTTTTGGTGTAGGCTTGAAGTTAAATGTGAGAGTTAAATATTGCCTATTTTGTAGGCAAGGTATAGGTGAGAGTTAAAGATGTATTTTTATTATGTTATCCTCAAGCTTTTTATTTTAAAAATCTAATTTATAAGTGAATAAATTAATTTAAAATTTAATAGAAGAGTGGTCCTATTTTTTAGGCAATATTTTAGTGGGAGTTAAAGTTGCATTTTTACTGGATTGTTTATTAGTTTTGTCTCTACTTAAGCATATGACTATAGGAACATTTTTGAACTAAAAAATGAGGAATCCAAATAGGGGAAGTCCCTTAAATAGTAACTAGTCTCATCACACGCGCTTCGCGCGTGTGATGAGACTTTTCTTTTTTAGTGGTCCTATTTTGTAGAAAAAAACTGTATTTAATTATTTTATATACATATATATGATTTTTATTTTAAAAATCTAATTTATAAGTAAATAAATCAATTTAAAAATAATAGGAGAGTGGTCCTATTTTTTAGGCAATATTTTAGTAGGAGTTGGAGTTGCATTTTTACCAGATTGTCCTTTAGTTTTGTCTCTACTTAAACATAAGACTGTAGGGGCATCTTTAAACTAAAAAAATGAGTTTTTACCGGATTGTCCTTTAGTTTTGTCTCTATTTAAACATAGGACTACAGGGACATTTTTGAACTAAAAAAATAGGAATCTAAACAGGGGAAGCCCCTTAAATAGTAGTATAGATATAGACTAGCCTCATCACACGCGCTTCGCACGTGTGATGAGGGTTTTTTTTTTTTTTTAAGTGGTCCTATTTTGTAGAAAAAAAATTGTATTTATTTTATTTTATATATATATATAATTTTTATTTTGAAAATCTAATTTATAAGTGAATATATCAATTTAAAAATTAATAGGAGAGTGGTTCTATTTTTTAGGCAATGTCTTAGGGGGAGTTAGAGTTGTATTTTACCAAATTGTCCTTTAATTTTGTCTCTACTTAAATATAGGGGTGTAAGGGCAATGCTATTATTTAAGAGTCCAAATCTTCTGTCCCACTTTTCCTGCTCCACTCTATACTCCATCAATAAAAACTTGCAACGTGGTCACTTAACTAATTAAATACTACTATTAATTAATAACAGTAGCATTAATAAGTCAATAATGATAGTATTTAATTAATTAGGTGAACATGTGGTGAGTTTTTATTGGTGGAGTATAGAGTGGAACAGGAAAAATAGGACAGAAGATTTTGATTCAGGGGCTTTCCCTGTTTAGATTCCTCATTTTTTAGTTAAAAAATGCCTCTACATCTCTATATTTAAGTAGAGACAAAACTAAAGGACAATCTAATAAAAATGCAACTCTAACTCTTACTAAAACATTGCCTAAAAGATAAGACCACTCTCTTTTTAATTTTCAAATTGATTTATTCACTAATAAATTAGATTTTCAAAATAAGAATTATATATATATATATATATATATATAAAATAAAAAACACAGTTTTTTTTTTCTACAAAATAGGATTACTAACAAAAAAAAAAAAAAGACTCATTGCACGCGTGAAGCGCGTGTGATGAAGCTAGTAGATAATATTATATATATACTAGCCTCATCACACGCGCTTCGCGCTTGTGATGAGGCTTTTTTTTAGCCAAAAGAAAAAACTCTGTATTTTTATTTTATATATAGTACAAAAATATATATATATATATATATCTATATATAATTTTTATTTTGAGAATCTAATTTATAAGTGGATAAAGAAATTTGAAAATTAACTGGAGAGTTATCCTATTTTTTAGGCAATATTTTAGTAAGAGTTAGAGTTGCATTTTTACCAAATTGTCTTTTAGTTTTGTTTCTACTTAAACATAGGGTTGTAAGGGTATTTTTAAACTAAAAAATGAGGAATCCAAACAAGGAAAGCCCCTTAAATAATAGTAAGCCTCTTAAATAATAGTATAGATATATATAATATACTAGCATTATGCCCGTGTGATGCACAGCTTAATCAAAATTCATATGTAAATAATTTTATAATTAATTTACTTAAAATTAAATAATAAAATGGAAAATAAAAATAAATGAATATTTTTCTTTTAAGTTATATAATGAATGTGTATTGTGCGAGACTAAAATAATAATAATAATACCCAAAATAAGATGAATGTTTTTTTTGTGAAGTTAATTATATATTAATGATGGTGTTGGCTTCAAAAAAAATCAACTAAACAAAATGATGGCGCTGCAATCCATTTATTTTGGAGATAGGATGTTATTTACTCTTAATAATAAAAGGATTAGATGAAGAATTTGGATTGTAATCCAATTTATCAACTTAGAAATTATAGAAGAAGAAGATAAGAACAAAAAAATATATATATCTTTTTTTAATAAAAGAAAGTACAAAAATTTCCGTATGATGCATAGGGCTTAACGAAGAATTGCATGTAAACTGAAAATAAGAAAATATTTCTTAGTTTCATTGAAATTAAATAATAAAATAGATAATAAAAATAAATTATTATTTTCCGTTTTTTTTTGGAAGTGAAGTACTCTTTTAGTTTAAGTTAAAACATAAAAAACCACAATATACACACAGATATAAATGAAAATGCCTAAGATTGAATATATAAATGCAATCCATAAAATAATTTAAGACATGGTTTAGTAAAAGATTCAATTAAAAAAAATTATAATAAAATGTTTTCTATAAATCTAATATTGAAAAAACTTATTTCATTTAAATATTTTATATGGTTCCAAAGAGATTTTATCTCTAACCTAATTCCTCCTCAAAAAAAAAAAAAAAATCTCTAACCTAATTAATTTCATTAAATTAGAGAATTAATGGTCCTCTTCCTCATCTTGTTCTTCCTCCTAATCATTGGATCAAGCTTGTGGCGATTGTGTTGCATTGTTTATATTGGGAACTACTTGAGTTCATTAAAAAAAAAAAAAAAATCAAACTCGGCTTATTTGTACTATTTTTCAAATTCAAATATTTTTTTTTCTTTTCCTCTTCCTCACACCCAAAAATAAATAAATAAATAAATAAAACAAAATAAAAGAAGGGTGGGTATACCTGACTCATATGGTAAAATCCCATATCCGAAAATTGGTTCAAAGAATCAAAGATTCAAAGGTTTTAGTGCTCATAATCCCACCACCACTATTCTCTGTCAACGTATTCTTGTTCTTCGAGTTGATTACTGTTATGAGCCATTGCATTGCATTTTATAGATTTTTGTGTTGGGCGAAGTTAATCAGCTTTTTTTGTGGGGGTGAGCTCACATAATGACAGGAGTACTAAATAGCTTAGTGTATAGGAATATTAGTAGATCTGGGATTTGAGAAGACAATAACTTGATATGAACAAAAAAGAAGTAGATAACTTGATATCAACAAAAAAGGAAAAAGGAGCTTATCTAATCAAGAAGTTTAGGTATACTTTATCCCAAAAAAATAGTTAATGTTATTAGCTACAAAAAAGAAATAAATTTATAAATTTTTACGTGAAACAGGTGAAGTAGAGTGAAGTAGCTTTTTTTTTTTTTTTTTTTTTAAGATAAACTACTAAAAAATTCTTATGTGAGGTGAAGTAGTTTTTCTTTTACGTGAAGTAGTTTTTTTTTTTAATAAACTAATTAATGATAAGAATTAATTAGAATCCTCATGGGATAAACTACTTAATGATAAGAATGAATTTTTAGTTCTTTAAAAATCTAAAAATTTAATAAAATTTATGCAAATTGGTAAAGACACTTGGTGCAACCACGGCGTCTAACCCGAACTTTGATATGAACAAAAAGAAGTAAATAACTTGATATGAACAAAAAGAAAAAGGAGCTTATTTAATCAAGAAGTTTAGGTATATTTTATTCCAAAAAAATAGTTAATCTTATTAGCTACAAATAATGAATAAATTTATAAATTTTTACGTGAAACAGGTGAAGTAGAGTAAAGTAGCTTTTTTTTTTTTTTTTTAAGATAAACTGCTAAAAAATTCTTACGTGAGCTCAAGTAGTTTTTCTTTTACGTGAAGTAGTGTTTTTTAGATAAACTAATTAATGATAAGAATGAATTAGAATCCTCATGAGATAAACTGCTAAGTGATAAGAATGAATTTTTAGTTCTTTAAAAATTCTAAAAATTTAATAAATTTTTTGCAATTTGGTGAAGACACTTGGCGCAATCACAGCGTCTAAACTCAACTTTTATTATATAAAGAAAATAACTTGATATGAACAAAAAAGAAGTAGATAACATGATATGAACAAAAAGAAAAAGGAGCTTATTTAATCAAGAAGTTTAGGTATACATTATACCAAAAAAATAGTTAATGTTATTAGCTACAAAAAAGAAATAAATTTATAAATTTTTACATGAAACAGGTGAAGGAGAGTGAAGTAGCCTCTTTTTTTTTTTTCTTTTTTTTAAAGATAAACTACTAAAAAAATTCTTACGTGAGGTGAAGTAGTTTATTATTATTATTATTATTATTATTATTATTATTATTATTAAGATTAACTAATTAATGATAAGAATGAATTAGAATCCTCATGAGATAAACCACTTAATGATAAGAATGAATTTATAAGTTCTTTAAAAATCTAAAAATTTAATAAAATTTCTGCAATTTGGTGAAGACACTTGGCACAACCACAACATCTAAGCCCAACTTTGATATGAACAAAAAGAAGTAGATAACTTGATATGAACAAAAAAAGAAGAAGCTTATCTAATCAAGAAGTTTAGGTATACTTTATCCCAAAAAAATAGTTAATGTTATTAGCTACAAAAAATGAATAAATTTATAAATTTTTACGTGAAACAGGTGAAGTTGAGTGAAGTAGTTTTTTATTTTTAGAAAAACTAATTAATGATAAGATTAAATTAGAATCCTTATGAGATAAACTGCTTAATGATAAGAATGAATTTTTAGTTCTTTAAAATCTAAAAATTTAATAAAATTTCTGTACGTAATTTCGTGAAGACACTTGGCGCAACCATGACGTCTAAGCCCAACTTTTATTATATATAATGTAATATGATATATATATATATATATATATATACATAGACACACACACTAGCTTGCGTGTGCAATAAGGTTTTTTTTTTTTTTTGGTAGAAAAAAAAAGTTTGTTTAAAAAAAAAATTATATATATATAATTTTTATTTTAAAAATCTAATTTATAAGTGGATAAAGTAATTTGAAAATTAACAGGAAAGTGGTCCTATTTTTTAGGCAATATTTTAGTGGGTGTTAGAGTTGTATTTTTACTAGATTGTTCTGTAGTTTTATCTCTACTTAAACATAGGGGTATAGGGGTATTTTTGAACTAAAAAAATGAGGAATTCAAACAGGAGAAGCCCCTTAAATAATAGTACTAGCCTCTGAGCACGCGCTCATACACGTGCTCAATGGCTTTTTTTATTTTTTTAGTAAATATTAATAATTTGCATTTATTATAAATTGAAATTATTACACATTTACCAATCACAAAAAGACCTAGGAGTATGATGAGTGTTATGCATTTGTACCAAATATTAACACTCATCACACTCCTAGTTTTTTAGTGATTGGAAAATGTATAATAATTTCAATTTATAATGAATGCAAATTAGTAATATTTACCAAAAAAATAAAAGAACCTCCGAGTACTCGCGTGAGCGTGTGCTCAAATGCTAGTTTTGTTGAAGGAAATGCTTTAGGTTCCATGTTTCTTTAATTTTTTTTTTTTTTATGAATATGTTTCCTTAATTTTTGGAGTTGTTGTTGTTGTTGTTTTTTGGCAATTATTTTCTCAAATAAATAAAAAATACTTATGGCAGTTATTAATTTTTGTTTAATCCTAAAATTTAGCCACTTACTACACATCCATAACAAAATTTATAAAGAGTCTAAATTTAAATTTAGCAACTACTTTTAAGCACTTTTTGTAATGTAAAGTGGGCAACCTGGGTCGTTTTTTTGACGGGTAATTCTAGCGTACCCCCTTTTTTTTTGGGGGGTATGGTACCCACTAGTAGTCAACCTGCTATACCAGGTTACCAAAATATCACATTTGATGGTACCATCTTCATATTGTGTAGTACTAATATCACATGTAACTGTACTTTTGTCACATTCGGTAGTTCCCTTATTTTTTCTCACATTTGATAGTATCATCCTCACATTGTGCAGTACCAACATCACATGTGACTGTACTTTTGTCACATTCGAAGGTTCCATTTTCTTTTTCTCACATTTGATGGTACCATCCTCACATTGCGCAGTACCATCATCACATGTGATTATACTTTTGTCACATTCGATGGTTCCTTTATTTTTTTCTCACATTTAATGGTACCATTCTCACATTGTGTAGTACCAATATCACATGTGACTGTATTTTTGTCACATTCGATGGTTTCTTTATTTTTTCTTTACATTTGATGGTATCATCTTCACATTGCACAGTACCAATATCACATGTGACTGTACTTTTGTCACATTCGACGGTTCCCTTTTTTTTTTCTCACATTTGATGGTACCATCCTCACATTGCGCAGTATCATCATCACATGTGATTATACTTTTGTCACATTCGATGGTTCCTTTATTTTTTCTCACATTTGATGGTACCATCCTCACATTGTGTAGTACCAATATCACATGTGACTGTATTTTTGTCACATTCGATGGTTTCTTTATTTTTTTCTCACATTTGATGGTATCATCTTCACATTACGCAGTACCAACATCACATGTGACTATACTTTTGTCACATTCGATGGTTCCCTTATTTTTTTTTTCTTACATTTTATAGTACCATCCTCACATTGTGCAGTACCAACATCACATGTGACTGTACTTTTGTCACATTCAAAGGTTCCATTTTTTTTTTCACATTTGATGGTTCCTTTATTTTTTCTCACATTTGATGGTACCATCCTCACATTGTGTAGTACCAATATCACATGTGACTATACTTTTGTTACATTCGGTGGTTCCCTTATTTTTTTCTCACATTTTATGGTACCATCCTCACATTGTGTAGTACCAACATCATATTTGATTGTAATTTTGTCACATTCGGTGGTTCCCTTATTTTTTTCTCACATTTTATGGTACCATCCTCACATTGTGTAGTACCAACATCATATTTTATTGTAATTTTGTCATATTCAATGGTTCTCTTATTTTTTTCTCATATTTTATAGTATCATCCTCACATTGCGCAGTACCAACATCACACGTGACTGCACTTTTGTCACATTCGGTAGTTCCCTTATTTTTTTCTCACATTTTATGGTATCATCCTCACATTGCGTAGTACCAACATTACCTGTGACTATTTTTTTTGTTATATTTGATGGTTCCCTTGCACTTTTTTATCACATTTTATAGTACCAGCCTCATATTTCGTAATACCAACATCACATATGACTGTACTAACATCACATTTGACTGTACTAACATCACATATGACTGTACTTTTATCCACTGGTGGAGCCAAAGGGGGGTGAGGGGGGCACCTGCCCCTCCTGACTCCTAATTTTTTTTTTTTTTTTTTTTTTTGTATTAGTAGTCACATGAAAAAAAAAAAAAAAGCTTCTACTTGTTGAAACTTGAAAGTGACCAAACCACCTATTTCACTATTTTTGTTTTTTTTTATATCATTATTTACATCATTGTTACTATTTATGATACTTTTCACAGCAATTTATCTTTAAATGATGCTAGAGATATTACAAATTTTACTACTTATGTCTTACAAATTAGCATGTCACCAATCACAAAAAATAATTTAAAACATTTATTCCTTATATTTTTTAAGTAACACTAATCATATTTTTACTCCATCAGTTTGTAAATTTTTTAGTAGCTATGAATTGTTTGTTTTTGTTTATTTATTTTAATAATATGAAATATATTCATATTTGCTTACAATTTTTTATTTATTTTGTTATTATTGTTGATTAATGTTTATTAGATAAATTTCACTTTTAATATCGTCTTTTAATTTTGCCCCCTCTAGACTAAAATCCTAGCTTCGCCACTGCTTTTATCACATTCATAATTCTCTTATTTTTTTCTCATATTTGAAGGTACTATCCTCACATTATGCAACACCAATATCACATGTCAGTGCACTTTTATGGAATTCCCTATTGAGTAGTACCACCGTTCTGCACTTTCGTATAAGAAAAATTGGATTCATAATCTCAGCCTTTGATTTAATCCAACAGTTATAATTAGTTGCCACGTCATCGATCCGTGTCTCACCTAGTGTTGGGCTACCTTTCTTCACCTCTCCCCTTTCTATTGTCTTCAAATTCACCAAATCCAATTTTCAAAACTTTTCTCTATTCCAACAAGTTTAATCTCCATAACCATGGCTACAATTGGAAGCCTCCGAGGCCCACCGACCACCACCGGCGGTGCTTGCCAGTCTAACCTTCTCCTCTCTTAAGGTCCCTCTTTTTTCTCGTTCTCTCAAGTCTAGCCGTGACCAAGATTTTGCTTGCCCCAACACCACCATCTCTGGCGGTGCTTCTCAACAACGTCACCAACGCTAGTGGCTATCGGGTACCCTCTCTTTCTCCTTAATTTATTTTCTTTTCTATGTGGGTTTTTTTTTCCCTCTTGTTTGCTCACTGATTTTGGGGTGAGAGGGATGAGATTTTGTTTTATGACTAACATTTTGTTTCAGTTTTGATTAGCTTGATGAATGGGTTTTCTTGTTTGGATTTCTGGAATTAGCAATAATTGTTATTATTGGCATTTTTAAAGCTGGTTTTTGGGTGAGCATTGAAGATGTTTGTTAAAATGCCTCATAGAGTTTTAGTTCATCTCTCTGTATTCTGCCCTTTTTTTTATTTTTTTTTTTATGCCAAAACTGTGATGCTATGTGTATGGAAATTGGATTTTTTTTTATTAGCTTGATTAATGGGTTTTCTTGTTGAGTGTAAAGCTTGATGGTTTTGCTTGAGTTTGAAAATTAGGGCTTTGCAATATGGTCGAATCTATTGTGATTGAATGAAAATGGGTTTTCTTGTAATTGTTGTGTGTATGGGTCTATTGGCTTTGGCATTTTGGAAATGTTGATACTAAATCTTTGATTTTTTCTTCTGATCTTGATTTCTTTGCCTAAGAGTATCCATTTCTTATTCCTTAGTTTCTTTCACTGAAACAGAACTATGATTCTTAGCTTGATAAAAATCTCTCAATTTGAAGTTTGTTACAGTGGATCAGTTTTTTCTCATTCCCTATGTTACTACTGTGGGTTGAGTTGTGAAATGCACTGAAGATGTTTGAGAAAATATATGTTAGAAATTTGAAGTGATGTTAATCTAATTTATTTGTATGTTGTGTAGTCTTGAGGGAGATTCATCATAGTGATGTTAATGCCACTGAACCAGGTCTTCTCTGAAGCTGCCAGAATCTTGCAAGACTTCCTTGAGGCTCACAATGATGCACCAGTCCTAGTCCGGAATCCAGTCCAGCCTAAATGGTTTGTCCCAACACGGCCACGATACAAAGCCAACTTCGACAGAGCTCTATTCAAAAGCACTGACTCAGCTAGTTTGGGCGTGATAATTTGAGACACCAATGCCGCGGTTATAGGCGCTTTGTCAATGTGAGTCCCACTCCCCCAGTCCGTGGCAATGGTTGAAGCTCTAGCTTGTAGGTGAGCTATACAATTTGCTATTAAAATTGGGCTACACGAAGTGATTTTTGAAGGTGATGCAGCAGTAATCATCAACGCTATTTGTAATGGATCGGCCAACCAATCCTTGTATGGTCACATAGTCAATGACATTCTAGCCTAAGCTTCTCTTTTATATTTCTCTGATTTTTGTTTTGTTCCTTGGTCATGTAATAAAGTAGCAAATGCCTTGGCCAAACGTGCTAAAGTAGGGTGTGATTTACAAGTTTGGTTAGAGGATTGTCCTGAGGATTTTTCCCCTCTGGTTTTGGATGATGTTTCTTGATGTTTTTTTCCTTGTTTCAATAAAGCCCAGCCTGTATTTGAGTTTGGTTTCTGGAAAAAAAAAAAATTCTTGTGTAATGGAAAAAAAAAAATTGAAGTTTCGAACTGACTTGTCTTGGCCATGGCATCATTATTTTTGCCTTCCATTGTTGCCATTGTATAATTGAATTGCTAAGCACGAAACTAAAGTTTCCTACTGAAATTACCATAAAATCTAAATAAATTACTAAAATAACCACGAAACTAAAATATGACCAAACTACCCTTACAATTTAAATGACCATAATACCCTTAGAAAAGAAAATGACCATAATGGTCCCTATACATAGAGAATATCTAAAAATACCCTTAGAAGCTTAACAAAGACCGAGATACCCTTAGTTAGGGGTGTGCATGGGTTGGGTTAAGAAGTTTTTTCAACCCAACCCACCATGATGGGTTAAAAAAAATCCAACCCAAGCCCATCATAAGGGTTCAACTCAACCTAACCCAACCCACGTGGATTGGGTTGGGTCGGTTGGACCCATGGGTTGGACAAATTTTCTTTTCATTATTATTAAATTGAGCATTAGAACAACACCACTACAATTAAAAGCAAATTTATAACCAAATAATCATGAGCATAACGCCGAACAAACACAAACTATATAAGAAAAACTTAGGGTTTGTGTTTTGTATGTGCAAGTTAAATTTGAGCTTATATAAAGGAATAAAATAAGTTATCTAACAATACATTTACATGAAAAAGCTTGTAAGTGACAAAAATGCTAACTTTGACATGACACATGTTAGAGAAGAATGACCCATAAGAAACCAATACAATAATCTACTGATAACTCTTGCATCATTACATAATGAAATTACAAAATTCGATAGCTCTATTTTTTAGCGCTTTAAACAATTTAGAATGTTGTTGTTTATTATCCTTTGAAAGCACTAGCTCTGCTGCCAACTTGTATCGAAAAAGTTCCAACAAGTCCTCCTACAAAATAACTAGATGTGTAATTAAAAAGTATTCCACAACAATGGAACCAAATCTTAATATAATTCTCTCTTCTAAAATAGAAAAAAGAAACAAACATAAATTTATTAGGCATACCTGTATGAGTGCAGCAATAGTACAAAATGAATTCTGCAAGGAAGGAGCTGAATCTTGAAATACTTCCTTATTCTAAAAGATGAAACCAAAGGCATACAGGAGGAAAATCTTGAAATAATTGCCGCAAACGAAACTAATTGCATAACCATTCAAAGAAAATAACATGGGCAAATTGCATACAGATATTTCAACAAAACCAGTCATTGCACAAGTCCAAGTAGTTCAGTGTTTATATTGCTCTCTATCTCAAGTGCTTGGGATCAAATTAGAAAAAAGAAACCTAGTGTTAGTTGGTGGAAGATTGTATGGTTCACCAAAGCCATTCCAAGGCATGCTTTCATCACTTGGCTGGCTATTAGGGACAGTCTCTCTACCAATGATAGGATTGTTAGTTGGGGAATAACATGTGATCTTTTATGTTTGTTATGCAGAGGAAGCTTTAAGAGTAGAGATCACCTTTTTCTTTAAGTGCCCCTTTCTAAAAGACTTTGGAGGAAAATTAGGAAATGGACTTATCAAAATAGGCTTGATGAAGACTAGCATAATCTTATCAATTGTGCTGCAACAAATAGGAAAAGTAAAAGGTTGAGTGTTGACTACAGCATATTGGGTTTTAATGCATGTATATACCACAAATGGGTACAAAGAAATGCTATAAAGCATTTGGGAACTATTAAAACAGAGGATCAAATTGCTGGTCTTATAAGTAAACAAGTGAAGGCAAGGATTGAAAGTAAAGGACCATATCCTAGGTCTAGTATCAACACCAAAATATTTATTAGGTGGGGTATTTCTGATGTTGTATTCAAGTCTATGTATTTGATTGGAAAGGCAGAATTCTGGCTAGCTATTTATTACTTGTTGGTAGATTAGTCCTAGTTAGCTGTGAAGTATGTTTGTAATTTTTTTTGTAAATAGATTGTATCGTGCAAACCTGCACCTAGTTGCGTTCTTTGAGTTTTGGTTTTGGTTTGCACTTGACTTGTTTGTTCAGGTGTTTTTCCATTGTTACTTTGATGTAGTTTCTGGTTGTAGCCTTTGGCTTGTTTGCTACTTGGCAGCTTCTTAGATTTGAATGAAGCAACTCCAGATGAAAACAACACTGAAACAAGGTTTCATCCCATACATACCCAATTTTTTAACTAAGAAAAAATATAAATTTTCCAAAAGCAACTTTGATTTGAACCCCCCTTCTTTATCCCTCAAAAGATTAAACTTCACTCTCAATGCAACTATTTAACTCAACCGACGCAATCTTCTCAATCAGAATCAAGTAAAAAAAAATCAACTTTCTTTTCTATTGAGCAGGTTTCCTAGCAACCAAACACAGGTTAGTAAAAGAAAGCTAATTAACATCAATCCCCCATATTTGTTTCCCCTCTACTAAACCTTCATATCCAAAATCCCTATTTAGACAATCAAAAACCCTAACTCCCACGTTTCCAAACACATAAAACAAACACAAAGACCTAATTTTTAATAAGCAATATATCAGATATGATAAAGCAATTACCTTTCACAAGGAAAAAAAGAAAAAAAAGAAGAAGAAGAAGATAAAAGCGAAGGCTTTGCGATTTTTGTACCTTAGAGTTTGAGGAGATCGTTCTATCGAAGATCTGGGGTTGAGAGAACAAGGAGAGAAGGTTTTTTTTTGGAGAAACATGGGGAGAGAGGGATTTGGTTCTATTATTTTTGGTTTTATATGCTAACTTGCTATACCAATAACTGGTATCCCACTAAAATTGAATAAACGGTCAAGATTAAAAACCATTAGATTTGATGGTCAGGATTTGTATGGGTACTGTACCCCCCAAAAAATAGAAGGGGTACAGTAGAATGACCCTTTTTTGACAGGTCTTCATTGTAATAAAAACATAAAATCTTAAATATTTATTGACCAATTGTTTTAACAATGTGACAATATATGCTGGCCCTCTTTTTATTTTTGTGTTGGAGTGGGAGGAGAAAATGAGATATGTAATGTGTTGCATTTCTCTTTCCCCCCCCCCCCCCCCCCATTCATTTGTCTCTTATATTTTCCCTCGTCCCTTCCAATATAAGAATTTATTGAGACATACGAAAATAGGAGAGAGAGAAGAAGAATGAACTTTATTTAAGAGCTATAGTTATCATTCAAGTCAGCAGGATACAAACTACAAACATGCACTTTACTAAGTCGTAGAGCACTTGACATCAACTTGTCATGAGGAACAACTCAAAATCATAATTATAGGTGATGAGTCCAAGAGTATTCTATTGCAGAATACGTTTGCTCTATAGCACCAAAAATTATATAAGATTGCATTGTTTGTCATTGCATGATAGTGCTCCTTCCTTAAGCATTTCTTGTTGTTCACTGCTTTAATGAACGCAATTTGTATGACCAAAGGTCATTGCTATTTGAGAGAGGAATTGTGCTGCTTCGTGTGCTCCCTTTCTCTAGTTAAACAAAATACCAAAGCAGATTTTCACCTTGAATATTACATTAGAATATCTGCACACCAGTTTTAAGCATTTTTTAAATTCATGATTCCTTATTAAATGAGTACTAAAATTAGAGAGCAAACTCTTTTGTTTTCTATTCAGCAAAAAAAAAAAAAAAAAAAATTGCTTTCTAAAATCCATTTAGTGATTTCAAAATTAAAAATTCTCCAGTACCTACTCTTATTGGTAATGTTAAATATCATTATCTAGATTGCATTCCAATGAGTACGAATATATCTGGAAGTTCACCTCCACATTCATGAACAGCTTCTTATATTCCAAAAACAAATAAAATGTTTGTATATTACTGTAAAAATGAAATAACCCTTCTATTTCAATCTCACATTTCTTTCACATATTACTCTCTTTCAGAAATATATATAATATTTCTGAAATATGGTTAGATTTGCTTCAAGTTGATTAGAATATTGTTGCTTCCACTCAAACAATGGTGTGAATATGATTAATAGTACTAGCACTAGCTCTAATATAACACGTCCTACAATCAACTTACTTGTTGAAGCCAAAATTAAGGAATAGCTTTTAGAGCATATAACTGAACAAAGCTGATCCTTTTTTGAGACTTTCAATCCCCCCCCCCCCCCACCAAAAATAAAAGACATAAATCAATTGGATCAATAGTTTTGCACCATTTTTGTAGGCACTATTTTAGGTGGGAGTTAAAAGAATTTTTGTTTTTTTTTGTTTTTTTACTTTCAAACTCTAAATCACGTTAAAAAAATAAGGTTTTTTTTTTTTTTTTCTAAAACTCTAAGTCAGAGTTCAACTAAATTTTTTTTAAAAAAAATATCAATTTGAGTTCAAATAAAACTCATATTTGAATTTTGAACAAAATAACATGAATGTAAGAAAACATGAGTGTTTTTTTATACAATGTAAAAAACGTGTGGTTAGTAGATAAATAGACAAAATATATATATATATATATATATATATATATATATATATATATATATATATATCATTCCCGCTATTAAAAAAAAAAAAAAACTCATTAATTAGAGAAAATATTAAACACTCATCAAACTGAACAAATGAAGAAAAGAAAATATTAAAAAAGAAAGGAAAAGATAAGATAAAATAAGATAATGATATGGAAAGAATAATGATAATAAAGTAAGAAAGCCTAATATGAACCAAATTTTACCATAATATTGTAATCAAATAAAAACAAACGTATACCTATACAAACAAAATATATTTGAAGTAGAGTTTGAAAAAGTGTGATCTTATTTTGTAGGCACTATTTTATGTGGGAGTGAAAATATTTTTTTTTTTTTTTTTTTCTTTCAGACTCTAAATCATGTTAAAAGAATAAGTTTTTTCTTCCCCTACATTCTAAGTTAGTGTTCAACTAATTTTTTTTTAAAATATCAATTTGAGTTTTAAAAAAGTAATTTGAGTTCAAATAGAACTCATACTTGAATTTTGAACAAAACAACAGGAATTAAAGAAAACGTGAGAGTGGTTTTTTTTTTTTGTTTTTTTTTTTTTTATAAATGCAATGTAAAAAACATGTGGTTAGTGGAAAAATAGACAAAAAATACAATAATATATATCATTCTCACTCTTTAAAAAAGACTCATTAATTAGAGAAAATATTAAACACTCATCAGACCAAATAAAAGAAAAGAAAAGAAAAGAAAAGATTAAAAAAGAAAAGAAAAGAAAAGATAATGATATGGAATTATTCTATAAAAAAAATAATGATATGGAATAGATAATAATAACAAAATAAGGAAATCAAATATAAACCAAACAACTTATAAAACCAAACGTAATTTGCTGATATAGAGAACCCAACAGGCATGAGGCATCTAAATAGAGATCATCAAAGATATTTACATTTTTGCTATTGACTACACTTGAAGTTGGAGGACAAAACACACGAAAATCTTGAAAATCCAGCATTCCATGGAGTTTAGATAAAAAAATACCTCATTTACTGAGCTACTTCTTGCAAGTGACCTTGTTTCAGCCTACCATTTGACCAATCACAATGGGCAATCTCACATCTGAATCCTGCACAAAGTTCATATTAGCCACAGTCTACCTCTAATCTCTATACACATCATCAAACCAAAAGAGGAGTAGAGAGAGAGAGAGCCAAAAGGATGTCAATGCAAAGTCGTATACGCATTTGGGAAACCTGATTACAAACAATGTTTGCTTCATCTTTGCTTGCAGAACGTAGCCCGTGATCGACAACTGTTGCCAAAAGCCCATCAACGAAATCACCACTCTCTCCAGCACTAATGCCATTCGTTTTCCGATCAGTACGTTCCTTGAAGAAATATGTGAAAGAAATTAAATGTGAGGTTGAAATAAAAGGGCTATTTTACACAAATATTTGATTTGTTTTTAAAAATATAAGAAGTTATTTATGAATTAGAAAACCAAAATAGAAGAGACCAATGTATATTGACATACACATTCCGTTAAGCAAGAGCAAATTTAAGCAGAACAAATAGAAAAAGTGATGATAATGGTGAAAAGAAGATTAACAAAAAATTGAGAGAATTGGAGAACTGAAAAAAAAAACAATTTGAGTTTGAAAATCAACGTGAGTGTACTAAAAGTGTGATACTACTCTATAGATAGTGTTTTACATGGAAGTTAAATAAGCATTTTTAAATTATTAAATTTTACCCAAAAAAATAGTAACTTTTTAACGTGGGTTTCTAAAATAAAAAAATAAAAAACTTTTTAACATGGGTTTAAAAAGAAAGTTTCATAAAAAAAAAAAAAATTTGGCCAATTAAAAAAAATAAAGAACAAGAAATGTTTAAATGTGAAGTTTGTTTCTGAATAAGTGGGTTAGTGGGAGAGTAATCTTATTTTGTAGGCAATATTTTAGTAGGAGATAAAATTGTATTTTTACTTTATTGTCCTTTAGTTCTGTTTCTACTTAAACTTAGGGAAATAAGGGTATTTTGGATAAAAAAAATCCAGTCCAAATAGGGGAAACCTCTTAAATAGTAGTATATATATATATATATATATATATATATATATATATATGTGTGTGTGTGTGTGTGTGTGTGTGTGTGTGTGTGTGTGTGTGTGTGTGTGTTTTATGATTAGGAAAAAAAATCCAATAATTCAGGTTCGGATATTTAGTTTACAAAATAAAGAGAAAGGAAGGAACCTACAGTTGAAGACAAGACAAATTCTGTGAGTTGAGGTTGAGGCAGGCAGCAAATGGGTTTCCTCAATCTCGTACAATTTTGGCTCAGCAAGAAGGAAGTTCTCCAGGCCAGGCCTACATGAGCCGGAGTTTCGAGCTAAACGTTGTCATTTCTGAAACTATGAATGGTATTGTTTCCTTTAAAAATTTATATCTAGAACAAAGAGAAACTCTACAAACTTCTTTTATATATATACTAGCTAGTCCTATTTTGTAGCAAAAAAAAAAAAAAAATCTGTGTTTTTATTTTATATATATAATTTTTATTTTGAGAATTTAATTTATAAGTGGGTAAAGAAATTTGAAAATCTACAAGAGAATGATCTTATTTTTTAGGCATTATTTTAATGAGAGTTAGAATTGTATTTTTACCGGATTATTATTTAGTTTGTCTCTACTTAAATATAGGGGTGTAGGGGCATTTAGTGGTCCTATTTTGTATCCAAAAAAATTGTGTTTTTATTTTTTATATATAATTTTTATTTTAAGAATTTAATTTATAAGTGGATAAAGAAATTTGAAAATCTGCAGGAGAGTGACCCTATTTTTTAGGCAATATTTAGTGGAAATTGGAGTTATATTTTTACTGGATTGTTATTTAGTTTTGTTTCTACTTAAACATAGGGATGCATGGAAATTTTTGAACAAAAAATGAGGAATTCAATTAGGGAAAACCCCTTAATAATAGTATAGACTAGTTTCATCACACGCGCAAAGCGCGTGCAATGAGGTTTTTTTTTTTTTTTTTTTTTTTTTGTAGAAATAAAACATTAATTTTATATATATAATTTTTATTTTGAAAATCGAATTTATAAGTGAATAAAGTAATTTGAAAATTAACAAGAAATGAAGCTTTTTTTTTCAGTGGTCCTATTTTGTAGAAACAAACTGTGTTTTTTATTTATTTTTTATATATAATTTTTATTTTGAATATCTAATTTATAAGTGGATAAAGTAATTTGAAAATTAACAAGAAAGTAGTCATATTTTTTAGGTAATATTTTATTGGGAGTTAGAGTTGCATTTTTACCAGATTGTCATGTAGTTTTATCTTTACCTAAACATAGGGGTATAAAAGTATTTTTGAACTAAAAAATTATGAATCCAAATAGGAGAAACCCCTTAAATAATAGTAAGATATATATACACACACACACACACATACACACACTAGCCTCATCACACGCGCAAAGCGTGTGCAATGAGGTTTTTTTTTTTTGTAGAAAAAAGTGTGTTTTTTTAAAATTTTATATATATAATTTTTATTTTGAAAATCTAACTTATAAGTAGATAAAGTAATTTGAAAATTAATAGGAAAGTGGTCATATTTTTTAGGCAATATTTTAGTGGGAGTTAGAGTTGCATTTTTACTAGATTGTTCTGTAGTTTTATCTTTATTTAAACATAAAGATATAAGGGTATTTTTGAACTAAAAAATGAGGAATCCAAATAGGGGAAACCCCTTAAATAATAGTATATAAGTGTGTGTGTGTGTGTATATATATATATAAGATGAGTTCAAGTTACACCTGATTTTTTGGACCATTGATAACTATTAGCAAAGACGAATCTAGCCTTGGGCTAGGGGGGGGGGGGGGCTGTGTACACAAAGAAACTTTTCAATTTGCCCCAAAATATGCAATCTTGGCCCCCTCCCTCCAAAAAAATTATAAATTGGCCCATAAAATCCAAAAGTATATGTTCTATTCTATCCCTTTTGCCCAGCTGCCTAAAGAATAATTATAATAACCTTTGGATAATAACAAAAAAAAAGAGTACAATTTTGGTCCAAAGAAACCCTATTGCCCTAAAAATAACATGAATTACTTGGAGACAAACTAATATTGACAACAAAAGTAAAGCACAAATTTGACATTTTCAAATGTATGATTTTCAGTTCACATGGTGTGAACTGTGAAGTGCTTAATATTATATTTTTTAAGTTACTTTTCGAAAAGTTTTTAGTTGTGTTTGTTATAATAATAACGTTTATTTTTTTATTAAAAAAATTACATAATGAGTTTACTGTAATAAGTTGTTTGGTAATGCTACTTTTTAAGAAATGAGAGAAATTTGTCAATCTTATGTCAAAATATTATTTAAATGGTTGGGTAGATGTAGGATAAGTTCCTTATAATTAATTATTATTGCCTTTTTTTTAAGATCATGGAAAAATAATGTTCAATTTTGATTATTTTTATTAAGAAAAATTCAAAATAATTTAGAAGCTCATCTTGAAAATGCAATATTGTCAACATCTAGTTTGATGTCTAAATTTCTAAAATCCATCAAATAAATTTTTGAAAAATCACCATATATGAAATTGGTAATAGTCCATTATAGAATAATCTAAAATTACCACGAATATATTATGATGTTAATTAACACAATGCAATTGAACAAGCTTATGTTAAGTTTGGTCTATACCAATTTTTTTTTAATACTTTTGGCCCCCCTCAATTCCAAATCCTGGTTCTGTCTCTAACTATTAGATCTAAGGGTCAAAAAACACTTATAGTAATGTCATTATTACTTCTTAGAAATTAGTGATTTAGACTTTAACTCTTCTTATTAAAGGGAAAAAAAAATTATAGCATTAACTCTCCGCTGTCCTCCATGTCATCATCTTTTTCCTCTCATCCTCTCTCACATCTTTCTTCTTGCACTATGTACTTTTAGGCCATAGCCATTGATTTCTAGAGAGTAATATATAACTCACTCAGTCTTTTCTTCCCAACAAAAATCAAAGAACCTTTTTTCTTTATAATCTGGAAAATAAAGAACTTACCACATTTGCATGAGATTAGAATCAACCAAGCACTCTAGAATCTTTACAAAGCAACAAAGAGCATAATAATAAGTTTACATGTTACACGCATTAATACAAGAATATTATCCATAATCTTCATCCTCAAAAAGTTTTACATATTTCACTATTCAAGAAAAGTGAACCAAGAGAACATGCATGATGTAAACTCTTTTAGGGGGAATATTTATGCAACATAAAGAAATTAAGAGGCTTAGGTAAATTAAGAGGCTTAAGGTTAAAGCTGTGGAAATGGGCTTGGGATTGGGGGATAATTACGAAAGTGCACCTTGACTTCCTTTAGAATGATGTTTGAACACGAACGGTTGAAAGGGAAACAGGGACAGATGCTGGAAAAAAGGCTCTGATTTTGTCGGTTTATTCACTAAAATGCTATTTTGAATGACTAACTGGGTATAGTCTCAAAGGGAGTAATAATGGTGATGGCCTAAAAGTAAATACTGCAAGAAGAAAGATGTGAGAGAGGTTGAGAGGAAGAAGATGATGATGTGGTGGATAGTGGAGAGTTAATGCTATAGTTTTTTTTTTTTCTTTAATAAGAAAAGTTAATGCCTAAATCACTATTTTTTTTTAAAGAGTTTCAACTTATGGCGTTCACTCCTGATAATATCTCTTTATTATTAGACCAAGATACTAATCAATTTTTGGTGTAGGCGGGGATTGAACCCTAGATCTTTTATACAACCATTAGAGACTTTACTAGCTGAGTTAACCGGAATCCATTCAAAATCACTAATTTCTAGAAAGTAATAATGACATTACTATGAGCATTTTTTTACCCTTAGATCTAATAGTAATCAATGATCTAAAAAATGTGTAACTCTTGTGAAGTTACACTAGGTGTAATTTGAACCCATCTCTCTCTCTCTCTCTCTCTCTCTCTCTCTCTCTCTCTCTCTCTCTCTCTATATATATATATATATATATTTTTTTTTTTTTTTGTAAATTTTGAAAATCTAACTATTAAATTTTATTTTTCTTATGTTTTTAACATGTATATCCAATTTCGTTCAAATTGAATATTATTTATTATTCGATTAGTAAAATTATTTTTTATACATAATTTTAAATCATAAAAATTTGAAATTTTAACATGCATGAAGAATATAATAAGAACATACAATCTAATGGTTGGATTTTCAAAATTCACACTCAATATAGAGATATATGAGGAGTTTGTAGAGTTTTTTTTCAAACTAGTTTGGAGAGAAACTTTATTCATATCTCTGTGTAATAGGTCATTTAGGTTTTAAATTGGATTCTAATTATTGTCTAATTTTGTGCCATGTGTCCTAATTGAGTTAATGAGGTGCAAAAGAGGAAGGATCTAATATAAATAAATCATCAAAAACTTAATAAAAAAATAGTAAGCTCATGTGTATATCCAAAAGAAATTAAAAAAAAAGAAGAGAGAGAGTAATTTGAATCAATATATGTGTGTAATAATAATAATAATAATAATAATAATCTATATATATATATATATATATATATATATATATAATAGGTGAAGTTAAGAGAAAATCCAATTAGATTTCAATTGAATTTTCAATTTTGAGCCACGTCTTTTTTTTTTTTTTGGTCAAGTGAGTTAATTGGATTCTAAATTTTGTGCCATGTGTGCTATCTAAATTTTTAAAATTTTTGTGCCAAAATAAATAATACATTAACACCTAATACAAAAACCAAGAAGACCACAAAAATTACCTAATCAAGAACATTTCACCTAGACACCTCTCTCTCTCTCTCTCTCTCTCTCTCTCTCTCTCTCTCTCTCTCTCTTAAATGTTTCTCTAAATATAATCTCAACCCCTAACCACTTGCTACCATCAGCAAACAACTCTTAACAACACACCAACAACCCCCCAATGCACAACAAACAAATTAGTAAGTAAACTTGCTGCCCCTTTTCTATTCATATTTATTGACTTATGAAACATTGTCAATTCCTTTTCTCACATACTGTTTTTCCGGTTAACAACTCTTTTACTTCATAACTAACCATTGAATTTAACAATATCAATATTCAAAAGTATAAATGAAACTTAAATCCTGTATGAGGATTAAAATAAGCAACCATACGAATTTGAAAAATATGGCTTTTGGAAACAATACTTCATTATAATGCTATTTGGAGATTTTATTTATTATTAATATTGTTGTTTTCCTATGCCCTTTTTTTGTTTTGGGTTGCATCTCAATAATAAACAAAGCCAATAATCCAATTATTTGTGGTAAGAATATAAGGATATGATTGGGCAAGACCGGCAGTTCCTTTTCTTCCGAGTCCAATGTACATGACTTATTTTTTGGAGACACTAAGTTGATGATGATTTTGGAGACACTAAGTTGAAAGTGGTATTTCTTGAAATTTTTCATATTGCATGAGATAAGATCTATAATGAAAAAATATATAGTTGAATTTAGTTATACAATTAGTAACAATGACCAAACTTTAATGCAAGTTTTTTATACAGTTAGGTAGATGAGATTTATCAATTAAAAATTTAAAATATATTTAGTTTCTCAATAGGTAAATATAGAGAGATAGTATTTACTTAGATCCAATATGGAGGATGGCACTCAAAAGTGGTAAATATTCATTAGTAGCCAAAATATAGGATTCCATATGAGTGTTGTTACTTATCTTTGAAAAGATCATATCCAAAAATAAACAAACCAAAAAAATAGGAAAATTATAAATTCAGCCCATTTTCAGAGAAATTTGTTTAGTTTACAAGCTTTTATAATAGGCTTTTTTCTGTTTTTTTCATAGTTTGTAATGCCCTTCAAAGTATATACTTAGTTATGTGTGACTTTTAATGAAGTTAAGCTTTGCTAGAAAAAATGGTATCATATAGTAGAAGATATAGTGGAACAAATGAAAGCTCTCAATGAAAGCTATTTATTTGTCTTAATTCGTGAGCGAATTTTGGTTTGGAAGATTCACATATGAATGAATCTAGAAATATTTCATATGAGAATCATATAGCATAATATAATAGTGGGTGAATGTCATGGTTGAGAGAGAAGATACTTTAAAGTTTGATTTGTGAACCAGAGGATAATAGTGGGTGCATGTCATTTGATAATTGTATCTTTGACCTTAAGCTTCATAGATCAAATGTACATAACTTAACCTTGACTTTTGAGGCATTGTCATTGTCCATAGTTCAAGGCAAGCTCTGAGTTTTAAATTTTTTAAGACAAAACTTTTTCTCCTGAATGTTTTCATTCATAGTCATTTTATGTCATGTTGAACTTGATATCAAAATCATGTATGAAGCATAGCTCCTACAAGCACCCATGGACTGTGGCTTATAGTGTAGCTTATTCGCCTTCTCAAAAAAAGTGAATACTAAGGTCCCTATTCATGTGGAAGCCAAAACTTTTTTGTGGGCAGTGGAATTAATAGGTCAAAAGTAGCTATAGAATGTGGTAATTGAGGGTAATTCCAAAATTTGAGTTGAGGTAGTGACCAATAGATCTAAATTAGTGCACTAGAGAACTGTTAATTTTGTTGTTGAAGTCATATTGCTATATGGAAGATTTGACAGATTAGAGTTTAATTGGGTGTATAGTAATGCTAACAAAGCTACACGTCTTAGCAAGATGGACTTCGTCAAACTCTTTTCCAAGTTATTTTGGTGAAGGGATTGGTCCCTTAGGAAATGTTGTCTTGGCATGACTAATTCTATTTTTACGTTTATTATTTTAAATGTTAATTTCAATTTGTTTTTTTAATTCATAATCAATAAGCAAAAAAAAAAATATATATATATATATATATATATATATATAATTGTGATTGTTTTTAAATATACCGTGCATATGCACGGGGTTACACATTAGTAATAATAATAGGTGAAACTGAGAGAACCTCAAATTAGAGTTTCAATTTTGCGTCATGTGTCCTAAATTATTTATTTTTAAAGAGTTTTATTTTTTAATTTTAGAATCAAATGTGAGATCATATCATAAATATTCATTCAAATAAGTTATTAAGTACAAAAATCAAAGAGTTAATAATAAGTGAATCGTAAAAAAAAAGTGCTTCACAATAAATAAAAAAAAAAAGACAATTTACATTTTATACCAAATAATATCCTTACAAAATTTTTAAAAGAGTTAACAAAATATAAAAATGACTATCAATAGTATTTAAATATATATATATATATATATGAATTATATTATGTATCTTATTGTATATTTTTAAGTGTATCAATGCATATGTATGTGGTTGCATATGTATGGGGTTACAAGCTAGTTTTTTTTAATTGTACTATGCATATGTACGAGTTATACACTAGTTTATATAATAATAAAAAGACGAAAATTGGTAACAAGCTTGGCCGGCTACAACTCCTACTAAAAAATAATTAACATAACTACATATTTTAAAAATCTAACCGTTAGATTCCATATATATATTTTTTATTTTTAACATGCATGTAAAAAATGAAAAAAAGAAAAAGAAAAATGAAGATAACGGCAGAGACTAAATTGACATGATACTAAAAAGTTAGGGATCAAATTAACACAATTAAAATGTTAGAAATCAAATTGTAATATGGTGCAGTTGGAGGGTTCCTAAAGTGTTATCTTCCCAGCAAAATTTTAATACATAACTCCATTAAAAAAAAAAAACAATGACAATATTTGTTGAAAGTAAGCTAAATATAACTGTATAAATTAAACTTCAAACTTTTACTATATGTACTTTATTTCTAAATAAAACCCTATTATATATATATATATATATATATATATATATATATATATTTTTTTTTTTTTTAAATGGAGGCCAGGGTGCCATGGCCCCCATCTCTACGCGACTCCGTGCCAGCTCTTAAACTCTGAAAGCACCAAGTATTCAGATGAAACACTCCCTAACAACTCAGAAACCTACTGAATCATATCTGTTTATAAGATTTTTATAATAAAAATTTTAGTACTTCTAAGTTCTAACATCACCCTCTCGCTGAAACAAACAAACAAATATATTATAATATATATATATATATATATATATATATATATATATATTATAATAATGAAGAACTTATTTTATTGTATTTTAATATGGTGCCAATTATATAAGTTGTGATGTCAATATAAAATATTAGACTTATCACACGCGTTTTGCGCACGTAATAATACACTTTTTTTTTGTTTTGTTTAGTATTATAATGTTTAAAAGTGATATATAAATCACTGTGTATTTTTTTTTTAAAGAAAAATGTAAGATGATGTGGAATAATATTTAAAAATGAGATAGAGAACCATAAGAAGTTGAAATCTAATGAGACATTTGAATTTATTGATTAGGATAAAAATTGTAATAAGTAAAAAAAATTTGAGATTTAAACAAAAGAAATATATACATTAGTGTTGATGGATGGAGATTTGTAATAACTGTATAGAATTTGGATAATAGAAATTTTGGAATGTTTTTTTAAAGAATTAAAAAAAAAATAGAAATTTCGGGATAAGAACGAGTAGTTTTTATGTGAGGTAGTGAGAGTTTTTTTTTTTTTTTTGAAGAAGTAATTTTGTATTTTTTTTATAAAGATAACTGAAGTATGTTGTATATATAGGTATATACAAGGATAAGTTGTAATAATGATATTTGAATTTGGAGAATATGGTTTCATATAGTGAAAATTCAAGTTCTGAAATTTTCAAAGTAAAAATTTGAAAATCAGTATTTTTGATTAGTCGAAACTTTGGCTCGATCGATCGAAAATGATAAGAAAATAATCTTGAAGTTTCTAAATGTCTCAATCGCTGTTCGATTCCTATTCAACCGATCGAAAAGGGCACTCGATCGATCGAAAAATCATGAAACAGGTTTTCTGCAGAATTTTCTGGTAACTGTTCAGAAATATTGAAGAAGTTTCAAGCATTGTTAACGGTTTTATGAAATATTTTAACTTTCTATATGTGCCTTTTGATGAAATATAATCTTATGGGTATAAATAGAGGTTTATGTTCACTTGAAAATAGTAAGTTAGAGAGAAATACAAGAAATCTTGTGGTCATTCTCCAGAATTTCTATCTGTAAAATCCAACATCTTTGTTTTATCTTGGGGACAAATTTACGATAACCCTTTAGCAACATTAGTGTGGGGGGCAAATATTGGCTAAGAAAAACGATATAGTGTCTCCAAGTTATCTATTTCCTGTTTGTCTTTTGTGTTAAAGGTAAAAGGTAAAAGGTAAAAGCACTATAGATAAATGTAAAAGTTAACTAAAATAGTATAATAAAACCCATAAATAGTACTAAAAAGTACAGTGGAACTCATGAATAGTAGCAAAAATAAACTGAATAGTAAAATAAATTTGCAAAAATAATCTACGCCAGACACACACTAAAAGGTATGATATTTCAAAATTTCTATGAGAGTATTTTGATACGCCAAAAATTGAAAACGAAATAGGAGAATCTTCTTATTAATAGTATAGGTAAAAATTCATTGTATTTTTAATATTTTCTTTTAAAAATGAATTGTATTTCTTATATAAATTATTTAAACCAATAAGTTTTTTTTTTTTTTTTTTGAGAAACAATTTAAACCAATAAGATGGTGAACACAAAATGCTAAGAAAGTTGACCATGAATGCGGGCGGTGGAAGTTGAACTGAATTTATTGTGGAGTCCTCGTCTCATGAATTTATGATGATCAATTGATTCGATTCTCACAACTAACCATGGACCTGTCAAGTTGTTTTCAAAAATTTATTTTTTGTGGGAAAAAAACTCTTGGAGGACTCTCTTCTCTTGACGTGGGTTTGCAAGCACCTCTCACACCATTCCGTGACTTTCAATGTAAACACAAACAAAGCTTTCATATGAGGACGGAATTAGTATTCAAATTTGGGAGTAAAGCTTAAAATAAATTTTTTTTTTTTATAGAAATAAAAACTAACATCTATTTCATATTTAATAAAATTCAATATATAAAATAAGTGTTTTTTAAATATTTTAACATATTTATCAAAATAGAACTCGACGCTATTTTAAAGGAGATCTAAATATATATATCTATATATATATATATATATATATATATATATATATAAGGACAAATCTTTTTTTTTTTTCAAATTACATATGTATATCAATTTTTTTTATAAATAAATGAGAGGTTATTAGGACCAAAATTTTAAAAACTCAATCAAATCTAAAAAACTTTTGAATGTGAGGTGTATATATATTTAAATTTTTTTTTGGGTGGGAGGGGGGCAATGGCCCCCTGCCCAAACGTGGGTCCGTCCTGCTTTCATATAAACGTTTGAATAATAACGGCAAACTAGACTAGACTAGACTAGATAAGGCAGACAAGGTTCCCCAAGATTCCGTGCAAGCCCCTGTGTGGCTGTGCCCCTGGTCCACTCTGTTACCAACTTTCCTGATTACCAAGTAGTGCACTTTTCTTCTCATTTTTTTTTCTTTTAATTATCGCTATGATATTATTATTTGTTACTACAATAATCAATATTAACTTTTGAGCACGACTCATATGAGTGTTCAGGAATTCTTTTATTTTTTTTGGTAAAAATTAATAATTTGTATTTATTATAATTTGAAATTTTTACTTTTTTCAATCACAAAAAAAAAAAAAAAAAAATTTAAGGGTGTGATGAATACGTGGGGTGAGTTTTGTAGATTGGAGGAGTTTTAAAACTAATAAAAGAGTGATCCTATTTTGTAAGGAGTTAGTGAGTAGATGTAGGAATTTAAATCAACGTAAAATTAGGAGTTTATTAGAAGCAGGAGGACATTTCAATATAGATGTAAGAATTTGTCAATTTACTATTTTAACCCAATTTTTAAGTTTTAGGTAGGAGTATTTTTTACAATAAGAAAAAACAATAACTAACTTTCTTTTACCAATTTACTATTTTAACCCAATTTTTAAATTGTTGCTAAATTAATTTAGGGGTATTTTTGACAGGAAAAAAAAGTAATAATTAACTTTTTGAATCCTCTTAATATATACATATTACACACACACACACACACACACACACACACACACACACACATATATATATATATATACACTACTATTTAACATTTAATTTATTGATAAAATAATATAAAATGTATTTAGTTGTTGTTTATTAGATTTTTTTATGAGTCAAAAATTTGAATGATTGTTTGTTTTTTATTTAGCAATCTTTAAATTATTAGGGCCCGTTTGTTTTTCTATCTCAAACTCACATTCTTACATTTTCAATATATTTTCACATACTTTTTCATCTACACGTATTTTAAAAAATTATAAAAAACTACAAAAATCTCATCTTAAACTATTCTATTAAACACCCCCTTAGTATTTTTTTAGTATATATATTTTTTAAATCTTAGACATTTTATTTAATGGGTGATAATTTATTTTGATAAATATAGATTCATAGGTAAGTTTAGGACTATTGACACATTCTTGAAATGTATATTGATTATTAAATTGTATTATACTTTACTATTCTAGATTTCATACACACAAAAAATTAGTTGTCTAATTTTATCTATGGGTCCCCAAAGATAAATTTCCGGTTTCGTCACTAGGTTATTTTATAAAGGAAAAGATTAAATGGATATGTGACAAGGTGTAGGTGATAAAAAGAAAGAAGTAAAACACTTAGTGTTTCCATTTGATGCTTTATCAACTACTGTATGTCATGCATTTATCCTCTTTTATTTTAAAGTAAAAAAAGGGGTAACACATTTTGAGTGACAAAATGTAAAGTAAAATAACAAAATTTGGCTGTAAATAGGTTTGAAATTATATTTCCAACTATTATATGGTTATATGACTATTGTGTATTATTTAAACAAGTCACACGACTCATTACAAATGTTATGTGACTAAAACTACTTATATGTATGATCTTTTCAATTGTCACATAGTGAGTTAAAAGAAGATAGTTATAAATTGGTTTGAAGCCAATTTTTTTCTAAAATAAAGTAATTAGAGCATTAACATCCGAGGATGCAAAAAAATTCCTATTTTACATACTCAAAACCTACTTTATCTTTTGTACTATCTTATTTTATAACTCACCCAACATCCTAATTTCTATTTTTATATACAACTCATTAAAATAATATAAAATACCCAATTAAATAATAATATAATATAAACAACAATTCACTTCTCTCTCTCCATCAAACCATGGCCAATAATCATCACCACCTTTAGCAACCCACCAAAGCGAGCAACCACCTATCACTGAAACTCAACTAAACCACCAGAAGCCATCCATCTAATTAAAATGCCACCGCCACCACCACCACCACCACCACCACCACTAAAACACAACAAAATTGGGAGAAAAAAAAATAGAACCAGTCACCACCATCATCACCACCGCCGAACCACAACAACCCATTAATCACCAACCACCACCACTACAACATTGACACACAAAAAATTTCAACAAAATTTTCATACACACTGAATCACAAACAACCATCAAGATCCATACCCATTGCCACTACCAAACTCACAATCGAATCACCAGCCACCATTGCCAATCAAACACTACCATAACCAAATAACAAACACCCAACATACCCTTTAGTTTTGAGATGAGGACAAAGAGGAGGAAATGGGTTAGTGTGCTTGGCTGGGTTCGGGTGAAAATGAGAGAGCAAATCTAGATTCTTCTACCGCCGTTGAGAGAGAGAGAGAGAGAGAGAGAGAGAGAGAGAGAGAGAGAGAGAGTGTGTGTGTGTGTGTACATGTGTGTGTGTGTGTGTGCGCGCGCGTGTGAAAAGGACGGATCAAAGGGTTGGGTTGAGCCATTGCCTTCGTCGTGTTCAAAAACCTAGAAATGACCATTGATCTAAAGCTAAGACCCATGCAAGCCAAACCCAAAAACGAGCAAGGTTCGAGTCGCTGCCACCTCCTTCAGTCTGCCATTGCTTCCCATCGTCACCGAGAGAGATTTACTTGAGCTGCTGAGATTGGAGTAAAGAGAGTAATCAGAAATGTTGGGTAAAAAAGAGGCAAAGAAATGAGGGAGAAAGAGAGGGAGAGTGAATATGAGGAGAGAGAAAAAGATAATAAAAGATAATATTTAATGTTAAGAACCTATGACAGTGAGGTTGTGTTTATACAACCTTACTGTAGCAGGTTGGGAAAAAAAATTTAGGTATAAAAACTGGGATGTAGCATGTTTTTAAGGAATTGAGTTGTAAAATAGCAATTGGGGGGTGTTTACACCCCCCCCCCCCACCCCAAAGCTAGTGCTCTTAGAGTGGGACCAATAATTCTCGTATAACAATCTATCATGATATTTATCGCGAGAGTTCTCACTTTTTTTTTTCCATTTTAGTCTGTTGTAATTATTGGCCTTTATTTTTTGGTTAACAGACATGATATTAAACTAAAAGGAAATAGTTACAAGCTGGTCACAGAGGCCAGGGAAATAGCAACCTGCCTATAACAGTACATGCCATTACTATCAGACACAAGTAATCTATTTAGTTCATTTGAGGGGGAAGCATCAAAAATTACAAAATCCTCCCTCATACAATATCCTTTCTTAGTCAAAAAATCAGCACACCTGTTCGCCTCTCTAAAAACATGCGCCACCCGCACCTATGTGAGTCTTGCAATGAGAGATCTGCAATCAAGGAGCAAAGGTGCAAATAATTTGTTAGAGTTTTAAGCCTTATTTAACATCTCCACAATAACCTTGACATCAAGCTCAACTTCCAAGTAATTAATTCCCAGCTGGTTGGCAAGAGTTTTTTTTTTTTGACACAAGTTGGCAAGAGTTAATCCATCTCTTAATGCCCATAACTCAGCCATTACACTTGTAGTGTACCCAATTATTGCCACTGGTTGTAATTAATTCCCAGCTCGTTGTAATTATTGCCACTTCTACATTAATTATCCCTTTGTTTAAAACTCTAAACATTTACTGCCTGAAATGGTTGGAAAGATTGTTTAGTTTTTTAATATTAAATCATTTGCAGGCTCCATTTCTACGTTTAACATTACTCTATAACCAATCAATCGGTGGAATGGAACAAGAAATTAATTATAAGTGAAATTTTCGCTTCACATCCAGATTATAATTTATCATATTATCACCATGCACTCTTGATGCAGTGGTGACTTTATAAGTATAAGTACTTGTGGAGTGTGGGGGACAAGGATTGAGGTTCAAGTCTCTAGGAGGGAGCTTCACATCTTTAGGAGGGAGTTTTACACACATATACACTTATATTAAGTTAGAGTAATAATTTTATCTTATATATATAAAAAAATTTATTATATTAATTAAGGAGTGGAGTTTCATCCAATCGGCATTTCTATGGGCTATTTGTGGAGAAATTATATGGTTCTCATGGTGGACCACATCATTTGTCCATCATTCTAGTAAAAAACTCCCACCTATTTAAAATTGCTGAGTCAGTATTCAATTTTTATTTAAAACTCTATAATTTTAAACAAGTAGGAGTTTTTTATTGGAATGGTGGATCACATCACTTGTCCACTGTGAAGACCTTATAATTTCTCCTATTTGTGATTCTTTTTTTGGGTATGTTTGGATATAACTTATTGCTGAAAACTGAAAACACTGTAGCAAAATAATATTTAAATGTGTAAAAAATACTGTTCATGCCAAAAATTACTGTTCATTGGCCTAAAATCACTGTTCATGGCCAATGAACAATAACAGAAGCGCATGAGAAAAAAAAAAAAAAAAAAAAATCAGACGTGAACGTGGACGCGCAAATGCGCAATCCAAACGCCCTCCTGGTGTCCTTTCATAGTCATAATTTCGGGAAGGTAGAGATTTATGCCTTTTATTGGCTAAGCCATTAAGACTCCCAACAAACTAGTCCCCACCATAACCAAAAAGATCCCGTTTCTTCTCCAATATATTACTTATCAGAATTCGATTTCCATCCAATCTAATAGCTTCATATCAAGCTACGAAGACACAAAGCAATTATGGCATACACATACACTACTCCATGGCTCTTGGTAGTAACTGAGCTTTTAATACTAGTCTCTATAACCGAAAGCAAAGTTCCAGCCATCATAGTTTTTGGGGATTCAACCGTGGATGCAGGAAACAACAACGTGATTTCAACCCTTCTCAAGAGCAATTTCAGGCCTTATGGACGTGATTTTGCTGGTGGTCGCCCCACAGGACGGTTCTCTAATGGTCGCATTCCTCCAGACTTCATTTCTGAGGCTTTTGGGCTCAAACCAACAGTACCCGCTTACTTAGATCCTGCGTATGATATAGCAGATTTTGCCACTGGAGTTTGCTTTGCTTCTGCTGGGACAGGGTATGACAATGCAACTTCTGATGTATTAGTAAGTATCAAACCAAACCATATCTATCAACCTATGCATAAAATAAATAAAAAAACCATGCAAAGAGCTTTTTAGCTCAACTGGCAATTCTTATAGTCCATATGTATTGAGACTTGAGAGAGTAAAGTAAAATAGAGTTAAATTACCCTATTTTTAGTAAAATTTACTCTACTCTCTTCCCTCCCCACTCAATCCAAATAGGCCCTTAGAGTTTCTAGAGAAATCCCCTCTCTATAGCAACTATCAAGTTTTCCACTTTGTGACATTATTTGTTGGTCCCTAATCTCTTATTAGATAGTACGTTTTATTATATACAAATTTACGTTTTAACTGATTGAGAATTATCTTCTCCTATTCATTAGGTTGCAATTTATATAACAAACTTTGTGTATTATTTAAATGAGTCACATCATTTATTTAAAATATTTGTGACTAAAGATACACATTAATGATTTTTTCATTTACTATATAACGTGTTGAAAGAAGATAGCTGAAAATGATGTGGAGCTAAACTTTTTTTTTTTACCTTATAAAAGATTAATTGATTCAAACTTTTCTTATGATTAGTAATTAGTACATACTTTTTGGTATTCTAATTTGTCAATGCGTGTGCATGAGAAAGTTATACCAATTTTTAACTTGTGCTTCCTTAATTTGCAGAATGTGATACCATTTTGGAAGGAATTGGAGTACTACATGGAGTACCAAAACAAGTTGAGAGCCTACGTTGGTAAAGACAAGGCAAATGAGATTTTGAGTGAGGCCTTATATTTGATGAGCCTAGGAACAAACGACTTCCTAGAGAATTATTACATACTTCCTAAACGGCAATCTCAATTTACTGTCGAACAGTATGAGGATTTTCTCATTGGACTTGCTGGAAATTTCATCAGAGAACTGTATAGTCTTGGAGTTCGGAAAATATCCCTCACTGGACTTCCTCCAATGGGTTGCTTGCCACTGGAGAGGGCCATAAATATTTTGGATCAAAACGAATGCGTGGAGAAATATAACAATGTGGCGCTGGAATTTAATAGGAAGTTAAATGGTTTGGTGAAAAGGCTAAATAAGGAGCTTCGAGGGCTCAGATTAGTGTCTGCAGATGCATACAAGATTTTCAATCAAATTATCAAGAGACCTTCTTTATATGGTAAGTTCATACTCCTTGTACTTACTGCAATTTGGTTTTACTTTTACTTTTATTTTATTTTATTTGCTGAATTAATTTGGTATTACCTGTTTATGATTGTGATTAATTAACAATGATATACCTCCCTTTTTTTAATAAGTAGGTAATAATTTTCCTTTAAGTATATTAAATTAAATGACTTTGGATTCTCAAATTTTTTTTTTCTCTAAGTATAAAATGCAATATTTTTTTAATTAGTTATTTGAATTGTTTAAATAATTCACATAAACAATCTAATAAATAATCATGTATGTAATAAGTTGAAAAATATTCTTCTTTAGTGGTTTATTAGAGCTAATCTTTGTTCTATATGCAATATCTTTCCTATTATTTGGTTGAGGATGAGTGAAGGAGACACAGACTTATTGCTTGTTAGATTTTATTATTATTTTTTTAAATTTTAAAAAATCAACGATTATATTTCATTGGGTTGAGACTTAAAAGAGACCAAGGAAAACCCATTTCCTAGCTCATGACTTGCATCATGTTTTAATATTTATATAAAAATAATGGAATGAGATTGGTAGATTATAAGGACCGGAATACAATGAAATGAAATATGATATTTTTTTCTTTTCAAAAAAATGATGTATATATATTTTAAGAATTGAAAGAAAATAAATATATAGGATAGAGAAATATAAATATATTCATCCAATGAATTCTTCTCCCTTTCATATAAAAGAGGAGTTGCAGTTGAGGACTCACCTAGTTTCCATTAATTTGAGAGTAAAGACTCATCATGTAACAAGGTGTGATACAAATCGTGTCAAATTACGTGTTCTTAGCATTAATCTGGATGATGTAAAATGGATTTGAGTGAGAGTAGAGTGGATTCCACAACTTCTCTGTATTGATTATTGAGAGAGATATACAACCTGGCACTATAGGGGAGAATGGACCTTCACCATAGGTGATAGGACATCAGTCCATATCTCTACGGTCATTGTTACTCTTTCCTCCCCTAAAATAGTTAGTCACTTATTACTGGTCATAAATAAAACCCTCTGTAACTAGACATGAAAGAAGTTGGTGAGGGCCTTAATCAGCGTTTAAAGCTAACCTGGTATTGTTGGGAACACAATTTATGGTTTTGACTCTACAGTAAATTCAAGTAAGTCGCTTAGCCACGTTTGCGATTTTTTTATGGGTTTAGACTTTGCGTCTGTTTGGGTAACGCTGTCCAGCGTTCAGCGTTTTCCTTCTTTTCTTTTCTTCTTCTTCTTCTTCTTTTTTTTTTTTTTTTTTTTTTTCTCACCGCCGCATCTGTCTTTTAGAGACAAAAGTCACTGTGCATGCACAGTACGTGCATTGTTCACATACTGTGCGCACACTGTTCATATACTTTTCAGTAATTTTTTAATTAAAAGTGGGTCTCACGGTACTATTTACACATTTAAAAATTATTTTGCTACAATGTTTTCAGTTTTCAGTTTTCAGCTGTATCCAAACGGACTCTTTGTTTATTGCATTAGTGCGATGCAAAAAATACAGTTTTTTTTTAAATAAAAAAAAATAGTGTGGGAGATCTTTCTGTAACGGGGCCTTAAGAGAATTCACAAGTGATTGTATAATAGAAAACTGTATAAAATTTACATAGTTTTATTTAAAAATGATCTATATCAGCTCGTATATAATTGTGTAAATTTATACCATTATTATAGTAAATTTATAAATTTACATGGAAATTATTTATTTGTGTTTAGTTATTTATTATATTTTACGTATTTTGAAGATAAATGAAGAGAGTAGAGAGTGAATATTGATTGTTCTTTGTGAAGAAAAAAATAATTAAAAAAATAATATTTTAATAAAATATAGTATAAAATAAATAATTTGATGTGTAATATTTTGCACGAACTAATGCGAATCCTGTCTGCCCCAAACTTAGAACCGGCTTGCTATATTAATCCAATTTGAAACAAACAATACATGTCAGGTTTTGTTTTTATTTTATGTTTGCTCTACTCGTAAGTTCTTCAATTATAACAAATATGAAACACGTTGTGGATTGGCAGGATTTGACGTTGTAGAAAAGGCATGCTGTTCTACAGGCACATTCGAAATGAGTTACCTCTGCAGTGAGCACAGTCCGTTTACTTGTTCGGATGCGAATAAGTATGTCTTTTGGGATGCCTTCCACCCTACAGAGAAGACAAATCACATAATCGTTAATCATTTACTTGATAAGCTTCAAGCATATTTTCGTTGATTACTTTCGTCCAAAATAAAAAAAAATAAAAAACAAAAACAAAAAAAATCTCTGATTTTTGTTGTAGTTGATTACCATAATATCTTAATTAAAATATTTTTATTTTATTTATAATGATGGATTTCTTTATCTATATATTTATTTGGTTTTAGATTTTGATTTGATAATATTTATTTGTTCATTTTTTTTTTGTTTGTCCTTATTCTGTAATAAAACAACAATGGCTCCATTGTAATTCAACGATCGAGGTCCAAATCCAGTGGCATTTGGAATCTCGACATGATTTTTTATTTTATATAGATCTCGACCTGAATTTTTTTTTTCTGTGTATTTATCCACTGAAATTTTTGAGCCTAAATTAATGAGGAAAGATTGGGTTTGATGTCTAGTTGTATCATGTTGGACCCGTCATAACGGTGACATGTGTGCATTTTTTGTCACATCTCATTATTTTAGCGGGTTCAGTGTATTGGATCTAAACTAAGTCTATTAATACAGTTTTAATTGAAACCAAACTATCAAGAAAAAAAAGTGATTATTAAGCAAAAAGTTGAAGCCAAGGGATTCTGTATTAAAAAAAAAAAGTTCAAGCCAAGGAGGAAATATTTTTTTGGCAAGAGTGGAATAACATAATTATTTACATATTTTCTCAAAGTTTGGTTTAAATTACACGTGTAATTTAAGTAATATATCACCAATCAATTTTATATTTTTCTTGAATGCAAGTTTTGATAAATTTATTATTGAGTTACATTTTCTTCTTATGGCCTATGCTCAATATTTTCAAGTGCAAATTATACTTTTTTACCCTAAACTACCACATTGATTATATTTACCTTTTAAATTATCGAAATGCATGATTGACCCCCAAAATTATAACTCTATTTCAATGCTCTTCCTACCATTTGTTTTATATGAATGATAACAGAATTTATATGAGTGATAAATTAAATGTACATCAAAGGCATCATTCACAATGTCAGCATTTACATATATAATAATAAAGTGGATTGGTATGTTTATTTACATCCGACTCATTGCCACGATTTAATTTAATTTTTTTTTTGTGCGCACGCTCTCCTATTCTAAGTTGAGCAATAAATTTGCAAGCCATAGCTATTGGCTCGGGAATTCCTTTATGCTCAAGGAAGGTATTAGCAGGCACATATATAATACCAAAAAAAAAAAAAAAAAAAAAAAAAAAATTCAGGTACAATGGGAAGAACTGGCTGGCTGGGTAGCGTCATTCTCTTATCATGTTGTTTGTTGTGGATTTTTGCGAGGATTGGCTCCATGTAAAGTCTACCTATGTATGTGTGTTGCTTTTGCTTGAAAAAGAAAGCAACTTTGGGCAGCTTCCTTCCATTCCTAGATCTCTACCTCTGGACTACTTTGGGCAGCTTCCTTCTAGACAAGTCCAACCCTAGCTAAGAGAGCTAGTTTCTCCGAAGCTTACATAGAACTTCTTATTGTAGAAGACTTTCTATCTCTCTCTCTCCTCTATACTTCATCTCTTTCTATGAATTCCTTTAATTTTTTGAGGATTGACAATGTCCTTAATGAGGTTCAAATTGGCCATTTATAGTGAAAATCGTTGTTTCATTCCTCTTAATTAATAGGCTACTCAATTCTCTACAAATTTATGTTTGGTCATTTTTCTATGTTTGCAATGAATTGTATGCGCAGTGAGTTTTTTTTTTTTTTTTTGATAATCGTATGTGCTGTGAGTTGTTAGAACAATCTGCCTGACAATGCATTAAATTTTGGTGGCTACTAGCCATAAAGTTAATGATTATGCTCCCTGGCCGCGCATATAGTGTAGGCGTGGAGGCTATGTTGTTTGGCTTTCATGCCTCTATCAGGAAACTATACTTAAAATACACACAAAATTAGAATTGAACTTGAAAAATATACAACATTTTTCGTGCATGATAATGTATGTGTGTGATTGGCTTTACACCTTTTTAGATTCAAGCTATATATATTTTGGGTCCGGTTAATGCGTGCCCTAAGGGCACCCATTAAGCCATATATTTTTAAAAACATTTTATGGAAAATTGAAAAGCTCTAAAACTTTTTCAATTCTCGATAAAACTTTTTCTAAAAATGATATATTATTGTGTGCCCTTAGGGCGCACATTAGTAAAATTCATATATTTTAATGAAGTTTTAATAACATTTTTGTGAGAAATATAAAAAATGGTAAGAAAAAAAATTAATTATTATTTTTAAAAAAAATATATAACAAACCAATGTCCTTAAGCATCCATCAACTTTTTCTAATTATATTTGGCATCGGATCATTTCAAGTTTGGGTTCAAGCCGATCGAGTTTAGGTCAAAGTCAATCAAATTTAAATGGTTCACATTTTTTTAATAGTTCTAAGGGTCTGTTTGTTACACAATCTCAAACTCATATTTTTACATTTTAAATAATTGTACACATATTTTTATACACTTTTTCCTCCCACACAAATTTTAAAAAACTATAAAAATTTCATCTCAAACTACTCTACCAAACATCCCTAAATATTTACAAACAAAAAATGGAGTATTTTTTGGCCAACTAATTCCCTCCTGTGGTATCAACCAGTCAACCCGTACTGGACTTGTTTTCTACTAGCCAGTTTCGTATTGACTTGCTTTTCATTGGCCCACTTTTCCCCCCCTTTCCTCTCAGGTTCAGACACAGTATTCACGATTCAAGCTCAATTGTGAGGTCTAATTATATCATCTTGATATAATTAATGAAGTATTTATTAGGCACAAAACCCAGCACCTCCATTTTTGTTGGGGAGCTTTCAATGCCTGAAAGCTTGTCACTCTCTTGGGCGGTTGCAACCACATGAGGGAACATTTAATAACTCTCTCTCCCTCTTACTCTAGCACGTAGAACTTTCGGTGGTAGTTGTGAAGCCATTGAATTGCTGTCCTATTTATAATTATTCTTTCAATTTCAAAAGGGAAGAATTTGAGGTTAATATTGTGAATAAATTATGGTTACGATTATCTTTCTTGGATATAATTTATATTGTATGGTTCCACTTCCACATTAGCAGCCATGACCTGAAAATGAAATACTGGTATATAATATATATCACATTCATGGAATAAAGATAAGTACAGATTTTCTAAGATATGGGAATGTGACTAATATATGAATTATTGCCAAACTGTTTGCTTAAGCGACATCAGACTAAATATTTTGTACAACTACCAAACAGTTTGTAGTTTTCCTTTTCCGTATATTATCTTTACCAGTTAATTGAGGGCGTATAGGTATAAGACTTAATTTTCCACCCTACAAGACAAGTAGCATAGTGTAAGTATCTTCATGTTTGTATAGCAATTAAAACTCCCAACCATCTATCTACCCTAAACTTTGAATCAAGCTGAACTCATTTATTTTCCAACCGATATTTATTTATCACAGCAGCCTTATTCTACTTCAATGTTAAAGGTTGTTTCAGACAAGTAGTACAAACTTTGTATATCAAATGGCATACATGTATATCAAATGGTTCCTTTTAACCCTATTTCTTCTAATACTAGTTGCCAGAACTGGTGCCAAAGTTCCAGCAATTATCGTGTTTGGGGACTCATCCGTTGATGCTGGAAATAACAACCAGATCCCAACTATTGCCAGGAGCAATTTTGGGCCTTATGGTCGTGACTTTTCAGGTCGCAAGGCAACTGGAAGGTTCTCTAATGGCCGAATTGCCACAGACTTTGTTTCTGAGGCGTTTGGTCTCAAGCCAACCATACCAGCATACTTGGATCCAGCATATAATATATCTGACTTTGCCACTGGAGTTACCTTTGCTTCTGCTGGGACTGGCTATGACAATGCGACTTCTAGTGTGTTGGTAATCAAGTCCTATTCATTACAGCTGATCATTTCATTATTATTATTATTATTTTTTATAACAGCTTATCATTTCATTATGCCATATATTTATGATACAAGTTTCATGTCTATCTCTTACTCTTTAGGGTCAGTGTTTTACTTTCCACCACTAATTTAAAGTTGCATAATCTTTTAAGTTTTTTTTTTTTTTTTAATAATTAATTTGCAAATCTTTAAACACAGTAAGCATTCTTTCTGCCTATGTTTCAGCATTTTTTGTTTTTGATAATCGCCTATGTTTCAGCATTTGAATTCATTGAAGTGCACACTTCCATGACAGGACAGCTCGATATATTTTGAGGCCTAATTAAATCAACAATTTTAAGTAAATCTTGTCTAATATCAAATTAATTATAGAACGTGTGTTTAACTTGCTGCATTAAATTTTAATTTGAAATCTATATTTGTCACTTTTTGAGTTGCAAAATTAATAATGAAGTTTTGTATTCAAATTTGAATATAACTAATCTACTTTTCTTGTGATATAGTAATTAATATTAGATAGAATTTTATTAATTTTTATTTTGGAATAAAATTATTTGTATAGAAGCAATTATAGCATATATTTCTATAAGCAATAGACGTATTGTAAAAGAAGATAATCTTTTAAAAAATTTCGTTTATCATTTGGATTATTTTCTTCTATTTGTAAAACTTATTTTAAAACTTTTATCTCTAAAAGTAAATATATATATATATATATATATATATGTCAAATTTTTTTTTTTTTTTTATAAAAATTTTAAGTTTTTGCTTATTACTACTAGTAGCAAACTTAACAATACATCCCAGTTAAAATCTATTGAATTTTCTAATATCCATATGTTTATTTTTCTAGTAGACATTGGAATGAAATTTCATCTACAACATAAAGTTATAATACAACTAAAATAAATTCTAAAGCTTAGAACAATATAACTTAATTAATCAAATCATTATTGTAACTTCACTTAACATCAGAATGAACCAAAATCTCAACTTTCAGAACTAAAGATGAATTAGCTTAATATCAAACTAATACTACAAATTTTCACATCAATTATATAAACATAAGATATAATTATATAAAAATAAAATAAATTTATCTTCCTTAATTATGATTTTTGATAATAAGTTCAGTAGTAAAAGAGAAAAAGATTGGGTTTAATGGTAATTGGTTATGAAGAGATACTTTTTTTACTTAGAGAAAAAGTGCAAAACAAATGTATGGGTTTAATTTAGTTTTTAGTTAGACATTGACCGTTTTTTCATGCCCAAAAAGAAAAAGAAAGAAAAGATAGGAGACATAAGTTATTTTCAGTTGCTATATATAAAAACTTGTTATTATGATCAAAATTTTGGTACTTTTTTCACCTCTAGGGCCTTAGACAATTGTTTGAATGGCCTGGTAGACTTGTCCCTGTTCCGTTTTATTTTTACACATTAATTTATTATATTTATAAATCTCTATGCATGTGTTTCTACAGCATACAAAACAACATAAAATTTTAAAAAATACACTTCCTCCCATAAAATATGGAATCACTAAAATTTTAAAGGGTTACCCTAATGGGTAACCTTAATTAGGGTAATTATTAACAATCTATTTTAAGAAAATTTTGACACCACTTTTATGGCAAATAGATAAAACTGTCAAAACATTAATTGTTTTTTTTTTTTTCCTCATAAAAACTTTCTTTAAATAGATTATTAACTATTGGCCTAAGAATATCCGTCAGCGTTTTCCAATTTTAAAAATACACACACTCCCATAAAACTTGGAATTTCTAAAATTTTGAATGTAATACTAATGTGGTATTGTTTTACGTGTAAATAGTTTTATGTAATACTTATTGGGAAATACTAACGAATGCCCTTAGGGCATTGTTTAATAATCCATTTAAAGAAAGTTTTTAAGAAAAGAAAGAAAAAAAATTAATGTTTTGACAGCTTTTTTGATTTCCAATAAAAGTAATGTCAAAACTTTCTTAAAATGAATTGTTAACCAATACCTTAAGGGCACTCGTTAGCATGACCCATACTTATTACATAAATTTTTTTTAGTGTAACACGTAACCTCTTTTGTGGTCTTGTTTTATATAAAAATATAACTCTAAATATGGACTTGTACTATCAAATAAGAAATTGAGCAAATCACTGTTTATTTTAATGGATGTTTTAAGAATTTACAAATTAAATAATACTAGGATTTGAAGTGTTCCATTTGAAACTTCAGGGGCTATGTATTTAAGGAGAAACTGCAAGTAGATTTTGTGTACTTATCCATTTTATTTTACATAATATATACTTAGATTTTTGTACCCACTAAATTAGATCCATACGACATGCCTACTTAAAATTATTAGTGATTATCACCTAATGTTTTGCCACAATTTGTTTCCCTTGCAGTCTGTGATACCACTTTGGAAGGAATTAGTGTACTATAAAGACTATCAGAATAGGTTGAGAGCCTATCTTGGAGAAACTAAGGCTAACCAAGTAATAAGTGACGCTTTGTACATGATAAGCATAGGAACGAATGATTTCCTTGAGAACTACTACACCTTCCCAGCTGGTCGACAATCCCGATTCACGGTTACACAGTACGAGGACTTTTTGATTGGAATCGCCGGAAATTTCATCAAGGAACTCTATGGTCTAGGAGCTCGAAAAATATCCTTAGGAGGGTTACCTCCAATGGGGTGTTTGCCATTGGAGAGAGCCACTAATATTGCTGGTGGCAATCAATGCGTGGAGAGCTACAACAATGTGGCTTTGGAGTTCAATGGAAAGTTGAAGAAGTTATCAACTACGCTGAACAAGGATCTTTCTGGGATCAAATTGGTGTTTTCAAATCCATACTATATATTCACGTATCTCATAAGAAAACCTTCTGCCTTTGGTAAGTTATAACTGTGTCTGTATGTGCACCTCTGCCATACCATATATTTCACTTTCTCTCATTACTGCACAATTAATTAATCTACCTTTTTTTTCCTTTCGTCCTTTCAAGTTTCAACCAGCACTTGGAAAATCTGATAGCTTATATATGTCACTACTTTGACATTTAATCTGTCATTACTCAGTAGCCTTTTTAATTAATTAGTTGGGGTGGTACATATATATTTAATAGGTTCCTTTGAATTTTCAGTTTCTTGCAGGATTATCTAATATGTGCTTAATTGGTAGCTGTTTGTCATTGTCATTAATTAATACCTGTTGACTTGAGGCTGAAAATTAATTGTAGATATTTTGATTATTTTCATCTTGGTATCTATACTAACATTAATTTTTGTGTATATATATATATATATATATATTAGTATAATAAGAAATCTTGTAGTAGTTTATTGGTATTATCTGGCTTCCTATTATAATAAGGAGAACTATGTTCAAAATAAACATATTTCGTTCTTAATATTAAATCTTATACATGAAATTTTGAGATATATACAGTATCCTCTTAATTAACTTTAACTATTACTATACTAACATAGTTGTTCTTAATTAATTGACAGGATTTGACGTGACTTCAATGGGCTGTTGTGCAACCGGAATGTTCGAGATGGGTTACGCATGCAATCAAAATAATTTATTCACCTGCACAGATGCGGACAAATATGTATTTTGGGATGCCTTCCACCCCACACAAAAAACCAATAGTATCATCTCCAATTATCTAGTGAAGACTGTTTTGGCTGGGTTCCTTTAATTTCCGTTTTAGCATATAGAATAAATATATAATGTATCCTTATCAAGCCATGCCTAGGCCTAGCTAGTAACATTGTGCATGCTCATATTTATTAAGCTTAAACTCGAATAGCCGTATTTATAGTATGGTATATGGTCTATCGAACAATACAAAGCTTGTAATTTACTTCTTTCCACTTGAGGACCTGATCAAGTAATGTTAAAAGTATATGGAACCTTCAATAATAGATTCACGTATTACTAGTTTTCTCTAATCTTTCTCTTCGTTTTTCCCAATAGTGACCTGTTATGGAGCTTATGCGAAAAACTTCCAAGATTTTTCTGAACACTGTTATATATGTTTTGACGTATGTTGATAATACCCACAATTGTTTTGTGGGTACCATTTATTTATGTTATATTGCCTTATTTTCAAATCTGTTTTTTTGGGTCTAATTTTCTTTTAATCACTTTGGATAGGAACTAGGACACACAATTTCAGTAACTACCCCATATTAATTAGGAAAAATTAGTAAATTACACATTTCCACAATAAACAATAACCCCAATTACACTCTTAGTCCTTACACTGTTGGAATGCATGATTGACCCCTCAAAAATTTAATGTCATTTTAATGTCTCCCTATCTGTTTTGGTGTTAAGTCTGATGAAATTTAGGATTGAAATACCAATTTGCCTTCACTTTAAATATATGACTAAATGGTAAATTGGTCTTTAAAAGTTTAAACACTAAATTGGGTTAGTTTACAACAAAAATAAATGACATAGGGTTAGTGTAATTTTTTTTTCATAATTGAGGAGTGAGATTATGGGCCAAAATGGGCTTTTGCCCTTATTACAAAAAAAAAATCAGCATGTTGCCTCATTTTCCAAACTAATTAGGGAAATGCCCATCTTTTGAAACTCGATTTTTTCAAAATCGAGTTAAGCTCTATAGTGACGTTTTAAGGAACCTATAGTGATGTTTTTAAGGACCTATAGCGGCGTTTTGTAACTCGAGCTCCATGAAGTCAAGTTATAGGTAAAAAAAGAAGAGAAAAACTTGCATGTAACTCGATTTCATGGAGGTCGAGTTAAAAAACGCCGCTATAGGTCCTTAAAACATCACTATAGGCTCCTTAAAATGTCGCTATAGGGCACCATAATTTTTTTTTTTGAAACTCGATTTTGAGAAAATCGAGTTTCAAAAGAGGGACATTTCCCTAATTAGTTTGAGAAATGGGGCATTTGTCCATTTTTTTTTGTGTGAAATGGGCATTTGCCCATTTTCGCCGAGATTATGTGTTTCAATCGTTTGAGGGGTTAGGTACTTAGGGGTGATAATGTAGGATTGTAAATTGTAATTTTTCCTATTAATTTGTTAATAACTTTGTTTTTTAATTACTCATCAGTATCAAGGTCACACATGATGATAACTTTGACATCAAGTAATGTACTCATATTACATTGAGCAGCTAGTAACTCCACCATTTTTATTGGTTTTCATTTGAGAAATGTTGTGTCGAATCCACTATATTTTCACAAAATTTTCACAACAAGTCTTAGGTGGTTGGTTTTTATTGGTTGTTATGAGTAAGAAAAAATGTAATTTAAATTGTGGATTTAAATTAGAACCTATAATAACTTACTTATGATTTATTGTGAAAATATTGTAGACATACTTCTTTTTTAATTTTGGTTTCATGCCAACCTTTTTCTTATATATATTCTTTTAATTTTTATTATTTTGGGCAAGCTCACATCAACGGATAACTCGACTGTGACAAAGTTGTAAAAAATTTAAGCGCAAGTCAAATTTGACTTCGTGATCCGTCAGATGACTTGCATTGCGTGCTATTGCTAACCCCTTTCTCTATGGACACTACAAGAAAAATGGACTATTGCGGCAGGCCAAAAGTGCCGCTAAAGGTACATTTGACTTTTAGCAGCGGGTGCTATTGCGGCAGTTCTTCCTGTCATTGTTGCGGTGCTGCTATAAATCTATTGTGGAGGTAACAAAAAGTACCACAATAGATCTACCATTTAGCGGCGGTTTTGGTTTATTGTGGCGGGCAGAAAACTGCCGTCATATGAGGTTAGAATTCGGGTCAATTGATCTTTAGTGGCGGCGATAAGCGCTGCTATAAGGTTTCATGTACAACAGAACATATTCACCTTTTAGCGGCAGTTACGCCCATCTATATGTGTGAAGCTTTAGTGGCGGGCTATAAACGCCGCTAGGGCTTCAATTATAACATAATTTTAGACCTTTAATGGCACTTTTTGCCCACCACTATAGGTTAATTTTTTCTCCCTGGGTTTTAAAACCACAGTCCTATTACAAAGAATATGTAATAATTTTAGTTCTACTGAGATAATACCACAAATGTAACTAGTTAACAACACCACAAATGTTTCCAAACTAACATTATATTAACATAGAAATATATTATCAAATACATAACATTGTCTATAACCATCATCATAAGATTAATAGAAAAAAGATTTGGTCATTTGAATAAAATAGCTTCTTAAATTAAGCTAATAACATAATCAAAGTTCCAAAGTGTTTAAAAATATCCTTCAACACTTGCAAAAAATGCGGTTGTTCAAATGTAATTCTTTGTACACAAAAAGTCCTCAAACACCAACATAAAACTTATAAGTTGCTTAGTTGATGTGATGAAGCTGATGATTTTTGGAAAGCTAGAGATTGTTGGACCGGAGGAACGTCCTACATACAAACCAAGATTACTTAATAAGTGCATATAAATGGATCGAATAGAATGATAAGAAAATCTTAGAAATTTAGGACTTTTCATCTTGCTCATTCAATAAGTGCTCTCTCTCAAAGATTGGTGCTTCACTCTTTCTTTTGCTCAAATAAATGTCTCTCTTTTAGTGGGTCTCTCTCTATGGTCTCTCTCTTTTTGCCTCGTTCCTCCATGGTGGTGGTGGATGGTGGTTGTGGAAGTGGTGGTCAGTTGGGTTCGGTGGTGAGACGTGGGGTGGGTTTGTTGATTGCTCAATGGGTTGGTGTTTGGTTGCTAAGAAAATGCAAGAAAAGAAACAAAAAATTGACTAACCCAATTTTATATCCGTGGCAGTGAGGATGCATGCTAGTGAGGATGTGTGTTAGTGGTGGTGGGAAGATCGATCACTGGGTTTTAAGAGTGACGAGAGATTTTGAGAGTGAGAGAGAGTGTTATTATTTATTTTTTTTTTTGAGAGGGAGACAAATAGATGAGAAATGAAAAAGATTGGACTTTAAAGTGATAGGTTTAGGCAAGGGAAAGGGAAAAAAAAAAATAGAGGGAAAAAAATGGACTAGTGAAAATTTTAAAATATTTATTTTTGGTTATTGCCGGTAGAGGTGATGGCAACTGATGACGGTCGGGAAGTCTTTCTAGCAGTGCCGGCGAAGGACGTTAGTGGTGACCGGTGGTAAAGGATTGGTGATGAAAATGCTTATACAGAGAGAGAGTTTTTTTCTTAGAGCTAACAACAGAGAGAGACATTGGATTAGACACGGGCAATTGAAAGGTCTATTGTGGCGGTCCAAACTGCCACTATATCTAAGAAAAAGCGCCGCAAAAAAGTATCTATTGTAGCGGTCATCCAACCCACCATTATAAGTAACGGAAATGCCGCTAAAACTTATAAATTGCGGCGGTTTTATATACTGCCATTGTAGTATACCGCAAAATGGTATATCTATTGCGGTGGGTTTTTGGAACGCCGCTATAGCTAAGTCTAACGCTGCTAAAACACGTATATTGTGACGGTTTATATAGCGCTGTTGTAGTACGCCACAAAAGGCTAGATCTATTGCGGCGGTCCAATGAAACACCGCAATATATCTCATCTATAGCAGCGGGCCAAAAAAGCACTGCAATATGTGACATATAGTGGTAGTTTACATAACCACAGCAAAAAACACGCCGCAATAGCTCAATTTTCTTATAGTGGGAAATATTTTTTTTTGGAGAGAGTTTAAACCTTAGATCTCTTATTTAATCATTAGAGATTTACTAGTTGAGCTACTAAAACCCTTTGTGGAAATTTTTTGGTCACTCTAGGCATGCTGTAATGGTAATTTACGTCACATTATTTAGTAATTGGTTTTATAACCCCCCCCCCCCCTTTTGGTTATAGTGAGCCTAGTAGGCTCCATTATGTTATGTGTTAATCTATTTCTTTTTAATTTTTTTATAAGATAGAAATTCTACTTTAATTTAATCTAAATGTATATGTATGTAAAACTCCCTCATAGAAACTTGATTTCTCTAAAAAAGGGAGTGTACGTAAAGCAGCTAGGTTCAACCATCGTTCTGAGAGCTAGAATACACAACATAGACACATTTGAAAGACTTATAATCAAGTTTGTTTCTGAGAGGACTCAAGTCATGAACAAAGCAAACACAACCAAAAACACAAAGAGAAATAGGAAAGACAGAGGTGAGTCACCAAGGGTGTGTGGTGGTTCTTTTTAATCTTTTTAAATTTATATTTTTTGTCATTTTTTTGGCAAGCAATAACAAGATTTCAAATGAAAGTAAATTTTTTTTAAAGGACAAGATAGTAACTAGTAACTTTACTCGCTACAAGAAATCTGGGTTTAGGTAGCATTTTTTTTTGCAACATTTATAAATACGCTGCTATAGGAGCTCTATTGCAGCAATTTTATAAAATGCCGCTAAAGAATGACCATTTTTTTTGCCTGCCTAAACCCAAATTTCTTGTAGTGACTATATTCTCTATCACACTGAGTAATAACTTCACAGTTTTATGGTAATTATTAATTTTTTTGTTGATTATGATAGGTTTATTAAAGATTGTATGTGTAAAATCCAATGATATACTTCACCACATCACTTGCTAACTTATGTTTTTTTTTTTTTTTTTTTTTTTTTTAAATCTTTTTGAAAATTTAATGTTACTTCAGGTAAACAATTACTAATATGGTTGCAAATGGTTGTAACTTTGTCACATTTACTGGTAACTTATGTCACATTGAGCAATAACTCTGCAATTTTATTGTTTTTTCATCATGTTAGATTGTGACAAGGGTCCTATAAGACAACTATAACTGTCAAATTCAACGGTATGTTTTGCCACATCGCATGTGAATGTACTTCTTACTTTTTTTTCTTTCTATTTTTAGTTACTTTTGAGTTTTGACAAGTTAACAAAACATGACAATAATTTGTCGTTTCCAATGATAACTTGTGTCTAAGGTAGAAACAAATCAAGCAATATTAAGGAACATTGTATTAGCAATCCCACGCCAACCTGACTAGAGATTGAGAAATTAATAGAGTACACAACTTATCTTCAAGCTTTACCTTATTTTGATCATTTAGAGAGACAATTGTCGAGTAATATTGGATGAAGGGAGGGAGGGAGAGAAAGCAGGTTGGCTAAGTGATTTAGCAACTTTTAATACTTTAGTTAGTATGAAGATCAAATTAATGTGGCTGCAACTCTTGAGGCAAGCAACAACAGTAGCTTTTTTGCAGCAGCAGGTGCAACTTAATTAAGGTATCAACAGCTAGTTAGCAACTAGGATGTACAGACTTGGACACAGATACCATACAGTGACATGAGCAATTTTTGAAAAATTATAGTATGATATAACATATTAGACATCGTTACAATACGGGTACGACACAGGTACGACACTTCAAATGAAGTGTCCGTGCATTCTAGATTAGCAAGCCGCTGGAGTAGTGATTTGTGTTGTAATTCCATTAATTAGTAACACTTAATTAGTTCCACTTAATTAGTTCCTTTTGTAATAGCTAGAATGTGCTAATTAAGGCTTAATTTTTTTAACAAAATCTGTTAGTAGGTTGTAACAGCAATTGAAACTATTAGAAGACTGTTAGTAAATTAATTACAATTTAGTACAACTAACATTAGGCCATGTGTTAAATAGTTGCAACCCTTAAGAATTAGAATTCAACCAAGGCGCGCATGTATAAATAGGGATTCAGATCCTTTAGATTTTCTAAGGTACTCTATCAATAGATTTCCTTAAATTCTAACCATACTTTAATGATTTAATGGTCTAAATTCTACTATGTTAGTGTTAGGAAATTTAGACCCCAGTTGATAGAATTAACAAGTTTTAAACCTAAGTTGTTAATTAGATTTATTATGAATAAAACTTGTTAAATCAAACAAACATCAATATCATGTCAATATCATATGCAGCAGAAAAGTAAATAAGACAAGATATGATGACTTAGGAAAACCAATGAAACAAACTAGTTTCACAGTAAAAAACCTGGGGGGAAACTTTCCCAAAAAACAATTCACTATAGTAAAGAGAAGTTTCGGATCTAGTACAAAACCTTTGTCTCTAGACCCTACAATTCCCGTAGATGAACTTACAGTAGAAATTTTCTACCGCTTTAGAACCTCTGAACTCTTCAAAATATGAACGCCACCCTTTGATGGACGGATCCCAGTACATGACTAACTATTTTGCACGAATCCCAGTACGTGACTCACTCAACAACTTGAGGAAGAAGAATGTTGATTGCAAAGTTCGTCACTTCATCAACAATGAAGATCAAGAAGCACTTGATTACAAAACCCTAAGGCGCAAAGACGCAGTAGCTTCTTTTAGAGTGAATAAGGCATCGGTCACCTTTTGCATATATTCTCCTTGTATTCTTTTGTGTGACGGCCTCTAAAATAAGCCTTATATATGTCTAGGGTTGTGAGAAAAGAAACCCTACACAAATACATAAGCATGGGCCGAAAATTAGATCTGAAAATTTAAATTTTGTAAAGCTCGATAGATTCAGCTGTCGAGACCTCGATAGCTAGCTATCTGTTGAGAAGCTGTCGAGCTTTAATGAATCAACACTTCTTCACTTGTTTCTTGGACAGATTTGCATGACTTCAATACTAGACTTGAATTCTTGTTCTTTGAAGTATCAAACACATCATAGATCTATCCAATTACAAGTAAAGTGCGTTTTGTCAAAGGATTAGTCAATTACATAAACAGTGACATATGTTTCTAACATTCAATCACATATGTCCTAACAATCTCCCCATTTGGCAATCCGTGACAAAACCACAACAAACAAATTAACATATGAGAGAAGTCATAAAACACTCAACTCATATCCACTTGTTGAATACAATAAAATCTACCCTAACACAAGCTTTTGAAAAATTTTGCAAGAAGAGAGTTCATGGCAAATAGACTTTGACAATCTTTATTTCTGAAACACTTTAAACAAAACTCATCAAGGCATCTTAGTGTGAGACAAAAATAATAGATTGCATACAAGATATAAGAAGCATGTGCATAAAGAGAGAAAAGAAACAACACATGTAAGGGTAGGTGAAGAAAACATACATCATCACATATATATCAACGATAAGCACAATGTATGTAAACGTGGTCACAAGACCGATGTACAAGAAGAAGGAGGTAAGCACTCCCCCTAACAAGATAACACAAATCTCCCCCTAACAAGATAACACACATCTCCCCCTAACTTGAATAATCTTAAAAAGAAACCACAATTTCTCCTATTTCTTCCCCTTTTTGTCATGATTGACAAAGGGTACAAGAAGCTATAAAGCCTCACTCGAGAAACATAAATATGATAAAAAATGATCAAAGGGGCACAAGGAATCCATAAAAATGCATGAATATAATGAAACAAGATGCTATGGATGACAAGATCAAAGAAATATGCAAAACATGTGAAAAACAATGCATGCAAGAGAATCTCGATCGATCGAGAGGTGTCGAGCAGCTATCGAGCCAACCTTGATAGATCGAGAGGTGTCGAGGATCTATTGAGCAGACAGAAACTTTCTCGATGGATCGAGAAGCTATCTAGGAGGTGGGAGGAAGAGTTGAGGGGAGTAGAGTTGACTGAAAATAGACTAATTTTTAGTCAATTTTACTCTACTTCCCTTTTCTCTCCTTCAATCCAAACGGTCCATAAGAGAGGGCTTAATAAGAAATCGTACGTGCCCATAGATGAGAGTCAATATTAATGTTGATGATTTTTTTCTTTTTGTTCATGACTTCTCTTCTCCCCAACGACCTTTCTATTGCAAGCTTAGCTTAGAACTTTATCACTTAGTGTGCGTTTGGAATGCATGGGAACCGTGTGTTCCTGTGTTTAGCTAAAAAAAAAGGTGGGTCCCGTGCACTGTTCACGGGACCCCCAAGTACCTTTTTCATCAAAAAACAACTTTAAAACTAGATCCCACGGCACTATTCACATATTTAAAAATTATTTTGCTACAGTGTTTCAGTTTTCAGCAATAAGCAGTATCCAAACAGACCCTTAGTATTTATGTAATCACTAAATGGAGCACGCTAAAACCATTTAGCTTGCTTAAGGAATGAAATTGATACAACATAGAAGAATGAATGGAGTTTGGTGAATTTTCTTTATACGGGAATAAGACTTAATCCTCTCATTTTTTTCCCTCTCCAAATCTCTCAAAATAAGAATCAACACTTCGCCTCCATTTTGTTAAAGGAATGAGTTTTCCTTCCAATTGTGAGAGGAATGCTTGGGAGGGAATGAAATGGAATGAATTGAGCATTACATCATTCCCTCATAACCATCACTATTAAACTTCAAATTAGAGGAATTAATGAAATATTTAAAAAAAAACTTTCAATCCATTCCATTCTTTGCTTTCCTCTATCCCAAATGGACTATAAGATTATTTTCACTTTTAAGAAACAAAAATAAATAAATAATAATAATAATAATAATAATAATAATAATAATAATAATAATAATAATAATAATAATAATAATAATAATAATAATAATAATAATAATAATTAAAAATCAAAATCAAAATTGCATATTTCTTAAATTTTTTCTTCTACATTTTCTCACTAACCAAACATAACTTGGTCCACTTAATTATTTAGTTTAAAAAATTTAAATTATCTAGGAGTCAATATTTAAATAAAGAAAACAAACTTAGGTTCAGTTACATTGAATTTCATTGTACTTGTAAAAGACTATTATTTGTTTTTCATTAATTTCATTAATTAATACAATCATGTGTTTAAATTTAATTAAAAATCCCTAATGTACAGAGTCTATGAAATTTTATCTAAGTTTTTTCTATACTTTTATCCCATTGTCAAATAAATACAAAAATGGCGTAAAAGCACTTTTGGTCCCTACATTTTGGGGTCATTTCTATTTTGGTCCCTACATTTTCATTTCACCACTTTTAGTCCCTAAATCAATTAATGCGTTCCATTTTGGTCCTTACCGTTACTTAACAGAATTTGCTGATGTGGCTCACGACACAGTAAAATAATAATTAAAAAATCTATTTTGGTATTAAAAAATTGCCACGTCATCATCTAAATTAAAAAAAATATTAATTTTAATTAAATAAAAAAATTAAAAACAAAAAATCATATTAATTGAGATCTAAAAGTGCTTGAACAAGAACAACAAGAAGACAAACCCAGATCTAAGAACACAAACTCAGAAATTAAAAAAAAAAAAAAAAACAACCATTCAAGATCTTCAAAAATGTAGATCAAAAACCAGATCAAGCCCACTTGACACAGATCAAAAACTACACATCAAATCAGATCAAATAAAAAGTCTGTATGACAGTCACGAAAATGAATAAATCTCTTTTATTCAGCTGAACCAACATTCATCATCTGCTTCCAATACCCAAGAATTCATTTTTCCATTTCTTTTCATTGTTCTTCGGAACCAAACAAAGCACAACTAGATCAGCACAAAAAAAAAAAAAAAAAATTCATTCTTTCGAAAGCTAAATAAACCCCAGCAATTAATTTTCTTTCTAATCATTCTATTTCCCTAGCAAACAAACAAAACACAAGAAACTCAACAAAACCAAAGAAGAAACCTAGATCGGAAAGAAACCCAGAAGAAACTCAACAAAACGGATTTGCAGACGGAGACGCCTCTCTCCGCGTCGACCACCACCACGACCCAAACCCAAACCCAAACCCAAACCCAGACCCGCTACAACCCGACCTCCCCACCCAAATCTTCTCAATCCTCTCACGCCCCGATTGGCGAAAACACCCATCTCTCAAAAAACTAGTCCCTTCCATATCCCCATTCCATGTCTCCTCCGTCTTCTCTCTCAATCTCCACCAGCTCGACCCCCAAACTGCTCTCTCTTTCTTCTATTGGATTTCCCTTTGAGTCAGAATCTGATGCCGATTCTTGCACTGGATGTCGGTCTTACGTGGCTTGACGCCGTTTTGACAGTTGTTGACGGTGTTGGCGACTTCCTCCGTCATCGTTTTGACGGTTCTTGCACTGGATGTTTTTCCCACGCTTCGATTAGAGTCTTCGTCGCTCCTTCGCTCCAACAGTCCTTGCGTCACCCTCCTCCTCCTCTCCCGCTGAATCCGGATCCAGGGCTAGGTCGGGTGGCGTGGCATGGACCTGGGCGATCCATTTAGGGAGATGGGTCGGAGGTTTGAGTGGGTTTGGGGATTGAGAGAGAGAGAGAAATGGTGAGAGAGAGGGAGAGTGAAGAAGAAGTGTCGGATTTGACTCAAAGGGAAATTGGTCGTGCATTGTGTTTTGAATCTTTGGTCTTTGTATTTTGTAGACCTGTGACTTTTTTTATTTTGGGTGTTTCATGATTTTGGGTGTTTCATGTTGACATGTTCTTGATTTTGAGGAAGTACTATTGGGAAGAACATAATGTAATTTTTTTTAAAATTTAATTAATTTAATTTCTTTTTAATTTTTTTATTTAGTTAAAATAAATAAATAATTTTTTTTAATTTATAAGCTGACGTGATATTTTTAATATTATTTTATTGGCCACGTTAGCATTTAATGTGCCAACAGTGGACGCCGTTTGCCATGTCAATAATTTCTGTTAAGTGAGTAACGGTAAGGACCAAAATGAAATGCGTTAATTGATTTAGGGACTAAAAGTGGTGAAATGAAAATGTAAGGACCAATATAGAAATGACCCCAAAATATAGGGACCAAAAGTGCATTTACGTCTACAAATATTTAATTAGGCAAAAATACACTTTACACCTTAGAACTTTGATTCATTGTTATTTTAGTCCACTAAGTTTAAAATTTGTCTTTTTAATCCATAAATTTTGTTAATGCAATCATCTTAATCCTTCTGTCCATAAATTGTTGTTAAAAGTTTCTGTCAACTCTCTTAAAACAAAGTTGTTTTTCAATTTTAACATTAAAAAAAAAAATTTAAAGATGATTTTATTAATTTATAAAAACAAAAAAAATGTAGTTTTTAAATTGAATGGACTACAATGACAATTGATCAAATTTTGTGTTTAATTTTCTATTGTTGTTGTTGTTGTTGTTGTTGTTATTGTTGTTTTTTTTTTTCCTAAGCTGCTTCTAAGCCTTTTGTTGCTGTTGCTGATTTAATATGTCACGGTCCATCATTGGAGAAAGGTCAATTTGTCTCCTATGTCACGCTGTGCGTAAGCAATTCATTTTTCAACATTCTCAATTTCCACGTTAATTCCACAAGACTTGACTGAATAAAGTGCAATAAAAAGTCAAACAGATGACTCTTTCAAAGGTCATACACTTCAAAGAGAGGACTCTCGATTTTCAAGTCTCAACTCAATTAAAACAGCGGTTCATAAACCATTAACCAAAGCACAAAATTAACCTTGAACCTTGAACAATCACAAGAACTCAACCCATGAAGAAACTCTACAAGAAAGGCCAAGTGCACCCATCACCGCCATCCATCGCCGACCACTTGGCGTTGCTTCCTGCAACAATCCTAACCCTCACTGCGGCACTCTCGGCTGAAGACAAAGAAGTCTTGGCCTACCTCATCATCTCATGCTCCAACACTTGTTCCAATTTTTCTCCTCATACAAAAACTATCCTCATTAGTAATGGTGATGGTGATGCTGGAGACCACACACCTATGTTTGAGTGCAACTGCTTTAGGTGTTATATGAGCTTTTGGGCACGATGGGATGCTTCGCCAAGCCGTGAACTCATACATGAAATCATTGAAGCTTATGAGGAAGAATTGATTAAGAAGCAGGAAAGGAGCACCAAGAGCAAGAAGGAGAGAAGGAAGAGAGCCTGTGATGAGTTAAAGGATGGTGAGAGAGATTACAGGGAGGGGTTGTTGAATAATGAATTTGGTCAGTCTGTCTCGGTGGATGTGAGCCGCGGTGATGATGATGAGTTTGTGATGGAGAAGGGGTCTGTGAGGAAGATTATGAGTTTCATTGGAGAGAGGATTTGGGGTGTTTGGAATAGGGTTTAGTTTTCTTTTCATGTCCAAGACATTGATAAGTTTTTTTCTTTCCATATTTTTTTCTCTGTACATGATTCGGAATTTGTCTTAAAAATGCGAGTTTAGCTATGTAAGGCTGAATTGAATTTTTTCCCCCTTTATGGGTTTTAGACGTTGTATCAAAATCTATGTGATTCTTGGATTTTTTTGCAATTTAATAATACCAGAATGCTAACAATTTCCTTAGTTAACATCATTTCTAAACTATTTAAGAAACTAACATCTTGAACTTGAGACTTTATTGTAGCAACTTGAGTTTCAAAGACTTGAGTTTTATGTTCGACCATTTTGTAAGGACAGAATGGTAATTTACTTGCATTAACTTATTAGTATTATTTGTTTTCGTAGATGCAATGACCAATTAAGTTTTCTATTTTTTATATTGCGTTTTTTTTTTCTTTAATTGATGTTAAAGTCTAAAATCATGAATAATTTGTTTTGAATTGAGGTAATGTTTTATGGTAAACTTTTATATTTATTATAATATATGTGTGTGTGTGTGTGTACATACATACATACATATATACATACATATATATATATATATATATATATATATAAATATTAATATTTATAAATATAAAAAATAACAGTAAACCTGAAACGGTACACTGGTATTAATTGGTATTGAAATATATCGTTCCATTGTACAAATTGATATAGCCTCCGGTACAAGATTGACTCCCTTGACACCCAAACCAAAAAACTCGAGGAAACACAACAACACCCAACCCAGCAAGCCAGCAATACTTGCGAGAAAACAAGCAACAACCAAAGCAAGCGATACCCAACCTAGAAAACAAGCAACAACTAGAGAGATACCAACAACAATACGAGAGAGACACAGGAGACAACAAACCCAGAAAACAACAAAATCAAACCCAAGCATTGTAGGCAACAAACCCAAAATACAACAAAACCAAGCATCGAAGACAACAATCCCAAAGAGAAACAACAAACCTAAGCCACTTCGGTGCCAAGATCAACAAACCCAAGCTAAGAGAGCCGCTCCGGTGCCAAGATTGAAACTATCGTGGAGTTGTGTTTTGATTTGGGGGTATTTTTTGAGAAATGGGTTTGGTTGGTGAGGTTCTTCTTCTTTGGTTAGATCCTCCTTCTTCTTCTTCTTCTCCTTCTGCTTCTTCTTCTCCTTCTTCTTCTGCTCCTTCTTCTTTGGTTAAATCCTCCTTCTTCTTCTTCTTCTTCTTCTTCTTCTTCTCCTTTTGCTTCTTCTTGTCCTTCTTCTCCTGCTTCTTCTTCTTCTTCTGCTCCTTCTTCTTCTTCTTCTTCTTTAGGAAACTCCCTCCTTTGTGGGGCTGTGTTTTGGTTTGGTTTTTAATTTGGGTCTTAAGAAAGAAAAAAGAAGGATGAAGGAAGAATAGAATTCAATGTAGGAACTGGAACTTGAGTTTCTAAAACAAACTCGAGTTTCACATGGATTTTAATTCACCTCAGCATTGTTAGCACATGAAACTCGAGTATAAGAGACTTAAGATGCTAGTTTCCTAAATAGTTGGAAAACGTTACTAACTAACAAAATTATTAGCAAAATGATGTTATTTTGCAAAAAAAAATCCAAATTATAATATGGAATTATTGTTTGATTTTCAATTTAATATGGTTGTTACAAATTAGCTTTATATTGACATATTGGAGTGATGGTAATTGCTTAATTTGTTTGAGTTCAAATAGAGAATAAAAAGGATTATTTTAGATAGAGAAGTTGTTAGAGGGTATTTGCAAATATGGTTCATTAAAATCAAAGAAAGGGTTTATAATTAAAATTAGGGTGAAAATTTAGATAATTTGTTGGTGATTCTTTAGAGCATTAGCATCACCAAAGCCGTCTCATTTTTTTTAACAAAAATTTAAATACTTTTCTCCAAAAATTTACTCCATCAAATGAGACAAGTTAGCTCACAAAAAGAGGGAAATTCTCTCTTTCTTACACACACATTGGGTGGCAGGTCTTGAAGTGTTGGGCAGTCGATTCCTAGCATCGGTGGTGGTGGATTCATGGTCGTGGGTGGTCAATATGGCCGTTAGGTAATAATTTGGCTATAAGACGTTGAGTGGCCATGGGGTAACGGATCTTGTGGATCAAAGTGTGGTCAATCTTGGTTGTTGAATTGTTAGTGTGTAGTTGTGTATAAAAAAGAATAATGAAATAGTAGGAAAAAAAAAATCTTTAAATATAATTTTAAAAAATAAAAAATTTGATGCAATTGCATGAGGAAAAGAGGCTAAGTACAATCGAAAAGTGCCTTTAGTTAAAAATTTTTAAAGTCTACTACGAATGCTCAGGTTCATTTAAAAAAACACCTTTACATTCAGCATCTTCTATTCTATTTTAAAGTGTAAAATTGTTCTCTTTTTTTTTTTGGTTGGACTTGCTTTCAAACATCGGAATAAAACTTATAGCAAAATACTATTTTGTTGTTAAATATTCCAATAAATTACGAGTGATGTCATGAGAACTACCATTTTTATTAGATAAGTCTCATGAGCTTAAATGTTACTTTTAAATATAAAATAAAAAAATTAAGAAACTTATTTACTATATAATTTAGTAGCATCAATAATATTGATTTTCAATTTATAATATTTTTAATAAATTGGTAATGCTATTAATATTTTCTTGCGTTGTAATAGTCGCTACAGTCATAAATGCTTTGATTTTTTCCCCTACAAGAGAAAAACGGGCAGTAGTTTTCATATTATTGCCAAGATTTTGAATTTTAGTTCTGTAATTTTTTTGTTCTTTGGAAAAATGAACAGAAAGCAAATAGTATCAGGTAACCCTGCAAATAATATCAGTTTTTTTTTCCCTAAAAAAAACTATTTTTATTGCTTGTTAAAATATAATTAAAATAAAAATATTAAATTAATAAATAGCACTTAAAAAAAAAAAACTGAAAGTAAAAAACTTTTGACCAGACCGACAATCAAAAGCATTAGATATAGCCATCAAGCATCTTTGGTTTGAAAGTGTCTATGTTCAACATTCTTTCCGCGTGGATCAACAGCCATATAAAAAATAGCTCGAAAACTGAGACTATGTTTGAAAACGGGGAATCTGAAGGTTTGACCGGTAATGTGACTTTTCTCTCCCCTTCTATTACTAGAACCCTAAGAGCATTAAATATTTAACATCTAAAAAATCAACTTTTATAACATTTAACACATCACTTTACAATTTACTTAACATCAAAAATTTATTTTCTTATTGAGAAATGCTAAAAATTGTTTTTAGGGCATTGATTAATAATTCATTTAAATAAAGTTTATATGAGAAAAAAAATGATTAATATTTTGATAGTTTTTTTTTTTTTTTTTTTTTTCATTTTTCATAAAAATTGTGTCAAAATTTTTCTAAAATGAATTGTTAATCATTGCTCTAAGGGCACTCGTTAGCATGACCCATTTTTTTTACCACTTCATTTAAATATGCTTTCTTTATTATTTTTTATTCATTTTTTTTACTCTCTCTCTCTCTCTCTCTCTCTCTCTCAACCCAACTGTTTTAAGCATCGCCAGCCACTCCAATACAAACAACCACCACAAAACCCACCACCCAGCCACCCACCAAAAACCCACCACATACCACAACCACCACAAACCTACCAACCATGCCACAATCAACAAAAACCCACCATCAACTCCAGCAGCCACATCCACCCACCACCACAAACTACATCAGAAAAAAAAAACCCTTCACCATCGCCCCCACTAGCCAGATCCACCCACAACCACAAACAACAGCAAAAAAAGAAGGAAAAAAAAAATCAAAATCATTAACTACTGTCAGACCCACGACCATCAGACCCACAACCCACGGCCCCATAGGACCCATGACCCATTACCCAACCATCCAAATCGGACTAACAAACCACCGCACCGTGACTTAGGAACTAATCAGACCACCAAAACCCACTAAAAACTATATTAGAACTCACGGAAAGGGAGGAAAGAGGTCGATAGTTAGTCTATAAGCGAGAGGGAGAGTGAGAAAGAGGATAGAGAATAAGAGGGAGAGTCTGAGAAAGAGAAAGATGAAAGAGAATGAGAGTGAGAGTGAGTCTAACTAAGTCTGAGGAGAAAGAATTAAAAACATTAAAAAATGACAACATGTTGCTACAGTGAGCTCTCAAAAATGAGAGCTCACTGTAGCAAGATGTCAAAATTTATAGCATATAGCATCTTTGATGGAGTAGGTTTTTGTTGTTTTAGTTGCCAAAAATAGCATTTTAGCATTTATGCCACCCTTAATGTAAATGCTTAAACGCTAGCATTGGGGGTGTAAGAACCCCAAGTTGCTATGTTACAACCTACACCCTTAAAATCATTCCACATTTGGGTATGTAAACCCAAAATTGTTTGCATCCTAGCTATAGTAAGAGCATTTACATTAAGGATTCTAAAATTTTTAGCATTTAACATCTCAAAAAATCACTTTATAACATTTAACATCTCACTTTATAAGAGCATCTGCAGTTGGACTTCTAAATGCCATATTTAAGCATGTTTTAGCATTAAGGCATTAAAAGTGAGTTCCAGCCGAACTTGTCAAATTGTAAAATTGTAAAAAAATTTACAATTGTGCTACAGTATCATCTTAAATGTAAGATGGTACTGTAGCTCAATTCTAAAAATAAATATTGTTTTTTATTCAGCACTCTCTCTTCACTCTCTCTTAGCACTCTCACTTTAGCTCTCTCTCCGTGTGACTGTACTCACTCCCTCTCTCATTCAGGACTTGCCACCGGAGTTGCTTGGGTCGTTTTGCGTGGAGTTCATCGTGGGGTGTGTGGGTTGTGGCTAGTCGTGCATGGAGATCGGTGTGGCGAGGTGGATTTTAATTTTGGGTGGGTTCAGATGGGGTTTTGATCGGCGGAAGGAGATCGGGTGGGTTCCGATGGAGTTTTGGTCGGCGTGGGTTCTGTGGAGATCGGAGTTTTGATTGCGTGGCTTTCGTTCCGATGGGGTTTTGATAGAGTGGATTTTTCCGGTGGGTGTGTGGCGTGGTGGTGGTGATTGGTGGTTTTTTGGGGTTCAACGGTAGTGGCAAGTCTGATCACTTTAAAGATCGGCATGGATTGTTGATGGTGGGTTTTTCTTCAAATTTTTATTTTGGGATTGTTGTTGTGATTTGCTGGGGTGGCTGGTGGTGATTTTTTGTTGTGATTTTGGTATGGATTTTTAGATTTGTTGTGATTTTGTTGGGTATGGGTGTGCTAGAGGTTGAGGCCGGTGCTAGAGGTTGAGGGAGAAACAAAGGAAAAGGGAGAGAAAAAGAGAAATAGTAAAAAAAGATTAAAAAAGAATATTTAAATAAAATGGGAAAAAATATAGAGTTTTGGGATGTTGAGTGTATTGAAAAATGGTATGGTATAAGTGATAAAACAGCTTTTTGGGATGGTAAAATAGGATGAGATGAGATTTTCAGTTGCGGATGCTCTAATACACTCAACATCAAAACTTCTATATTTTTTACAACTTCATTTAAATATTATTTCTTTATTTCTTTTTTGTTTTTATTTTTTTTTCATCCTCTCTCCCTCTCGGTCTCATTGTCTCTCTCTCCCTCTCTGTCTCTCTCTCTCTCATTGTCAACCCAGCAATCCTACCCACCACCGGCCACCAGCCACCACAATTCCAATGACAACCACAACGATTAGAGACCCATGCCAATCAAGTCGATGACCCATGTTGATCAAGTCGATGACCACACCAGTCAAGTAGATGATCCACAAACCTAGACCCATGAACCTAGACCCATAAAATCAAATCACCTCGCTGGACCACAACTATCGGACCATCAGACCACGAACCACGACCATCGCTGAACCACAAACATCGCTGGACCACAACCATCGGGAGAGAGAAGAAATACTAGAGAAAAGAGAGGTGAGAGTTGGTGAAAATATAAAAATATATATTTTTTCCAATCCAGCTACAGTGATAAGAATGCTCTAAGGTTGCATATATGCAACCTCACTGTGTTCATGAGATTGTAAAGAAAATATAATTTTTTTAATCTCAAACACTGTCCCTCTTCCTCTCACTTCAGACTCCTTTCTCTTTTTCTTCTTCTTCTTCTTCTTCTTCTTCTTCTTCTTCTTCTTTTTTTTTTTTTTTTTTTTTTTTTTTTTTTTTTTTTTTTTTTTTTTTCATCTCTTTCTCCTACACTCTAGCCTCTTTTTCTCTTAAGATCAGCCTTGGATGGATAGGCTTCAGATTGGGTGGCTTTAGATCGGTGTGGGGTCATGAGACCGTGGGTGGTCTTAGGTTCTTGGGGTCGTGGGTAGCTATAGGTGGTCGTGGGTTTTGCTTTCCATGGGTCGCTGTGGGTCATGGGTTTGATGGGTATGGGTTTCATAGTGGATTTTATGTGTTTGGATTTGGGTTTTTGTGGGTATTTTTGATGATGAATTAGTGGCACCTGAGGCTTGAATCAGAGGATTCAATGGCTAGGCGATAGATAAGGGCTGGGTTTGGGGCTTTCTCAGTGGCTGGGTTTCGGTGGTTGTGGGTTATTGTTGGTGGGGGTAACAGTGGTGGGTATAAATTTTGGTGGTTATGGGTTGCTGTTGATGGTGTAGATTGCACTCCCTACATCTGTGGCTTTTTAACGGCAGACCCCTTTGCTTCTCTAATAGACACAACTTTCATTGGCCATATTGGTCAGTGCTTACTGTTCATTTTCATTTTTATGTATTGTAGCAAGTTTGTGCATAGTGTTTGTTGCAATGTTGACTTGTGGTATATATATATATATATATATATATATATATATTTTTTTTTTTTTAGTTTATTTTATTTTATTGGGTTGTATGTAAAAATAATAACTAAGATGTAGGGTGAGTTGTGAAATGAGTTGATAAAATAGATAAAAGTGGTGTTTGAGGATGTAAAATAGACACTATTTTACATCCTCGGATAATGCCCTAATCAATTGTACACATATATTTACAACTATTTTACCTGACAGATCATAATTAGTTATTTGTTATTTTTATATGCACTCACCACCCATAGTCATTAAAATTTAATAATTTTGAAATTGAGAAATTGACTAGGATCTAGCATTTATCCTCTTCAACGTGGCACAAAATCAGGGGTGGACCCACATTCAAAGTAGGGTGGGCCATGACTGCGCCCCCCCCTCCCCCCTCCCCAAAATTGTTTAAATTTTTTTTTATTAGAGATAAAAGATACACCCCAATGCCTTATTTGCAAAAACTGCCCCCCCCCTCCTCCTCCAAAGGAAATTGATTGGCCCCTCACACCCCACCTATCCATGTTTGATTCAATTTTGTTTTATTAGTTTTTAGGAGAAATTACACTTTACCTACCTGTAGTTTTTCCGAAAAACACTTTACCTACATACGTTTAAAAATTAGCACTTTACCCACTTGAGGTTAACTCTATTTGTTTCCCGTTACCCACTCTTGTTAAAAACAAAGATAAATTTGTATTTTTCTTACTCTTTTATGTCTCTCTCCTCTCAAAACATAAAAAACTAAAAAGTCAAGAGAAAAGAAGATCTAAAAGCTAGGTTTTGTTAAAATTAAAACCTAAATTTTAGATCTTCTATTTTAACACATTAAAAAAAATGTTGGGTTTTTATATTGTTTTGTCCATGAAGTGGGAAACCTCCAAATCCCAAGTGAAGAAATCTGAACACAAATGACACAATTTGTAGGTGCAAATAAATTTTTTTTCAATGTGATAACAACACGTAGTTAATACCAGGGGCATTGGTTGCTTCCTGGTATGTTATGTTCCCTGTCCAGGGGACTTTTGATGAAGTTGTGGATTAGTCCCATGGGAAGCAGGTTAGGGAGCTTTGCAGGGAAAAGTACGAACCCTTGTGGTTGAGTGGAGGTGGACATTACAATCTTGAGCTTTACCTAAAATTCATTAAACACCTAGAGAAATACGTACATACCATTAGCAAATCAAAAGCAACCACAGATGGTTCTAAAAAACCTACAGTAGAATTTGATAATCAGAGCAAAGCATCTGAAACTAGAACTGCAGATACATTTGAATTGAGTTTAGATGTTCCAAAAGTTTCTAGAAATAGTTTAGATAGCCGACTTGAGAAGTCCAGAAAATCAAACAAGCCTGAAAAGTCTTGTATGAGCAGTGACCGTGTTGACAGGTTTAGACAAAGAAAGGGCTTAGTCTGGTGATTAATTTACATAGCATTTCAATAAGTTATGTGCTAATATCTACTTGAGAAGGTAAATCTATTCACCCTAGCTTATGTAATGATGTGTCATTTACAAAACCCATCTTTTAGATCTTTTTTTCCCTTGAATTTTTAGATTTTTATATTGTGAGAGGACAGAGAAATAAAAGGTAACAAAAATACAAATTTACTCCTATTTTTAACAAAGGTGGGTAATGGGAGACAAATGGAGGTAACCTTAGGTGGGTAAAGTGCCAATTTTAAAACCACAGTAGGCAAAGTGTTTTTTGGGCAAACCATAGGTAGGTAAAGTGTAATTCCCCCCCCCCCCCCTCTTTTTTTTTCTTTCGGTAATATATTTTATTAGTTTCACCTTTTTAATAGTCTTCTTCCATCTCTCCAGCCCACAATTTATATCAACTAGCAATGGCCACACGCGATGTGTGAATAATGAAAAGCTTATATAGAATGTTCAAAATATTTTAAAGTGATAACATGAAATAATGTTGCGATAACATGAAAAGATTTTTGTTAAATTAATGATGTAATACAAAATTAAGGGGATGAAGAATTTAGACTATAGAGAATGCATGTTCGTTTAGACCCCTTAAAACAAATTGTTTAACGTAATTTATTAACCAAGTGATTACTTGGATTAATTATTCAGATCTAAGTTAAACACAAATAAATCATATCATGCAAATATGCGGAAAAGTAAATAACACTACAATATGATGATCTAGGAAAACCAATGAAACTAATCGTTTTAAGGTAACCCTAAATTTATTGCTACCTCATGTAGTAACTTACTGACACAACCACGTGCAAGCTCCAAATCCACAGACTCCTTCTCTTCTTGGATTTACATCAACACAAGCTGCCTTGCTTGTGACTTTGAGATCCCACTCAAAGGTTCCAAATCGCCTTCATTTGTTGATCTTGTAGCAGCAACTTCTACAACACCGGATCTTGAGATTCTTCAAGGAATATGGCCAGTAGAAGACTTTAGAAAGTTTTGGGTGCAAAAACCATATATCTATAATTGGAGGCACAAGATGTACTCTTTTCTCTCTAAAAACTCCTAAAACCCTTATCTAGCTTTAGCTTATAATGTAGTTTAAATACTGGAAAAAAAATGGATCGTGATTTGGGCTTCAAATGGACAAGTTATGGGCTTTTTTTGTTTGCTGATTTTTTGCTAATATGCGTCTTCCTACTGATCGAGAGGAATCAAATAGCAATCGAACAGGAATCGAGAGGACCAGATTGCAACTCACCTTTTTTTTTTTCATCCTGAACTTGAGTTTTTTGTCTTGGACTTGAAAGTACATCATTCTAACTTAATAATACTTACTTTTTGTCATGGTTTGCTGTTGGAAAATTTAAACCCCAGTTGATAGAATTAACAAGTCTTAAATCCAAGTTGTTAATTAGATTTATTATGAATAAAACTTGTTAAAACAAACAAACATCAATATCATGTCAAAAATAAGTGCAGCGGAAAAGTAAATAAGACAAGATATAATGACCTAGGAAAACCAATGAAACAAACTAGTTTCACAGTAAAAAACCTAGGGGAAAACCTTCCTTAAAAGCAATTCACTATAGTAAAGAGAAGTTTCAGATCTAGTACAAAACCTTTGTCTCTAAACTCTACAATCCCTATAGATGAACTTACAGCGGAAAACTTATACCACTTTAGAACCTCTGAACTCTTCATTGTATGAATGCCACCCTTTTTGCACGGATCCTAGTATGTGACTAACCAAAAGATACACGACTCCCAGTACATGACTAACTAATTGCGCGGATCCTAGTATGCGACTTAATCACTAACTTAAGAAGGATATTGGCTGCAAAGTTCTTTAGTTTATCCAGACGATGAAGATCAAGAAGCACTTGGTTATAAAACCCTAAGACGTAAAGACGCAGTTGCTTCTTTCAGAGAGAATAAGACATCGGTCACCTTTTGCATATGTTCTCCTTGTATTCTCTTATGTGACAGCCTCTAAAATAAGCCTTATATATGTCTAGGGTTGTGAGAAAAGAAACCCTACACAAAGACATAAGCATGGGCCGAAAATCAGATCTGGAAATTTGAATTTCGTAATTCTCGATAGATACCTCGATAGATAGTATTTGTCGAGCCTCGATAGATAGCTATTTGTTGAGCAATTGTTGAGCTTTAATGAATCAACACTTCTTTACTGGTTTCTTGGACAGATTTACATAGCTTCAATACTAGACTTGAACTCTTGTTCTTTGAAATATTAAACACATCCTAGATCTACCCAATTATAAGTAAAGTGCGTTTTGTCAAAGGATTAGCCAATTACATAAAATATGTCCTTAACAATCTCCCCCTTTGGCAATCCGTGACAAAACCACAACAAACAAATGAACATATAAGAGGTGTCATAAAACACTCAACCTATATTCACTTGTTGAATACAATAAAATCTATCTTAACACAAACTCTTGAAAAACTTTTCAAGAAGAGAGTTTATGGCAAGAAAGACTCTGACAACCTGTATTTCCAAAACACTTTAAACAAAACTCATTAAGGAATCTTAGTGTGAAACAGAAATAAAAGATTGTATACAAGTAATAAGAAACACGTGTATAAAGATAGAAAATAAACAGCACATGTAGAAGTAGGTGAAAAAGACACATCATCATATAAATATATATCAAAGATGAGCACAATGTATGTAAACATGGTCACATGACCGGTGTACAAGAAAAAGGAAGTAAAGCACTTCCCCTAACAAGATGAAACACATCTCCACCTTACAAAGGCATGTATTTCTCTCTCTAACTTGTAGAATCTTAAAAAAGAAACCACAATTTCTCCCCCTTTTTGTCATGGTTGAAAAAGGGTACAAGCAGCTAGAAAGCCTCACCCGAGAAACATAAAGATGATCAAGGGGGCAAAAAGAAATCCATATAAATGCATGAATGTAATGAAACAAGATGCTATGGATAACAAGATAAAAGAAAGATGCAAAACATGTGAAAAACAATGCATGCAGTAGGACCTCGATGGATTGAGAGCTGTCGAGCTGCTATCGAGCCAACCTTAATAGATCGAGAATCTGTCGAGCATCTATCGAGCATATAGAAAGTTTCTCGATGGATCAAGAAGCCATTGAGGAGACAGAAAGTTTCTCAATTGATTGAGCTAGCTATCGAGAGCTATCAAGATTGCGATAAAGAAAAGCTGGAGAGTCTTGATAGATAGCCTAGCTGTTGAGAGCTATCAAGGAGTTATCGAGATTGCTTAAAAACAGTTTTTCAAAGAAGAGCAAAACACAGATATGAATGCAATCAAGCATGCTACTCATCCAAAGATCCAAACAACATTTAAAGCTTTCAAAATCATCTCTCAATGAAGAAAAATGTCATGCATTTAGATCCAAAACATACACACTAAATAAGTATAACCAATTTTATATTTAAAAAACAAGTTAAAACAGTTTAGTGAGCATACATTAGGGCATGTAAACCTTGTGATGACCAAATCACATTGTACCTACACATGTATCAAAAGTAGCAAAGAATATTGCGTGTTGTGTGTGAAAACATCGCAAGATTGCATAAGTGTCTCTATGTTATGACGATTTGAGATATAAGTAAATTAATTTAACTCACACACCATTATAACTGTTTGATGGGGATTATTACCTTCGAGGTACAAGTTAAAACAGTTTAGTGAGCATACATTAGGGCATGTAAACCTTGTGATGACCAAATCACATTGTACCTACACATGTATCAAAAGTAGCAAAGAATATTGCGTGTTGTGTGTGAAAACATCGCAAGATTGCATAAGTGTCTCTATGTTATGACGATTTGAGATATAAGTAAATTAATTTAACTCACACACCATTATAACTGTTTGATGGGGATTATTACCTTCGAGGTACATCCTATAACTCCCACATCTCCTAGAATATACGCTTGCAATCATATATAAAACATTTTGATCTTTTTGCTTTTATTTTCCTTTGCATATTTTTCTTTTATTAAGCATATCATACATGGGCATATAAGAGAGAGAAAAGAAATACTCAATTATGTTAAGTTTTTTGATATTGCACTTTTGCTATGCCGAAGCATATAGAAGTCATTTCATGATTGGCGAGCAACAGTGGTGAGATGGTTATTTATGCATTTCTCTTAGGATTTTCTAGTCCTTCTTGTTAAGAAGAGTGATACGAGTGTTAAGTACAAGAGATTACTTAACCTTACTCATCACAGACACGAGCCACAAAGCTTACTTGCGCATAGAGATGCTCATCTAAGCTACAAAAGATACAAAATTTAGAAAACTTTGTTTCAATGGCCATTCAAGGTACACAAGTACCAATGTACACAAACACACATTGTTTTTGTATTTTTTCAGATTTTTCAATTTATTTATTTATTTTGAAACAAAAAAAAAAAAAAAAACTAAACAGCCAAACAAAAATAGACAAACAATATGAAAGCATGAAAGAAAGATGCAGATGCATGAAAGCATGATTCCAAAAACAGATAAGAAATCGAGCAAATGGAGTCCTACTTTAGATAGAAAGAATTAAAGTAGTGGACAATAGAAAAGAAAATTAAGTCTTAGGCTCTTTTATCACCCACACAGCACGAGTCTTTGGTCGTGAAGATGAAAAGGCATGTGTCCTAGTATGTCTACTAAAGGACATAGAAGAATTAAGATTCTCCTGAAATTGAGTTAAAAAGCTCAAGACTTTTAATAACTCTCCAAACAAAGGTATAGGTCCTTGAGAGGAAACCTGTGACCATTTGGATACTTGCTTTTGAGGATACAACTTAAAACAATTAGGACGAATGTGTCCAGGAACACCACAATGGTGACAAACATGAGGTCTAACAAAGGATTTAGAATTAGCCAAAACGGTTTTGGATTTCATATCTTTATCACCTTTCTCATATTGGGGCATAAAGAAAGTCCTTGATCCAAAAGCTGTGGAAGAGGAGGGGCTGGAGGAGACAGCATATCCTAAGCCAGTCTTATTAGAACTAGGCTTTTAAGCACTCAATACCTCATCAAACTTTGTACTAGACATCCTCTCTATTTGAGTTCTAGCTTAACTAAACTCAACCTCAAGATTCTTGAACTTCTCTTCTATTAAGGTGTTCTCTACTACAAAAGTCTCAACTAACCTTGTAGTCTCATCTAGTTTGACTAACAGATCAACTTTTTCAGTTTTACATCATTAAACTCTTTTCTACAAAGATGAGAAGTCTTTTCAGATTTTATAAATTCAGTGCATAGCTTATCATAGGCTTCTTGAAGGGTCATCTTCTTGGGTACTTCATTATCAGAAGAATCCTCATTGTCACTAGTACTCTCCACAATCATCTTATCGGTTGTGGCAACAAAAACTATAAAGTGACCACATTCATCCATATATTCATCAGAAGAGTCATTCTCAGTATCACTCCAAGTAGTAACCAACCCTTTATTTTTTAAATTCTTGGTCTTTTCTTTCATAAGATAGTTTGGGCACTCTATCCTCATATGACCAAAACCTTTGCTTGAGGATAAGGGGTTTCTCATTCTTGCCATTCCTTGAGGATTTAGATTTCCAAGGAGGTTTTCCCTTATCCTTTTTCCTAAATTGAAGAAGCTTGATAATCTCATTAGTTATGAAGGTTAGATCCTCATCCTCATAATCATCTTCATCTTTAAAGTCCTCAATCTCTTCCTCTATACCCATAAGAGCCAAGTTTTTACTTTTTCCACCTTTTTCCATTGAGCCTAATACCATCTCATAGGTTTAAAAGCTCCCTACAAGCTCAGTCAAAGGAAGTTGATCAATGTCCTTCGCTTCTTCAATGGCAGTGATCTTGGCATGGAATCTTTCAAGTAAGGACCTTAGATTTTCCTAACAATTTTGGATCTGTTATAGATTCTCCAAGGTTGAAGGCAGAATTCACAATATCCTTGAGTTTAGCATAGAACTCATCAAAGGTCTCATCCTCCTCCATCCTTATTTCTTCAAAACTACTAGTGAGTCGTTGAAGCTTCACAATCTTTACTGCCTTGGTACCTTCATAAGTGGTTTCAAGAATGGTCCATGCTTCCTTGGTAACTTCTGTGGATGATATTCTCTTGAATTCCTCATTGGTCACCCCCACAAAACAAAGCATTCAAGGCCCTACTGTTGAAATTTGTTGCTATGATTGTTGCATCATCCCAATCCATCGGCGATTCCTTTGGCTTAATCCAGCCAACTTCAACAGCTTGCCATACCTATTTACCTAGAGCCTGCAAAAAAAATTTCATACGAACTTTTCAGTACGCATAATTAGTGCCATCAAATAAAGGAGAAATTAAAAGAGATTGTCCATAATCCATAACAATGGGGGTCAAGGATCACACTCAGAAAATTAATCTAATCAGAGTGTACCCGCTCTGATACCACTTGTTGGAAAATTTAGACCCTAGTTGATAGAATTAACAAGTTTTAAACCTAAGTTATTAATTAGATTTATTATGAATAAAACTTGTTAAAACAAACAGACATCAATATCATGTCAAAAATAAGTGTAGCGGAAAAGTAAATAAGACAAGATATAATGACCCAAGAAAACCAATAAAACAAACTAGTTTCACAGTAAAAAATCAGGGGGGAAACCTTCCCAAAAAGCAATTCACTATAGTAAAGAGAAGTTTCAAATCTAGTACAAAACCTTTGTCCCTAGACTCTACAATTCCCGTAGATGAATTTACAGCGGGAAACTTCTATCACTTTATAACCTTTGAACTCTTCATTGTATAAATGCCACCCTTTTTGCACAGATCCTAGTATGGGGCTAATCAAAATATGCACGACTCCTAGCACGTGACTAACCAATTGCACGGATCCTAGTACGCGACTTAATCACCAACTTTAGAAGGATGTTGGCTACAAAGTTCAATTCATCCAGACGATGAAGATCAAAAAGCACTTGGTTACAAAACCCTAAGGCCCAAAGACGCAGTAACTTCTTTCAGAGAGAATAAGGCATCGGTCACCTTTTGCATATGTTCTCCTTATATTCTCTTATGTGACGGCCTCTAAAATAAGCCTTATATATGTCTAGGGTTGTGAGAAAAGAAACCCTACACAAATACATAAGCATGGGCCGAAAATTAGATCTGGAAATTTGAATTTCGTAATTATCGATAGATACCTCGATAGATAGTATCTGTCGAGCCTCGATAGATAGCTATCTGTTGAGCAGCTGTTGAGCTTTAATGAATCAGCACTTCTTCACTAGTTTCTTGGATAGATTTGCATAGTTTCAATACTAGACTTGAACTCTTGTTCTTTGAAATATTAAACACATCCTAGATCTACCTAATTACAAGTAAAGTATGTTTTGTCAAAGGATTAGCTAATTACATAAAATATGTCCTTACTATTGCCAACACTACAAACTCAAAACCTAACAAAGAAAATGTTACATTAATTAGAAATTAGTTATTATGTGGTGTAATATCTTCTCAAAAGAATGTAATAAGTTGATTGTTTATTTAATAATAATTTTTGTTTCTTCATTGGCCTGGAGTTAGCATAACAAATTTGTAATTTCATGTTAATATTTAGTTGGCTTATGGAAATATCATCCAAAATTTATGATGTGACGCTTATGTTATTGAAGTATAATAGTAGTAGGTTAAATACTCAGTGAAAATAATAATATTCTATTAATAGGACTTTATTATAATCCAACATATATAAAGAAGTTGAGATGGAAAGCTAAATGAAAAATTACTCTAACAAAGTGCCACATGATAGAACCACATAGTCTCCTACATGAGGTTTTTGCTTCTTATATTATTATTTTTTTAATGTGTATTTACACCATAGACACATTTAATGAACTAAAGGTTTTACATAAATGCAAAGTTTGATGAGGTGGAAGCCTAAATGAGAGAGTCTTAAGGAATGTTCCACTTGGAAAAATCTCATGTTCTCCCATATGAGATATCTGCTTATATATATATATATAATTTCTTTTTTATAAAAAATCATATAATATACTTTTTGATGATGTGAAGAAAATTAGTGATCTGGATGCTTCGGATTTCAAAGGACTAGCAATCGCCTTGATGGCCTGAAACAGAAAGAACGGTTGATCAAAGGTGACCGGGGTTGCTGGCCAAGAACCCTCCAATGACAAAGTTAGTCTTCTCTCTTAAATTTTGGAGTTCCAACTTTTTAGGAATTGTAAAAACGTACCTTTGTCTAGTCTGAATGAGCGTTTTATACAGTGCGCCTTAGAAACGGTTATTAGACTTGTAACTTCCCCTATATTTGAGGAGGTTTGAGGGTTCAGGGATAAATTCCACAACCGTTTAGGAGTTACATTTTTTCATATAACTGTCACTGGAAGTTATGCATGTGATAAGGAGTTGTAGTACTGAACCTGGATTTTATTCATGTCTTGGAACACTAGCATGTAGGCAAGTCCTTGCTTGGGAATTTTCCTAAGTGTCAGGGGCTCTTCTAGGAGTCTTCCTGACGAGCGTACCTTGCTTTCACGGAAGGTCGTTCTTCTATGGACGACCTTCTCACAGACTGTTATCCTTACATGGACGACCTTCCTATGTGGGATGCATCTTCTGTTGCTCCTTTGGATGAGATGGAGCGGTTTTGTCGTAATAAACTCTAATTTTTACTTATGCTCCGAAATAAGGACGTGGGGTTCATCTAGGATCTGTGCAGAGCAACTTGCTCGGAACATGTGGAGGTTGTCCAAGCATCTTCCTGCATGGACGAGCTTATCACGGACAAGCTTTTTACAACATTAGCTTTCCCGTCCTTGTCCTGGACGACCGTCATGGATGATATGGGAGTTGGTGTATTTTATCATACCCCATCACTTTTAATGGGTATTTACTCCATTGACACATTGAATGAACTAAAAGTTTTACATAAATGCAAACTTTGATGAGGTGGAAGCCTAAACGAGAGAGTCTCAAGGAATGTTCCATTTGACAGAACCTCATGCTAGCCCATATGAGATTTCTGCTTTTATATGGGTGTGTGTGTGTGTGTGTGTGTGTGTGTGTGTGTGTGTATTACTATCAACTTCTTTAGAAGCTTAGTTTACTTTGTCAATTAGTATTTTTCAAATAATTCACTTTCCAGACACCTTCCAAATGACCTCATCACTTAATGCAGGTGTTTTCATTGTATCGCACTAACTCTCTTCAATCTCTCTTCTGCTTTATGTAGTGCTCTCATTCTCTCAAATAGTCACCTTCTCATTAAGCTCCTCACTCTTTCTTAACAAAGAGTTTTCTTATTTAAAGTTAAGGAGAAATGATTTAAAAATCTTAAGAGTGAAAAATTTTTCTTCTCCTTTTATTTATTTATTAAAATTTTACTTCAATTTCTTTTTATTTATCTTATGGGTTATGGTTTTTTTCCCCTTTTTAAATATCAAACCAATTTATGTTCATTATTTTTATCAAGTATTTCATATTAGCATACTCAAACAACAAGATACAAGTAGGATTTGGTATGATGAACACATTAAGCAGTATATTACAGCATAAATCTTGATAGTCCAATATATGGTACCACTAATCTTATTTGAAAGATCTCATAAACAAGTCAAAACTAAAAAAAATTGTTTTTGTGGCATTTGAAGAAGCAATTCTTGAAAGTGATGCTTAAAAGTCATTATTTCAAAAATTGAGCGGGTCAAGAAATACATATATAGATCAAATATGATCATTTAATCTTGTCCCCCCAAACAAAAATTTCTAGTTTTGCCCCTGCACAAAAATTCCATGAGGGAAGCCCCTGATGGACAACCCCTCAACACTTAGAGATTTTAAGAATAAGTTTATATCTAAAAAATTATAATCTAGACCACGTTCTACTATTCTAAATTATAAGAGAAATCCTCATTTATCGCTATAACTTCCTACTAAGTACTTAACTTCCAATGGCAGTTATAGAAGATAAGATTAAACATTCTAACTTCTATAGTAGTTGTGGAAGTTAAGTCTGAACCTTCTAACTTCTACAAATATTGAGGAAGTTACTAAACAAGTAACCACTCCAAAGCTCACTATATAAGGACTCATCCACATCAAATGAATGTAAGTTTTTCACTACTCCTAAAAAGTTGAAATTCTTGAGTTCTAGAGAAAAAACTAACTTAAGCATCAGAGGGTTCTTGGCTGGTTCAACCCGGTCTCCTTTGATCTTGACTAAATCTGACTATCTCCAATTCGTCCATAGTGTCTTCCAGAGCCAAAAATATTAACCCAGCGTGAAAAGGTCGTCCTTACTCAGGAGGTCGTCCATGAGCATGAAGATCGTCCATGAGGGAAGCCCTTGATGGATGAACCTTCAACACTTAGAGATTTTCAGAATAAGTTTATATCTAAAAACTTATAATCTAAACCAAATTCTACTATTTCGAATTATAAGTGAAATCCTCATTTATTGCTATAACTTCCTACTAAGTACTTAGCTTCCAATGGCAGTTATAGAAGATAAGATTAAACATTCTAACTTTTATAGTAGCTGTGGAAGTTAAGTCTGAACCTTCTAACTTCTACAAATATTGAGGAAGTTACTAAATAAGTAACCACTCCAAAGCTCACTATATAAGGACTCATCCACATCAAATGAATGTAAGTTTTTCACTACTCCTAAAAAGTTGGAATTCTTGAGTTCTAGAGAAAAAACTAACTTAAGCATCGGAGGGTTCTTGGCCATTTCAACCTGGTCTCCTTTGATCTTGACTAAATCTGACTATCTCCAATTCGTCCATAGTGTCTTCCAGAGCCAAAAATATTAACCCAGCGTGAGAAGGTCGTCCTTACTCAGGAGGTCGTCCATGAGCATGAAGATCGTCCATGAGGGAAGCCCTTGATGGATGAACCTTCAACACTTAGAGATTTTCAGAATAAGTTTATATCTAAAAACTTATAATCTAAACCAAATTCTACTATTTCGAATTATAAGTGAAATCCTCATTTATTGCTATAACTTCCTACTAAATACTTAACTTCCAATGGTAGTTACAGAAGATAAGATTGAGCATTTTAACTTCTATAGCAGTTGTGGAAGTTAAGTCTGAACCTTCTAAATTCCACAAATATTGGGCAAGTTACTAAACAAGTAACCACTCCAAAGCTCACTATATAAGGACTCATCCACATCAAATGAAGGTAAGCGTTTCACTACTCCTAAAAAGTTGGAATTCTTGAATTCTAGAGAAAAAACTAACTTTAGCATCTGAGGGTTCTTGACCGGTTCAACCCAGTCTCCTTTGATCTTGTGTCTTTTTCTTTTCAGGCCTTCCAAGTAATCACTAGCCTATTAAAGCCTAGAGCATTCAGTCTACTGATTTTCTGTGCATCATCAGTTGGCGCCATCTGTGGAAAAGAGTTCAATTTGTACTCTACAAATTATCTTTCTTAGACAAAAGGCTGTATAGTCTGGAAAAGGTCAATAGCCACTAGTCCAGGCCATCAGGAGAGTGGAAATGCTTCTAGTCTTCCTAACCGTGATCGCCAATCAGCACCTGTCATACAACTGCCTTCCATCCAACAATTGCAATCCATGGCAACCACCATGGCGAAGTTAACCCTTCAGAATCAGGAGTTGACTAGGGAGATTAATTTGAGACAACGTCATGAAAGATGCGTTGAAGGAAAAGCCTAAAGTCAAGGAGTTAGGGATGGAGAAAATGCTAAGCATGAGAGCCACTCAAGGGGTATCGCTTCAAAGGTTGCCACACTTGGAGAAGGAGATGGACCAAATGAGGAAGGCCATGGACGAGATGAGGGAGAATATGAGGAGTGCAAATCCTGTAGAAGACTTGGTTCATCGAACTAATTCCCCCTTCATAGCTTCCATCAATAGTCATCCTTGCTTTCCAAGTTTAAGATGCCTTCCTTGGACTCTTATGATGGAACGCGTGACCCGTGTGACTATATAGCAACCTTCAAGACAAAAATGCACCTTCAAGGAGTTCCTGATGAGATAATGTGTAGGGCCTTCCTAACCACCCTTAAGGGGCTAGCACAAGTGTGGTTAGCAAAATACCTCAAATATTTTTGGTTTTGAGGAGTTGAGTAAGTTGTTCATCAACAACTTTATTGAAGGACAAAGGCATAAGCGCTCCTCGTCCAGCATGTTAACCATAAAGTAAGGGGACAATGAAAGCTTGCGATCCTTCATTACTTGTTTCAACAGGGAAGCCTTAACGGTAGACAAGATGGACAACAAGTTGTTGTTAGCAACCTTCTACAGTGGAGTTAGTGTAGATTTATTCTTTCACAAGCTTTACGAACAAGAACCACAGACCATGGCTGAACCCGTCCATTCAGCCCAAAGCTTCACGAATGCAGAAGACGCGATCATCGCCAAGAAGAGGAAGAAAGCAGAATGAATGGAAGCGGAGTTCCCTCGTCATCTGGAACAAGGCTCTCGTCCAAAGAAAGCCAGGATGGGGGAGAAAAAAGATCGAGATAACAGGTTGGTAGGATCATCTTCAGGAAGGAATTAGCATTATACACCCCTGAATGTGCCACTTGTTCAGGTGCTTATGCAAATTAAGGATAATCCACTCTTGAAGTGGCCAGAGAAGATGAAGGGAAACCCCAATAAGCGCAATAAGAACAAGTATTGCCGCTTCCATAGAGATCATGGACACGACACAGGCTAGTGCTATGACTTGAAGCAGCAAATAAAGAATCTTATTAGACAAGGAAAGTTGAGACATTTTGTTGGATGGGACCATAAAGACGAGAAGTTGAAAGGAAAGGTAGAAGAGCCATCATGACCCCCACTTGGAGAAATAAGAGTTATTATAGATGGAACTTCAACAGGGTAGTCTTCCAAGTCAAGGAAGATTTACTTGAAAGTGGTGCAGAACGACCAACTCTCTAGACGAGTTCCAAGGATGAAATGGGCAGACGAGCAGGCCATTACTTTCACAGACGAAGATGCTGGAAGGGTCCATTATACACATGAAGATGCAATCGTCATTACTTTGCTCATTACGGATTACACCACTAGAAGGGTGTTGGTAGACATTAGGAGTTCAACAGATATCCTATATTACCCCACCTTCCAGCAGATGAGGCTTGGATGAGATCAATTTCATCCAGTGAATTCACCTTTAGTTGGGTTTGGAGGAATGCAGGTATAACCTGTGGGCACTATCACATTACCTGTAGTGGTGGGAGCATATCCACAACAGATAACCAAGGAAGTGAATTTCCTCATGGTGGACAATTCTTCTTCCTATAACGCCACCATTGGAAGACCAACTTTAAACAGTTGGAAGGCAGAAACATCCACCTACCACCTATTTGTCAAATTCCCAACAGAGTATGGGATAGGACAAGTGCAAGGAGATCAGTTAGCCACTAGAGAATGCTACCTAGCCATGTTGGCTATGGTCAAGCATGTGTAGACCACGAGCATAGAGGAGAAAAGAGTTGTTGCAGAGCTTACCAAAGTTCTGGAAGACATCCCTTTAGAAGAGGGTAATCTTGAGAAGTTCACTAAAATTTGAAGTAAGATCTCGTCCAATTCTTAAAGAAGAGCATTGATGTTTTTGCATGGAGTCATGAAGACATGCCAGGAATTAATCTAAGTGAAATTACCCATTGATTGAATGTGCATTTGTCTTCCAAGCCTATTTGTTAGAAGAAGAGGGTCTTTGCTCCAGAATGAGACAATGCTATTAAGGAAGAGGTCTAGAAGTTAACCACAACAAAATTTATTCGGGAAGTTTATTACCCAGATTGGTTAGCTAATGTGGAGATGGTCAAGAAGGCAAATGGCAAGTGAAGGATGTGTGTAGACGTCACTGATTTGAACAAAACTGGTGATAGGCCAACAATGTATTGACCCCTTGTGATGAATTAATCAATTAATTAGCCAAGTTGATTAATTAATTAGATTAACATATAATATGCGTGGCAAAACAAACAAATCATCAACTAAAATAAAATGTAATAAAATTGACACAGTGATTTGTTTACGAATGGGGAAAACCTCCCAGGCAAAAACCCCACTAGATGATTTTAAGGTCACCACTCTCGAGAATTCACTATTATTACAACAAGTGGTTACGAGTAAAAGAATCCCAGTACCTTATACCAACCTACAGTTGAACATTTACCCCAATACCCAATTGGACTTGTTCTGTAGAGACAATCTCTCATTTTAATGCACGGCTCCCAGTATGTTACTAACCAATAGATGCGCAGATCCCAGTATGCGACTTAATCACCAACTTGAGAAAGATGTTGGTTGCAAAGTTCATCAGTTCATCAACATGATGAAGATTATAAAGCTGCTTGGTCATAAAACCCAACAGCGTACAAACATAGTAGCTTCTTCAAGAGAAAGAAGAACTAGGGCAAATTAGGTTTTCGGTCACAATTTGCATAAACAACTCTTTGCTTCACACTCGTGCAACTGTGCAACTTGTGAAGACTCTTAAAATAATCTTTATATATGTTTAGGGTTGTGAGAAAAGAAAGCCCAAACATCTATTCACGGATTGGAATGAAATCAGAACTGAAAATCTGATTTTCATAAATTTTGATAGATACCCTATCTATTGAGCAGCTGTCGAGCATCGAGCTAAAATAGCTTTTTAAACCTTGATAGATACTGGCTGTCTTGTTTTAAAAACCAGCATTTCATCACTTGTTTCTTGGACAGATTTGCATGGCTTTAACACTTGAACTTGAAACCTTATTTCTTAAATTATTAAACTCATCCTAGATCTACCCAATTACAAGTAAAGTGCATTTTGTCAAAGGATAAGCCAATACATGATGACATATGTTCCTAGCATGAAACACATATGTCCTAACAGCTTGCCCCAAGGATAGTTATCCTTTGCCACGTATTGATCAATTGGTGGATTCAACAGTAGGTCATCAGTTACTAAGCTTCATGGACGCATTCTCAGGATATAATCAGATAAAGATGAGCGAGGCAGATTAAAATAAGACATCCTTCATTACTAGTCAATGTTTGTTTTGTTATAAGGTGATGTCCTTTGGTTTGAAGAATGTGGGGGCAACGTATCAGAGGTTAGTCAATCACATGTTTCTTCCATAGAGAGGACGGAATGTAGAGGTTTATGTGGATGATATGCTGGTGAAGGGCTTGGACGAGGAGAAACATCTGGATGACCTACAGGAGACCTTTAACACACTTAGACGATACAATATGAAGCTGAATCCAAGTAAGTGTGCCTTCAGGGTTTCATTAGGGAAATTTTTGGATTCATGGTTTCACAATGGGGAATTGAAGAAAATCCAGATAAGATGCAAGCCATACTGAACATGGAACCACCAAAGAATGTTAAGAAAGTCTAGTCCCTCATTGGACGAGTTGCAGCTTTGAACAGGTTTGTTTCAAAAGCCATAGATAAATGTTTACCCTTTTTCAAAGTTCTTAAAAAGGCATTTGAATGGACGAACGAGTGCCAAAAGACCTTCCAAGATCTTGAAGTCTATTTTACCACCGCTCCCCTACTAAGTCCATCCATACCAGGTGAGGAGTTATATTTATACTTAGCAGTATCCCTACATGTGGTAAGTTCAGCATTTATCAAAGAATAAGGGAAGGTGCAAAAGCCCGTGTATTATACAAGTAGTGCACTAAGGGGGGTAGAAGGACGATCTCCGATGATGGAAAAGTTGGCCTTTGCATTAATAACAGCTTCCAAAAATTTGAGGCATTACTTCCAGGCTCATGTCATTAATGTTATGATGGATCATTCGCTCAAGAAGGTGATGAACAAGTTGGAAGCTACAGGACGACTGATCTAATGGGCCGTTATGCTTAGTGAGTTTGATATCAGTACCAACCAAGAAATGCAATAAAAGCTCAAGCTCTAGCAAATTTCATTGCAGAATTCACTCCAAGTCATAGTGGTTTAGACAGGGTGGAAGAGGTTAAAAAATGGGTCGTCCATGTAAATCGGTCATCTACACTATATGCAGGAGGAATAGGAGTTGTGTTGTAGTCTCCAGAAGGAGATAAGTTAAAGTATAAGGTTTGTCTATAGTATTAAACAACCAACAATGAAGTTGAGTATGAAGCCCTTCTTAAGGGGCTAGAATTGGCTAAGTCCTTAGGGGCGAAGTCAATAGTCGTTCAGGGAGACTCTTAGTTGGTTATAGATCAAGTGAATGGAACGTGTGAAGCTAAAGAAGAACGGATGAAGAAATATCTTAATAAGGTGAGACACCTTGTTAAGAAATTTAAAGAAGCTAGTGTCATTCAAGTCCCAAGGGAAGAAAACATGGAAGCAGACGCCATAACCAAGTAAGCATCAACAGATGGAATGGTGGACGAGTCTAATGAAGTCCAATATATGCCAAGCTTAGAGCTTCTAGAGGTACAACATATAGAAGGTGAAGAAAATTGGATGACCCCTATAGTCACCTACCTAAAAGATGGAAAGCTTCCAAAAGAAAGAAACGAGGCTAGAAAGCTAAGGATCAAATCAGCAAAGTACATCCTTATAGACAAGGTGCTAGACAAAAGTGGCTTCTCTCAGCCTTACCTAAGGTGTTTAGCTCCAGACGAAGCAAACTACGTATTGAGAGAAGTCCATGAGGGAGCATGTGGCAACCATTCAGGAGCTAGAGCACTCGTCCACAAGGTCGTCCATGTAGGTTATTACTAGCCAACCATTCAAGCAGATGCCAAGGCTTAGTAATGTCCCTAGACAACCGTTGGAGTAACTTACCCCAATGATGGCCCCATGGCCCTTTGCACAATGAGGATTGGATATTTTGGGTCCCTTTCCAATTGGAACTAGGTAGATGAAGTTTTTGGTGGTGGGGATTGATTATTTCACTAAGTGGGTGGAAGCTGAACCCTTGGTGAAAATCACACAGCAAAATATCAAAAACTTTGTTTGGAAGAGCATTGCATGCAGGTTTGGGGTACTTAGAATACTAGTTTCTAACAATGGACGACTGTTTGATAACACACCCCTTAGAGAATTCTGGGAGCAGCTGGGAATCAAGAATCATTATTCCTCACCCTACCACCCACAAACAAATGGACAAGCCTAGTAAACCGATCCTTGTTGAAGATCATTAAGACTCAGCTTGAGGGGGCAAAGGGAGTATGACCAAACGAGCTACTAGGTGTACTATGGGCTTACAAGACGATTGTGAGAACCCTCACTAGGGAAACTCCTTTCAAGCTAGCCTACGAAAGTGAAGTAGTCATACCAACAGAAGTGCACATGGCCAACCATAGGGTTATAAGGTATTAGGATGAGGAGAATGAAGAACAACTTCGTCTTAACCTTGATCTTATAGATGAGGTAAGGATGGACGTAGAGTAAAGGACAGCAAGATACAAGAGTCTTATGGCTAGGCAATATGATGCAATGGTAAAACCGAAGTGCTTCAACATTGGGGACCTCATCCTTAAAAGGGTCTCCTTGGCAACCAGAAATCTAGCCTATGGAAAGCCAGGGCCTAATTGGAAAGGACCTTATATGATAATTAACTGCAAAAGGCAGGGGTCATACTACTTGGAAGCCCTAAATGGACAGAAGCTAGAACACCCTTGAAATGTTGAGCATCTGAGAAGTACTATAAATGAAGGGTCAGCCTAGACGAGCATCACCATGGACGAGCATCATGGACAAAGTTGAAGTTATGTGTTGTTTTACTCATATTTGCTTATGTTTATTACTACTGTATGTTTTTAAATATTTTAATTCCCTAAAAGTTCATTAGTTTCTAACTTTTGCGCTATCTATGGATGAATTTGTGATGGAAGAAGTCATGTACTTAGTCTATTTGTTTGTATATAAGTATTTTTCATTCCCTAAGTCTATTTGTTTGTATATAAGTATTTTTCATTCCCTAAGGCACTAGCTTCTAAGCATGTGCCATGCTTGTGGATAATGTTTATGTTATGTATATATAGTTTGGATTCCCAATGTATATAATGTTGTGTGAATTATTAGTATTATTACTCATAGCCTAAAGACATGGAGTCATGAAGACATGCCTGGCATTGATCCTAGTATTATTACTCATAGCTTGAACGTGTGTCCTTATTCAAAACCAGTACGCCAGAAGAAAAGGGTTTTCGCTCCTGAGCGAGACAATACCATCAAGGAAGAAGTACAAAAGTTGGTTACCGCAGAGTTCATCCGAGAAGTTTATTATCCAGACTGGTTAGCGAACGTGGTCATGGTGAAGAAAGCTAATGGCAAGTGGCGAATGTGCGTGGACTTCATCGACTTAAACAAAGCTTGCCCCAAGAATAGTTACCCCTTGCCACGCATCGACCAGTTGGTGGACTCGACGGCAGGTCACAGAGTTCTTAGCTTCATGGACGCCTTCTCAGGTTACAACCAGATAAAGATGGATAAAGCGGATCAAGAAAAAACCTCATTTATTACAAGCCAAGGGTTGTATTGCTACAAAGTGATGCCCTTTGGATTGAAAAACGCAGGGGCAACTTACCAAAGGCTGGTTAACCACATGTTCCGTCCTCAAATCGGGCGAAATGTGGAGGTTTATGTAGACGACATGTTGGTCAAAAGCAAAGACGAGGACAATCATCTAGACGACCTTCAAGAGACCTTTGATACACTGTGGCGGTATAACATGAAATTAAATCCAAGCAAGTGTGCTTTTGGAGTTTTGTCGGGGAAATTTTTGGGGTTCATGGTTTCGCACAGAGGAATTGAAGCAAATCCGGACAAAATCCAGGCGATACTGAACATGGAACCACCGAGAAATATCAAAGAAGTCTAGTCTCTTACCGGACGAGTCACCGCCCTCAACAGGTTTGTGTCAAAAACTACTGACAAATGTCTGTCATTCTTTAAAGTCCTCAGGAAGGCATTTGAATGGACAGACGAGTGTCAAAGGGCCTTCCAAGACTTGAAGACATATCTCATGACAGCACCGCTTTTGAGTTCGTCTATACCTGGGGAAGAGTTGTATTTGTATTTGGCAGTGTCTCCACACGCAATAAGCTCAGCGTTGTTCAGAGAAGAGGGGAGAGTCCAGAAACCGGTTTATTATACAAGCCGTGCAATGAGAGGAGCAGAAGGACGATACCCGATGATGGAGAAACTAGCCTTTACATTGATCACGACTTCTAGGAAGTT